>NC_141100.1:39893253-40428253 GCF_041138505.1 Cibotium barometz
GCCTTATGTTTACATTGCCTTGGAACTCTACATGCCATTAATCACGCTCACATGCTTTACAAGGTTTATTAGTAAGAAACTATGAGTAATATCAAAAATATGAGATATTTTGGGTATCCAAAAATGAGTAAATGCTCACATAAGATGAAGAGTTGAAATGTACAAGGTTTATTAGTAAAAAACTATGAGCAATATTAAAAATATGGGATATTTTGGGTATCCAAAAATATTCATAATCTGAATATTCTCTCTCTGGAATATTTTCTCTCTCTAGGCTAAAACAGTTAGAAATAAGATCTTTTATATTTCTGAAGAGGGATTTGATTACACAGGAAGATACTGGACTTCTTGAGAGGCTGGGGAGGAATCTTATAGTATGTGCGCAGGGCTACTGGCTGAGCTCCGGCGGGGGTCAATTATATCACATGATCTACTTCCTGAATTAGAGGCATTTCAGTTAGCTCTGCTGGGAATAGATCATCAAATTCATTTAACCATCCTGGTTCTTTAGCCTTAAGCTTTGAGTCTACTAGGTTCATTTCGACAACATAAATTTGCTGCTTCTTTCTAAGTCCTTTTAGCAACTTAGAAGCTTTTACTAACTGAAGGTCTGGGGATCCGGAAACTCCAGTTCCTTGAACTTTGTTCCCGTGAAGGTCATGAAGGGAAATGGTTCCATTGTTTAAGAGAAACATTATGAAAAACTTGATTTTATCCATTAATCGTTCATCTAGGATAAAGAATGGTTGGATTTGCTAAAGAAGAGAGGGGAATGCTTTTTTTAATGAGGCATAACATCATTTACAATTTAGAGAAGACAAAAATCGTAAAAACCATAAAAATGAATAAAAAAGAGAAGAATCTCCAACTTACGAAGGAATTTGAGAGCTTTCCTTTGGCTTGATGGTTTGAGGGTAACTCTTGTTTGAAACAAGAGTGGCCACCAGTCTTTAGAAGAGGGAAGGTCAAAAACTAATGAATTATGAGTAAATTCACAGTTTTCTGGCTCTAGGGAGAAGCAGGGTAAGAGTGCAAAAACACTATTGAGTTTCAACAAAGGGGAAGGCTTCTATTTATAGGAAAAAGTGAGCTTCTAACCAAGCCAACTGATTCTAGAATTTTCCAGATCAGTTTGGTCAATTTTTGACCATTTTTGGGTCAGTTTTGCTCCCTTTTTGGATCTAGTTGAAACAGGAGAGAGGAGAGATAAAAATATCTCATTATTTGGGAGTTTAAAACTCATTCAAGCATGTGAAATAGGCTCCTCCTTCATGAGGGAAATTCCCCCATGCAGAGGTGTCAAAAATGCATCATTACTTCCAAATATCTCTCTTTTTTAACTATTAACCTTGTCCTTAGTCAACTCTTCATCTTATGTGAGTATTTACTCATTTTTGGGGGATTTTTCTTTTATTCTTCTATTTATCTCCTTCCTACATTTGGATGAATCTTATAGGATAGGTCCATAGGAACCTTAATTTAAAATTTCGAAAAAATCTTCACCCCCTGGATAATACCTCTTGAACAGATTATACTTAATTTCTAATGCACCTTCTGGAAATCTTTTTGAACTTCTGTTTCAGGGAAACTTATTTTAATAAGATGAGAATTTTTTCCATCCGAAAATATTTAAAATCTGAATATTATCTCTCTAGAACATTTTCTCTCTCTAGGCCAAAACTGGTAGAAACAAGATCTCTTATATTTCTGAAGAGGGATTTGATTACAGGGGAAGATGCGGACATCTTGAGAAGCTGGGGAGGAATCTTACAATCCAAATACTTTAAGTGACTAATGAGGAAGGTTTGATTCTTCCCTCTTTTTTTTTGGGCATTGTGAGTGGACAAGATTGAGGGTCACCCCATAGATGTTGCTTTGGTTGTTGATAAGGTTATGGGAATTTGCTTCCTTTTTAGCACCCAAATCCACTTGTTACCCTCATAGTAGCCTTGAGCTTGCAGAAGACGAGTTGGAATCCATCGAGAGGTAACCCGTGGTTTGGATTGATTTTTGTTGCGATGCCTCCTCATTTCCTTGACAGTAAGTTGGCGAGTGAAAAGCTTTAGGGACCCATGAGAGTAATGTTCGTGGAGTGTAAAAGGGTTAGGATGTTTTACGACTGAGACACTCCTTTTGGCCCATTCAATTTTGCATTGAGCCACTATCATCTAGGTTCGTCCAAAAATGACATGTTCTTTTAAAGTTCCCATGGGCATAAAAAATCGACATAACCAAGTGCTCGTTATCACCTTGGATGATAGTTTTAAACAAACCAAGCACTTTGGTATTTTTGGCACCACTTATCCCCTCTATTCTCATGTTATACTTTTTAAGTTGAGATTCACCCAACTGATTCCATGTAGCAAATGAGAGTAGATTGTGATTAGCACCCATGTCAAGCATAGCATTATAGAACACTTTACCATAGGGGCTAGATAATTCAATGGGTGTTCTGAGAGATGGAATGCATCCATGTTGTCGATTACCTCTCCAACATAAGCTTGTGTGGAAGGTCCAAGGTTTTCTTCTCAATGTTGTTAAAGTTTCCCTTGACTCCTATTGTTAAAGTTTTGCTTGTCTTTCCCTTGGGATTAGATCTTCTTTTGAGCGGCCTTTTCCATGGCAGCTTGTGTATCATGAGAAGCATATAAGGATTCTTTAATAAGAGGTCCATCATTTCTTAAACTTACTATACCACTAAGGAAATTGATAGTCTTAGCTCCGTTAAGAGTCTCAATATGTATAGTACCTTGTGGTGTAACTTCAAAAACCCTAAATGGTTGCTTTCAAGTGTATTTGGGATTTTTCTTTTCACTACGGATTACATAGATAAGTACAAGATCTCCTTGATTGATCTCCTTATTCTTGATATTTTGGTCAAACCACTTCTCTCTACAGTCTTTCTCTGTCAGCATGTTTTGTACTATAATTTGTCTTTCCTCTTCGAGTCATTCTAAAACAAATAATTGGTCAACCAATTCATCTCACCATCAGCTACTCTTAAGCTAGGAATCATGAACTCCCAAGGCATTACTACCTCAAGTCCATACACCATTTTAAAGGGTGTGCAACTAATTGCAACTTTGTATAATATGCGATAGGTGTATAAAGCTATTGTAAGCTTAAATTCCCAGTTAGTATATCTAAAAAGATGCAAAGGAGAAAAGAGCTTGAGCTCTTGCAAGCACACACACTGTTATAATTTCATGGTGCTCATGCTAGATCAAAGATGTGGAGGAGAGAGACTCACAAAATACAAGAAAATATCTTGCTTATTAAGTTGCTCAAAATACAACTAGGCTTCTTGCTCAATACGATGCCTTCTAGCTCCACCTTTAAATAGGTGAGCTAGTGGACCATAAGTCCATTCACACACACACCCTTCTCCTCCCCTTTTACATAACCTTAGTCTCTTAATACCCCCCCTCAATACCAACTATGAAAGAAAATTGGAATAGGTGGTATTGGACATAGGTTGCCTTTATAACATTAGACGTACAAGGTTAGGAATATAGGTGTGGGTACATTGAGATTTAAAATAATTTCTCAGTGGAGTTAGAGGCTGATACAAAGTTAGCCTTTGACTCTTTGTTAGGACATTTAGAAGTGATATGTCCCGTTTGTTTACACTTGTTACATTTCATTTTGTTGGGATGTTTGATCCAACAATTATTTGCCAAATGACCCACCTTTTTGCAATGGACACATCTTACTTTGATCACTTGATGTGACAAAGCTTGTTCGATATTCGATGAAGTTGTTGCATTTGAAGATTCAACTCCTCCCTTTGGCCTCTTTTCTTCATCAAGACAAGATTGAATGACTCCTTTAAGGGTGGGATTAGGTATGTTCTTCAGCCACTACATCATCTTCATCCATTCTCGCATTCACTGATGCAAGTTGAGCCATAAGGCCCTTCAACTAAGAGATGAAGGCTCCGATGCCGTCTCCCTCTTTGAGTTCCAAGCTGAAAAATTCAATTTTAAGTGAGATCTTGGAATTCTTACCACGAGCTCCATAGAGCTTATCAAGCTCATCCCATTTCTCCTTTGCAGTCAGAAGCTAGTATGAGAGCCTCATCAAGATGAAGCATGATGATGGCTTGTGCCCTCTCATCATCTTCAATATCTTCAGCCTTAGTTCGATCAATAACCTTAGTGCCGGCGGGGATGAATGGCCCAAAACCTTTGGACATCATCTTGACAAGGACTTGCTAAGTGTGGAAGCCCTCTCTTGAGAACTTCTTAATTTGGGTGTCGTCCTTTGACATTGGGTATTGAAGGAGATTACTAGAGAGTAATGGGCTGATTTATGAAGAAGAAAAAACCAAAAATTTGGGTGTTGTCCTTTGAGATTACTAGAGAGTAATGGGCTGATTTATAAAGAAGAAAAAACCAAAAATTTGTGATGTTTTGGCTTAAGTAGAAAGAGAGAGGCTTATGAGAATGCAACAACCCTTAACCAAGCCAAGGATGTTGCATAAAAAAGGAGATTAAGATGGTGAAGCTTATGGTTTAGCATTTAGGGTTTGTGCCCAACCATTAATTTTGATGGAGATTAGCTTCATTAGTGTCAAAGAACACTTTGTTTGGTGATAAAGATCACCATTAGTGTTTAAAAACATGATTAGTGCTTAAGAGCACATTTCTAGCATCTAATGACACTTGCATTGCTGATTAGATTCACCATTAATGTTTAAGAACACTCTTAGTGTTTAGAAACACTTTGGAATGACTCCCCTTTGTTGGATTAGAAGCCTCATTAGTGTTAATCAACACTATTAGTGCTTATAAGCACACTTTGAAAAGCTTTGTGCACTTGAAGATGTTGATGGAGCTTGATGAGAATGAGGCTCATGAATACCTCATGGTGTATGCCCACCACTTCAAACTCAAAATAGGATCTGCAACAAGCCCTCACAAGAGCACTTAAGTGATTAGAGCTAAGAGGACAGGATTAGAGCAAAAAGAAGCTTGATTTTGAAGCTTTAATGGAAGCTTCAATGGCTTTCAAGGAGAGTAGCCTGGTTTTTCTACTGTAGCGAACGCATCAGGCCGCCATTAGGGCTAAGATTCGGGCTGTAGGTAGTTGAGACTATGGGCTTCAAAAGCCCTAATCTCTCATAGCCTGTAATCACTTGCAGACATCGAATGCGTGTACGACATCGACGGTAGCTAGAAAATTGTGCCGGCTTGCTCAGACGACAATGCTACGGCAGAGAAGGGGTCACTTGTCTGATGAGCTGTACGATCTTGAGCGCCCGAACGTCCTCTTCAAGTTTTTAGTTGAAAGCTCCATGAGTTCTTGCCTCCACGAGTTGCTGGAGCTGCTCCACTTGCAGGAGGTTCAGCTCCACAAAGAAAAATAATAATAGAGTTGACCTATTCTACACCACAAAAGTGACCTAAGCAACCAAAGCTCTAGATACCATGTTATAATTTCATGCTAGATCAAAGATGTGCAGGAGAGAGACTCACAAAATACAAGAAAATATCTTGCTTATTAAGTTGCTCAAAATACAACTAGGCTTCTTGCTCAATACAATGCCTTCTAGATCTTCTATCTGAGATACTACCAACCCAATCAGCATCTGTGTACCCATGTACACATATCTCTGTCCCAATTTCATAAAATAGTCCACAATGCAAAGTAGACCTCACATACCTCAGTATGCGTCTCAATGCATCCAAATGCGGCTTTCGAGGAGCCTGCATAAACTGACTCACCAACCCAACAACATAGCTCAAATCTGGCCTGGTGATTGTCATGTAGATCAAGCTTCCTACTATGCACCTATACAAAGTAGGATCCTCCAAAATCTCTCCTCAATCTGCACTCAACTTGCCATTCTAATCCAAGTATGGTATGATAGGCTTATAGCCTCTCATACCATACTTGGACAACATGTCCAAGCCATACTGTCTCTGCAGTAATCCAATACCATGTGGTGACATAATCACCTCAATGCCCAAGAAATATCTGAGCTCCCCCAAATCCTTTGTAAGATCCCTGACCCCACTGCGCAACGAATTTGGGGGTGCTAGCAGCGGAAGTAGCACTTCTTGCACGGGGCAGGGTCCCACAGTCGGGGCCTCGCCCACGGATATCTAGACAAGAGACTAATCCATCGGTTCTTCCAAAACCAAACTCGGAAAAACTTCCCTTGCCTGAAAAGCACGAGCGATTCCTCCAGGATAACTTTTCTCTAGCGTAGTCAAAAGCCTGAACTAACTGAACTGATCTGACCGAACCCGTAAGTCCCATAATCAAATCAGGGAAAAGATTGTACTTGGATCATAGAGACCAACGCTTTTTTCCTCATTGAGAGGCACAACTGTTGATTCTTTTCCATAGAATAGTTTTTATCCAAGATTTACCTCATCTATCGTACTATACAGAAATTGAGAGATCCATCAGCCCAGCCTAACCCCATCGAGTCCCATGGGTTAGCCAACTGCCCAACCACTGTAGTGATGGGATCCAATTAGGAATTTTGATAGGTTTTGTCCCGGGTACCAGGGAAAAGAGTTCCCAGGCCCCTTAGCGGGATATTCATGTAAACATAAAACTAGTCACACCACTTACACACCCAATATGAACTTGCATTTTTCATAGATTCAACAATCTTTAAAATAATCATTTAATGAAACCATAGTGTTACTGATCATAATCCTCTAATTATCCAGTTGAATCCTAATTTCCAATTCCTTCCTTCATCAGTGTACCTATGGCATCATTGGCAACCAGAACGCTCACCACCTGTTTACTCAGGGGCCTTTTCAATAGTTCCTAGCTCATAGTACCCGGCAATATAATCACATAAAAATATCCAGATGAAATCTCCGTTGAAGATCAGCAAGATCAACCAACAGATCCATATAAAAGAGTCATGGACTCATCCGTTGAGGACCAGCAAGGTCAATCAACCAGATCCATGCCCAAATTCAGAAAACAACTCTTACTCCTTGTTCCAATATCTTCCCCGACGTACTTGTGGGTATCTTTGGTGGCCCAAAGCTTGAGCACCGTATGGTCAGCACCCTCTAGGATCCTTCACAGGTCACCTAGTGTTTCACTCATAGGCCGCTTCCTTGGTCCCTCATCCACTGTACCGGAAGCTCACCATTTAACGCGAGACGTCCTTAATGTATTGATCTGCTTTAATTTTGGCAGCCTTTAGAGCTTTGAGCCTTGTTTTCTTAGTGTTTAAGTTTTGAATTTTAGTATCTTGAATTTTAGAGTGACATGAAAAGGTTTCTTTCATATAGTCTTAATGACATAGCATTATTTTCTTAGTTTTAATTAGTGGGCTACAAGATTCTGGAATTCAATATAGTACATATGGTTTTTTTCTTGCACTAGTGTGCTACTATATATAAATGTACATATATAAATATAAATAACCAAATTTTTATGTGGGTGGAGAGTCGGCACACTTTCTCTTCTAAAAATTACACACCAAAGAATGTGCCCTCCCTTGGGAGTGTATATGTTGTTAATAATATAGATTCTAGATAGTGAAATATATATTGTGATAATTGTGTGTGTGTGTGTGTGTGTGTGCACGTGCTTTTTGAATACATAGAAATGTATTCCATATTTTGGTTCTCCCCTTGAGAAAATATGTATGCAAATATTTGCTCTTTTTTGTGTGATATATAAGTGTTAAGGTGTCTGTGTTGTGTGTGTAATGTTTGGATTTTCTTACTCTAGTTTTTCAAGATGGAAAGCTTTGCATTGCACTAGTGTGGTACAGTATATATACATACATATAACCAAAGGATATATGTGTGTACAACGTAAATTCTACATAAAAGATAATGATAGTAATATATTGCATAACCAACATTGGGGGAGGAGGGTATATATATATATAATGGGTGGTGCAGGTGCAACAGTTGTTGAGAGAAGTCTACGTTAACAACCATAATTAGTATTGTTGATCTCACAGCCACTCACCTATAGTAGCATTATCTCTCATCATGGAAAATAAAGAAAGTTTCTACAAGAGTCATGAACCAGCAAAAGACTCGCTCGCTATCTTTGTGTGTGTTTGTGATTCAGTAGTAGTATGTATACTCATCAATGTATGCTGTGAGGGAGAGAGTACACAACCCATTTTAACCCCAGTAGTACTTCTAACCTCACCTGACGCACATCGTAGTGCCTGATTTTGACCGCCATCAGTCCCCCACATCATCTTTGGTGGAAAAAATAAAGTTTCTGCAAACATCCCGAGTCAATTGAATCGGAGACCTTCCAAAGACACACAAAAAAGAAAGAAAGAAAGAAAGAAAGAGAATTGTTACCTACGTGCCCTCATCTCCTCAATGATAACCCTGAGAGGAAAAATACGATCAAGTCTCTCTGAATCATGCAAGCAACCTATCTGCCTAATTATAGCTTGGAGAAAAAATATATAAAACGTCAAGTAATTCCTCCATGAATTTTGCTTGATATTTGTGTTTCACTACCCAAGAGCTAATCTTGACCTCCAGTATTACACCAAAGTATATTCGCCAAAGTATATTATGACCAATCATGATAGTTATTAGGTCCCACAAGGTTTCTTGGTGGATGGGGACAACTGTTGTATGGTGGTCCAAGAGCGGGGAAACCTTCTCACAAAGTCCTATTAAAGATGTTCTAGCAAGGAGAGTGGTTCAAAAGCAAGGTCTTCATGATCCTTGGGCTCTACCATGGTGCAACTTAACACAACCTTGGTGACATTAACTGTGTTAGAGGGTGGTAGATGTGTGGCATGGGATGTGAGATAGCTTTAGTGAATGAAGCCTGATTTAAGGCTTCATATAATTGGCATACATAGGTCTCTTATGTGACAAGATTTGTGATGGATGTTAGTCAATGTTCACGAAAAACTGGCCTTGGGTATATTTTCAGCAACTGAAATTTAGAAATCCCAATCAAATTTTGGGCTTGCCTTGAAGAAATCTGACAGTGACACCGAGTAGTGCTAATAACTAGCCACACTGAGAATGCTACCAATCAAGCATTGATACTTAACCCAAGAAAGTTTTCCTTAAAAAAGAACTCTTCAAAGAAATTTTGGTTAAAAACCTCTTCACAATCTCAACTTGCTAAAGTAAGCCAATGTTGGGTACAAAAGGACTAGCTGAATTTCCCAAAGATACTACCAAGACAACTGCTAAATCTAGGTGCCAAAGCCATGGAATTGCAATGTGGCAAGCAAACTCCATAATAATAACCACAAAAGTAACATTTCAAGACCAAGTATGGCAACCAAAGTCAATAACAAGGAGCACCAGTTGAATTACATCCCATACTAGTAGAAGCATAAGAATATAATCTTAAAATGGAGATAAACTCATAAGAACCTACTAGTTTTAATCATGACAACAAAAAGGAAAGAAGCAAGCAAAAACCTTCACCTAGAAAACGTGAAGACACACAAGAGCCCTCAATCTCAATCCTATAAATATACACACAAAACCCACTCCTAAAAAAGGAGAGGTACCACACAAACCTATTTGCAACAACGGGACAAAACCAAAACTGTCAAACTGAGTTGTATAAGAATTTTCATCCGCCGAAGAAGGCAAGGTGACAAGTACCTCCTCTAGTGGTAGAAGGAGATGTATAGCAATCCCTCAACATCAACTCACAAGCTAGTAGGATACCATATTTGAAGTTGCATACCTTACCACCAAGGTATCATCATGTTTGGACAAGAGGTATCACACCCTTGCTTACTACTTACTAATATCAATACTTTCACCTCTAAAAATGGTACCTTATGCGGTTGGGATGATCAACCCCTCAACATCAACTTTCAAGTTGGAAGGACACAATATTTGAAGTTACACCCCTTACCACCAAGGTATCATCATGGTTGGACAAGAGGTATCACACCCTTGCTTACTAAAATCAATACTTTCACCTCTAAATGGCACCTTATGTGGTTGGCATGATGCCTAAACAACGTTATGTGGCTAGAACATATGTAGAACACTTTTAAAACCCAAGTGTAAAGAATAATAAAATTTAAGTGATCCTACATGTTTATTTTCCACAAATTCTTGAATCTATGCACACATTTTTTGGTTTTCTTGTTTTTTTTAAAAATGTTGCACCATTTTATTGAATTATAGCCAAGATTGAGTACAATCTTGCTAGATATGGAGTGTTAGATTCAAATTGGTGAGAATAGGAGTGTTATACTATGGTTTGAGAAAATTTTTGGAGAAAAAGGGAGAAGGAAAAAGTTTTTTTCCCCACTTTTAGGGTTGTCTTTCATTTTTTTTAAAATGGTGAAAAGTGAAAGATGTTCTAGCAAGGAGAGTGGTTCAAAAGCAAGGTCTTCATGATCCTTGGGCTCTACCATGGTGCAACTTAACACAACCTTGGTGACATTAACTGTGTTAGAGGGTGGTAGATGTGTGGCATGGGATGTGAGATAGCTTTAGTGAATGAAGCCTGATTTAAGGCTTCATATAATTGGCATACATAGGTCTCTTATGTGACAAGATTTGTGATGGATGTTAGTCAATGTTCACGAAAAACTGGCCTTGGGTATATTTTCAGCAACTGAAATTTAGAAATCCCAATCAAATTTTGGGCTTGCCTTGAAGAAATCTGACAGTGACACCGAGTAGTGCTAATAACTAGCCACACTGAGAATGCTACCAATCAAGCATTGATACTTAACCCAAGAAAGTTTTCCTTAAAAAAGAACTCTTCAAAGAAATTTTGGTTAAAAACCTCTTCACAATCTCAACTTGCTAAAGTAAGCCAATGTTGGGTACAAAAGGACTATCTGAATTTCCCAAAGATACTACCAAGACAACTGCTAAATCTAGGTGCCAAAGCCATGGAATTGCAATGTGGCAAGCAAACTCCATAATAATAACCACAAAAGTAACATTTCAAGACCAAGTATGGCAACCAAAGTCAATAACAAGGAGCACCAGTTGAATTACATCCCATACTAGTAGAAGCATAAGAATATAATCTTAAAATGGAGATAAACTCATAAGAACCTACTAGTTTTAATCATGACAACAAAAAGGAAAGAAGCAAGCAAAAACCTTCACCTAGAAAACATGAAGACACACAAGAGCCCTCAATCTCAATCCTATAAATATACACACAAAACCCACTCCTAAAAAAGGAGAGGTACCACACAAACCTATTTGCAACAACGGGACAAAACCAAAACTGTCAAACTGAGTTGTATAAGAATTTTCATCCGCCGAAGAAGGCAAGGTGACAAGTACCTCCCCTCTAGTGGTAGAAGGAGATGTATAGCAATCCCTCAACATCAACTCACAAGCTAGTAGGATACCATATTTGAAGTTGCATACCTTACCACCAAGGTATCATCATGTTTGGACAAGAGGTATCACACCCTTGCTTACTACTTACTAATATCAATACTTTCACCTCTAAAAATGGTACCTTATGCGGTTGGGATGATCAACCCCTCAACATCAACTCGCAAGTTGGAAGGACACAATATTTGAAGTTACACCCCTTACCACCAAGGTATCATCATGGTTGGACAAGAGGTATCACACCCTTGCTTACTAAAATCAATACTTTCACCTCTAAATGGCACCTTATGTGGTTGGCATGATGCCTAAACAACGTTATGTGGCTAGAACATATGTAGAACACTTTTAAAACCCAAGTGTAAAGAATAATAAAATTTAAGTGATCCTACATGTTTATTTTCCACAAATTCTTGAATCTATGCACACATTTTTTGGTTTTCTTGGTTTTTTTTTTAAAATGTTGCACCATTTTATTGAATTATAGCCAAGATTGAGTACAATCTTGCTAGATATGGAGTGTTAGATTCAAATTGGTGAGAATAGGAGTGTTATACTATGGTTTGAGAAAATTTTTGGAGAAAAAGGGAGAAGGAAAAAGTTTTTTTCCCCACTTTTAGGGTTGTCTTTCATTTTTTTTAAAATGGTGAAAAGTGAGTGTCCTTCTTCTTCCCCTTTTTCCCCCTTTTAATCTTTCATGGAGACCTTGAAAGTATGCTCTTTACTACACATTATACTAATAAAATGAAGCCATGGATCATTCTCTTCAAGAGACAAGTATGCTCTTTACTACATATTATACCACTTTTCTTCCACCAATAAATGAAGCCATGGATCATTCTCTTCAAGAGCTAAACAAGGAGCTTCTTTCGGCCATGGAAGGAAGGTAATTTTGCACCGTTACGCCACCCATGTGTGGGGCCATGTTGAGATGCATATGAAGAGTTAGCTACTTGCTTAAATCACTTCTACATGATATGGAAACTTCTTATCTTCATGTAAGCTTCATGTTGATACCTTCAATGCTTCATTTGAGAATAATTTTGGTGATTTAGGTTTTCCTTCGAAATTAGAGTTTCTCATGCTTATATAAGTAACACCCTAACCATCTTCTACATGCTCTTCTCTTCTTATATATGCTACCTATGCTTCGTTTTTCAAAGGAATTAGGATTTTTGAGTTTTTGGGTGTTAGTTCTCTTCCTCAAGCTTCCTCTACCCTCCCATACCATTTTTATGGCAGAATGTTCATGATTTTATGGTTTCTTGAGAGGAAAAGGGTTTAGAAAATTCTCCAAGATTAGGGTTTTTAGTGAAATTTCTCAATAAATTCAATCCATAATCCTCTTTCCCATGGTCTCTTCTATTCTACCATATGTTTCTTGATCTATTTGGCCAAAGAAAAAGGGTTTTATGAGAAAATAAGGTTTAGGAATCCTCATAAACCAAGGATTTTCTACATTTCCTTGCCTTATGTTTACATTGCCTTGGAACTCTACATGCCATTAATCATGCTCACATGCTTTACAAGGTTTATTAGTAAGAAACTATGAGTAATATCAAAAATATGAGATATTTTGGGTATCCAAAAATGAGTAAATGCTCACATAAGATGAAGAGTTGAAATGTACAAGGTTTATTAGTAAAAAACTATGAGCAATATTAAAAATATGGGATATTTTGGGTATCCAAAAATATTCATAATCTGAATATTCTCTCTCTGGAATATTTTCTCTCTCTAGGCTAAAAGAGTTAGAAATAAGATCTTTTATATTTCTAAAGAGGGATTTGATTACACAGGAAGATACTGGACTTCTTGAGAGGCTGGGGAGGAATCTTATAGTATGTGCGCAGGGCTACTGGCTGAGCTCCGGGGGTCAATTCTATCACATGATCTACTTCCCGAATTGGAGGCATTTCAGTTAGCTCTGCTGGGAATAGATCATCAAATTCATTTAACCATCCTGGTTCTTTAGCCTTAAGCTTTGAGTCTACTAGGTTCATTTCGACAACATAAATTTGCTTCTTCTTTCTAAGTCCTTTCACCAACTTAGAAGCTTTTACTAACTGAAGGTCTGGGGATCCGGAAACTCCAGTTCCTTGAACTTTGTTCCCGTGAAGGTCATGGAGGGAAATGGTTCCATTGTTTAAGAGAAACATTATGAAAAACTTAATTTTATCCATTAATGGTTCATCTAGGATAAAGAATGGTTGGATTTGCTAAAGAAGAGAGGGGAATGCCTTTTTTTAATGAGGCATAACATCATTTACAATTTAGAGAAGACAAAAATCATAAAAACCATAAAAATGAATTAAAAAAGAGAAGAATCTCCAACTTACGAAGGAATTTGAGAGCTTTCCTTTGGCTTGATGGTTTGAGGGTAACTCTTGTTTGAAACAAGAGTGGCCACCAGTCTTTAGAAGAGGGAAGGTCAAAAACTAATGAATTATGAGTAAATTCACAGTTTTCTGGCTCTAGGGAGAAGCAGGGTAAGAGTGCAAAAACACTATTGAGTTTCAACAAAGGGGAAGGCTTCTATTTATAGGAAAAAGTGAGCTTCTAACCAAGCCAACTGATTCTAGAATTTTCCAGATCAGTTTGGTCAATTTTTGACCATTTTTGGGTCAGTTTTGCTCCCTTTTTGGATCTAGTTGAAACAGGAGAGAGGAGAGATAAAAATATCTCATTATTTGGGAGTTTAAAACTCATTCAAGCATGTGAAATAGGCTCCTCCTTCATGAGGGAAATTCCCCCATGCAGAGGTGTCAAAAATGCATCATTACTTCCAAATATCTCTCTTTTTTAACTATTAACCTTGTCCTTAGTCAACTCTTCATCTTATGTGAGTATTTACTCATTTTTGGGGGATTTTTCTTTTATTCTTCTATTTATCTCCTTCCTACATTTGGATGAATCTTATAGGATAGGTCCATAGGAACCTTAATTTAAAATTTCGAAAAAATCTTCACCCCCTGGATAATACCTCTTGAACAGATTATACTTAATTTCTAATGCACCTTCTGGAAATCTTTTTGAACTTCTGTTTCAGGGAAACTTATTTTAATAAGATGAGAATTTTTTCCATCCGAAAATATTTAAAATCTGAATATTATCTCTCTAGAACATTTTCTCTCTCTAGGCCAAAACTGGTAGAAACAAGATCTCTTATATTTCTGAAGAGGGATTTGATTACAGGGGAAGATGCGGACATCTTGAGAGGCTGGGGAGGAATCTTACAATCCAAATACTTTAAGTGACTAATGAGGAAGGTTTGATTCTTCCCTCTTTTTTTTTGGGCATTGTGAGTGGACAAGATTGAGGGTCACCCCATAGATGTTGCTTTGGTTGTTGATAAGGTTATGGGAATTTGCTTCCTTTTTAGCACCCAAATCCACTTGTTACCCTCATAGTAGCCTTGAGCTTGCAGAAGACGAGTTGGAATCCATCGAGAGGTAACCCGTGGTTTGGATTGATTTTTGTTGCGATGCCTCCTCATTTCCTTGACAGTAAGTTGGCGAGTGAAAAGCTTTAGGGACCCATGAGAGTAATGTTCGTGGAGTGTAAAAGGGTTAGGATGTTTTACGACTGAGACACTCCTTTTGGCCCATTCAATTTTGCATTGAGCCACTATCATCTAGGTTCGTCCAAAAATGACATGTTCTTTTAAAGTTCCCATGGGCATAAAAAATCGACATAACCAAGTGCTCGTTATCACCTTGGATGATAGTTTTAAACAAACCAAGCACTTTGGTATTTTTGGCACCACTTATCCCCTCTATTCTCATGTTATACTTTTTAAGTTGAGATTCACCCAACTGATTCCATGTAGCAAATGAGAGTAGATTGTGATTAGCACCCATGTCAAGCATAGCATTATAGAACACTTTACCATAGGGGCTAGATAATTCAATGGGTGTTCTGAGAGATGGAATGCATCCATGTTGTCGATTACCTCTCCAACATAAGCTTGTGTGGAAGGTCCAAGGTTTTCTTCTCAATGTTGTTAAAGTTTCCCTTGACTCCTATTGTTAAAGTTTTGCTTGTCTTTCCCTTGGGATTAGATCTTCTTTTGAGCGGCCTTTTCCATGGCAGCTTGTGTATCATGAGAAGCATATAAGGATTCTTTAATAAGAGGTCCATCATTTCTTAAACTTACTATACCACTAAGGAAATTGATAGTCTTAGCTCCGTTAAGAGTCTCAATATGTATAGTACCTTGTGGTGTAACTTCAAAAACCCTAAATGGTTGCTTTCAAGTGTATTTGGGATTTTTCTTTTCACTACGGATTACATAGATAAGTACAAGATCTCCTTGATTGATCTCCTTATTCTTGATATTTTGGTCAAACCACTTCTCTCTACAGTCTTTCTCTGTCAGCATGTTTTGTACTATAATTTGTCTTTCCTCTTCGAGTCATTCTAAAACAAATAATTGGTCAACCAATTCATCTCACCATCAGCTACTCTTAAGCTAGGAATCATGAACTCCCAAGGCATTACTACCTCAAGTCCATACACCATTTTAAAGGGTGTGCAACTAATTGCAACTTTGTATAATATGCGATAGGTGTATAAAGCTATTGTAAGCTTAAATTCCCAGTTAGTATATCTAAAAAGATGCAAAGGAGAAAAGAGCTTGAGCTCTTGCAAGCACACACACTGTTATAATTTCATGGTGCTCATGCTAGATCAAAGATGTGGAGGAGAGAGACTCACAAAATACAAGAAAATATCTTGCTTATTAAGTTGCTCAAAATACAACTAGGCTTCTTGCTCAATACGATGCCTTCTAGCTCCACCTTTAAATAGGTGAGCTAGTGGACCATAAGTCCATTCACACACACACCCTTCTCCTCCCCTTTTACATAACCTTAGTCTCTTAATACCCCCCCTCAATACCAACTATGAAAGAAAATTGGAATAGGTGGTATTGGACATAGGTTGCCTTTATAACATTAGACGTACAAGGTTAGGAATATAGGTGTGGGTACATTGAGATTTAAAATAATTTCTCAGTGGAGTTAGAGGCTGATACAAAGTTAGCCTTTGACTCTTTGTTAGGACATTTAGAAGTGATATGTCCCGTTTGTTTACACTTGTTACATTTCATTTTGTTGGGATGTTTGATCCAACAATTATTTGCCAAATGACCCACCTTTTTGCAATGGACACATCTTACTTTGATCACTTGATGTGACAAAGCTTGTTCGATATTCGATGAAGTTGTTGCATTTGAAGATTCAACTCCTCCCTTTGGCCTCTTTTCTTCATCAAGACAAGATTGAATGACTCCTTTAAGGGTGGGATTAGGTATGTTCTTCAGCCACTACATCATCTTCATCCATTCTCACATTCACTGATGCAAGTTGAGCCATAAGGCCCTTCAAGTGAGAGATGAAGGCTCCGATGCCGTCTCCCTCTTTGTGTTCCAAGCTGAAAAATTCAATTTTAAGTGAGATCTTGGAATTCTTACCACGAGCTCCATAGAGCTTATCAAGCTCATCCCATTTCTCCTTTGCAGTCAGAAGCTAGTATGAGAGCCTCATCAAGATGAAGCATGATGATGGCTTGTGCCCTCTCATCATCTTCAATATCTTCAGCCTTAGTTCGATCAATAACCTTAGTGCCGGCGGGGATGAATGGCCCAAAACCTTTGGACATCATCTTGACAAGGACTTGCTAAGTGTGGAAGCCCTCTCTTGAGAACTTCTTAATTTGGGTGTCGTCCTTTGACATTGGGTATTGAAGGAGATTACTAGAGAGTAATGGGCTGATTTATGAAGAAGAAAAAACCAAAAATTTGGGTGTTGTCCTTTGAGATTACTAGAGAGTAATGGGCTGATTTATAAAGAAGAAAAAACCAAAAATTTGTGATGTTTTGGCTTAAGTAGAAAGAGAGAGGCTTATGAGAATGCAACAACCCTTAACCAAGCCAAGGATGTTGCATAAAAAAGGAGATTAAGATGGTGAAGCTTATGGTTTAGCATTTAGGGTTTGTGCCCAACCATTAATTTTGATGGAGATTAGCTTCATTAGTGTCAAAGAACACTTTGTTTGGTGATAAAGATCACCATTAGTGTTTAAAAACATGATTAGTGCTTAAGAGCACATTTCTAGCATCTAATGACACTTGCATTGCTGATTAGATTCACCATTAATGTTTAAGAACACTCTTAGTGTTTAGAAACACTTTGGAATGACTCCCCTTTGTTGGATTAGAAGCCTCATTAGTGTTAATCAACACTATTAGTGCTTATAAGCACACTTTGAAAAGCTTTGTGCACTTGAAGATGTTGATGGAGCTTGATGAGAATGAGGCTCATGAATACCTCATGGTGTATGCCCACCACTTTAAACTCAAAATAGGATCTGCAACAAGCCCTCACAAGAGCACTTAAGTGATTAGAGCTAAGAGGACAGGATTAGAGCAAAAAGAAGCTTGATTTTGAAGCTTTAATGGAAGCTTCAATGGCTTTCAAGGAGAGTAGCCTGGTTTTTCTACTGTAGCGAACGCATCAAGCCGCCATTAGGGCTAAGATTCGGGCTGTAGGTAGTTGAGACTATGGGCTTCAAAAGCCCTAATCTCTCATAGCCTGTAATCACTTGCAGACATCGAATGCGTGTACGACATCGACGGTAGCTAGAAAATTGTGCCGGCTTGCTCAGACGACAATGCTACGGCAGAGAAGGGGTCACTTGTCTGATGAGCTGTACGATCTTGAGCGCCCAAACGTCCTCTTCAAGTTTTTAGTTGAAAGCTCCATGAGTTCTTGCCTCCACGAGTTGCTGGAGCTGCTCCACTTGCAGGAGGTTCAGCTCCACAAAGAAAAATAATAATAGAGTTGACCTATTCTACACCACAAAAGTGACCTAAGCAACCAAAGCTCTAGATACCATGTTATAATTTCATGCTAGATCAAAGATGTGCAGGAGAGAGACTCACAAAATACAAGAAAATATCTTGCTTATTAAGTTGCTCAAAATACAACTAGGCTTCTTGCTCAATACAATGCCTTCTAGATCTTCTATCTGAGATACTACCAACCCAATCAGCATCTGTGTACCCATGTACACATATCTCTGTCCCAATTTCATAAAATAGTCCACAATGCAAAGTAGACCTCACATACCTCAGTATGCGTCTCAATGCATCCAAATGCGGCTTTCGAGGAGCCTGCATAAACTGACTCACCAACCCAACAACATAGCTCAAATCTGGCCTGGTGATTGTCATGTAGATCAAGCTTCCTACTATGCACCTATACAAAGTAGGATCCTCCAAAATCTCTCCTCAATCTGCACTCAACTTGCCATTCTAATCCAAGTATGGTATGATAGGTGTAAGATTCCTCCCCCAACCCCTTTTTGATGTCTAGTATCTTCCCCTGTAATCAACCCTCTTCAGAAATATAAAAGACTTGTTTCTAACTGTTTTAACCTAGAGAGAGAAAATATTCTAGAGAGAGAATATTCAGATTTTGAATATTTTTGGATAGAAAAATATCTCTTATAATTCAGATGAGTTCCCCTGAAACAAAAATTCAAAAAGAATTTTCCAATGTGCAATTGGAATTAATTGGAAATAGGTATAAAGAACCTTAGTCTAAGGGTCTAGATTTTCAGAAATCTTTAGACTATGGTCCAATTAAGGTTCCTATGGGCCAATAGCATCAATCCATGTGTAGGGAAGAGATAAATCCAAATTTGTAAAAAGAAGATACCCAAAAATGAGTAAATGCTCACATAAGGTGAAGAGTTGAAAATGTACAAGGTTTATTAGTAAAAAACTATGAGCAATATTAAAAATATGAGATATTTTGGGTATCCAAAAATGAGTAAATGCTCACATAAGATGAAGAGTTGAAAATGTACAAGGTTTATTAGTAAAAAACTATGAGCAATATTAAAATGATTCCATTATGACACATATGTAAGGAAGGGGAATTCTTTAAAGGAGGTGCATATTTCACATAAGATGAAGAGTTGAAAATGTACAAGGTTTATTAGTAAAAAACTATGAGCAATATTAAAATGATTCCATTATGACACATATATAAGGAAGGGGAATTCTTTAAAGGAGGCGCATATTTCACATAAGATGAAGAGTTGAAAATGTACAAGGTTTATTAGTAAAAAACTATGAGCAATATTAAAATGATTCCATTATGACACATATGTAAGGAAGGGGAATTCTTTAAAGGAGGTGCATATTTCACATAAGATGAAGAGTTGAAAATGTACAAGATTTATTAGTAAAAAAACTATGAGCAATATTAAAATGATTCCATTATGACACATATGTAAGGAAGGGGAGTTCTTTAAAGGAGGTGCATATTTCACATGCTTGAATGAGTTTTAAACTCATAAAAATTGAGATATTTCATCTCTCCTCTCTCCTCATTCAAGTCTAGTTCCAAAATGTTAGCTTAACTGACCTAAAAATGGTCAAATATTGACCAAACTGATTTAGAAAATTCTAGAATCAGTTTGTTTGGTTAGGAGCTCAATTTTTCCTATAAATAGAAGCCTCCCCCTTGTTGAAAAATAGATAGTGTTTATGCATCGTTACTCTACTCCACCTAAGCCAAGAACTGTGAATTCATTTAATAATTCACTAGTTTTTGGAGCTTCCCTCTTTCTTCAATCCCCATTAGTGGCTCCATCAACATACTTAACCAATTGATTGGTTGGGGGCCTCTACCGTGAACAAAGAATCAAGCAAGTTGTAAGGTAATTAGTGAATATTGATCTTTCTATATTTTCTCAATGGTTCTCTCTTCTCAACCCCTCTCAAGCTTGAGAAGCTTAATTGGTATGGTTTTTTTAAATGCTATTGAAGTTAATTGGTGATTAGTAGTGAAGAGTTACATGATTTAATAAATGCTATTGAAGTTAATTTCCATTTATGTTTAAATTCTAATAGTTTTTATGTAATTTCTCTCTCTCACTCAAGAAATGGTCATACTCATGACCCATTCTCAATCCAAATCAAGCTTTTCATAAAGCTTTTCCTTAATCCAAGATTAAGCTATGCTTGAGGCCAAATTAATGGCTTTTTTCTATGCTTTTAGTTTATGTATATTGATGATTCAATCCATTATGGATTAATGAGCCAATTAGAGATCATTTTTATTTCCTTAATGATAAGCTTTATCCCTTAGAAAAATTGAGATTTATCAGTCATAGCAGCGGAGCTATGGCAAAATTTTTATAAAAATTATGCATAAAATAATCTCATTCAAAGCATAAAAAGAGGACTTCCTACCATATTCTAGGAATTATCATCCTAGATTAATTGAAAGAATTTCATTACAATCATGGAGAAATTGAATTTTAATATCATGCATAAAGGATAAGTTTTTATATCAAAAGTGTTATTTTTACCATTTTTATTTCATGCATAGAAGTATGCATAATGGATAAATTTTTATATCAAAAGTGTTATTTTTACCATTTTTATTTCATGCATAGATGGATAAATTTTTATATCAAAAGTGTTATTTTTATCATTTTTATTTTCATGCATAGAAGTATGCATAAAGGATAAATTTTTATATCAAAAGTGTTATTTTTATCATTTTTATTTTCATGCATAGAAGTATGCATAAAGGATAAATTTTTATATTAAAAGTGTTACTTTTATCATATTTAATTTTCATGCATAGAAGTATGCATAAAGGAAATTTTTTTTATCAAAAGTGTTACTTTTATCATTTTTAATTTTCATGCATAGAAGTATGCATAAAGGAAAATTTTTTATATCAAAAGTGTTACTTTTATCATTTTTAATTTTCATGCATAGAAGTATGCATAAAGGAAAATTTTTATATCAAAAGTGTTACTTTTATCATTTTTAATTTTCATGCATAGAAGTATGCATAAAGGAAAAATTTTTATATCAAAAGTGTTACTTTTATCATATTGGATTTCATGCATAGAGGTATGCATAAAAGTTGATTATTTTATTATAAAAGTGTGACTTTTATCATAATTGAATTTCATGCATAGAGGTATGCATAAAAGTTGATTATTTTATTGTAAGAGTGTTACTTTTATCATATTGGAATTCATGCATATAGGTATGCATAAAAGATATTCTTTTTATACTAAAAGTGTGATTTTCCTCATAAATGGATTTTATGCTTAACTTAGATGCATAAGAGAAATTCTTTTATTCTAAAAGTATAATTTCCTACCAAATTGAATTTATGCATAAGAAGATGCATAAAAGATTGATTTTAAATTCGAAAGTGTTAGTCTCCTTAAATGGAATTTATGTATAAATAAATGTGTAGAGAAATCTTATATCAAATATAAGAATTCTCTTTAAAAAAAAAAGATATGAAATGTGATAAGAGGTGATAAGAGGTGTATGAGGTGTATGAGATGTGATAAGAATTGATAAGATGCGTATGGAAAGTGATAGGATGTGATAAGAGGTGTATGAGAAGTGATAAGAATTGATAAGATGCGTATGGAAAGTGATAGGATGTGATAAGAGGTGTATGAGATGTGATAAGAATTGATAAGATGCGTATGGAAAGTGATAAGAGGTGATAAGAGGTGTATGAGATGTAAAAAGATGTGATAAGATGTGTATGAGATGTGATAAGATTTGATAAGATGCGTATGGAAAGTGATAGGATGTGATAAGAGGTGTATGAGATGTAAAAAGATGTGATAAGATGTGTATGAGATGTGATAGAATGTGTTAAGATGAGTTAGGATGTGTTAAGATGTATATGGGATGTGTTAGGACGAGAATGGATGTAATATGGTTGTATGAATGTAATGTGGATGTATACATGTAGATGTATATGTATGAATGTGAATGTTGATGTATGGATGTAGATACGGATGTGTATGTATGTATGTGGATGTGTATGTATGAATGAGGATGTGAAAATGGATGTATGTATGTAGATGTGGATGTATGTATGTAGATGTGGATGTATGAATATGAATGTGGATGTGTGGATGTGGAAATGGAGGTATGGATGTATGAATGTAGATGTGGATGTATGCATGTAGATGCGTATGTATGAATGTGAAATTGGATGTATGATGTGGACGTACGAACATGGATATGTATGTAGAATAATGAATATGAAGATGTATGTGAGATAATGTAGTCTATATGAGTGAATGGATGAGAATGATTACACACTGAATGGAATGTGGAATAAGTAATGTGGTCCGAGAGTGGATAATATGGAAAGACAAGAGTTCGTTATAGAAATTGTATTTGTGACTGTTTGTAAATGACTGTTTTATGTCAAGAATGCTGGAGAAGCATTTTGACCGTCTTGAGGATTAAGGTCATGAAGACTGAACTGATAAAGTTGCAACTGCTGACGGAGAGTCAATGGAGGACGTCTCGCGTAGCAAGGTCGATCGAGGTCTTGACCAGCCTCGGCTCGATTTAAATGGTGAGCTTCCGGTACGGTGGATGAGGGACCAAGGAAGCGGCCTATGAGTGAAGCGCTAGGTCACCTGCGAAGGATCCTAGAGGGTGCTGACCATACGGTGCTCGGGCTCTGGGTCGCGGAAGATACCCACACGTGCGTCGTGGAAGATATTGGAACAAGGAGAAAGAGTTGTTTTCTGAAACCGGGCATGGATCTGGTTGATTGGCCTTGCTGGTTCTCAACGGATGAGTCCATGGCTCTTTTATATGGATCTGTGGGTTGATCTTGCTGATCTTCCACGGAGACTCCATTCTATTATATGAATATATTGCCGGTTACTATGAGCTAGGAACCATGGAAAAGGCCCCTGAGAGAACAGGTGGTGAGCGTTTTGGTTGCCAATGATGCCATAAGTATACCGATGAAAGAATGACTGGAAATAAGGATTCAACCAGAGACTTTGAGGATTGTCATCAGTGACATAATGGTTTTATTAAAGGATTGTTTTAAAGCTAGTTGATGCTAAGAAAAAGGCAATTTCATATTGGGTGTGTAAGTGGTATGACTAGTTTTATGTTTGCATGAACTTCCGGCTAGGGGGCCTTGGAACTCTTTTCCTTGGTACCCGGGACAAAACCTAACCAAATTCCAAATTGGATCCCATCACTACAGTGGTTGGGCGGTTGGCTAACCCATGGGATCGGATGGGGTTAGGCTGGACTGATGGATCCGTAAATCGAGATTTAATTTCTATTATTACGATAGATGAAGTAAATCCCGGATAGAAATTGTTCTATGGATAGGAATCAACGGCTGTGCCTCTTGATGGGGAAAAAAGCGTTGATCCCAATGATCCAAGTGCAAGTTCTTCCTTGATTTGACCAAGTACCGTTAAAGGTGCAGTCAGATCAGTTTGATCAGTAATGATCTTGACTACGTTAGAGTAAAGAGTTATCCTGGTGGAATCGCCCGTGCTTTCCGGGTAAAGGAAGTTTTTCCGGTTTCGGTTTTGGACAAACCGACGGATTAGTCTCTTGTCCGGATATCCGTGGGCGAGGCCCCGAGTGTGGGACCCCTGTCCCGCGCGAGAAGTGCTACTTCCGCTGCTAGTACCCGAATCCGTCGCATGGTGGGGACAGGGATCTCACAATAGGCTTATAGCCTCTCATACCATACTTGGACAACATGTCCAAGCCATACTGTCTCTGCAGTAATCCAATACCATGTGGTGACATAATCACCTCAATGCCCAAGAAATATCTGAGCTCCCCCAAATCCTTTGTAAGATCCCTGACCCCACTGCGCAACGAATTTGGGGGTGCTAGCAGCGGAAGTAGCACTTCTTGCACGGGGCAGGGTCCCACAGTCGGGGCCTCGCCCACGGATATCTAGACAAGAGACTAATCCATCGGTTCTTCCAAAACCAAACTCGGAAAAACTTCCCTTGCCTGAAAAGCACGAGCGATTCCTCCAGGATAACTTTTCTCTAGCGTAGTCAAAAGCCTGAACTAATTGAACTGATCTGACCGAACCTGTAAGTCCCATAATCAAATCAGGGAAAAGATTGTACTTGGATCATAGAGACCAACACTTTTTTCCTCATTGAGAGGCACAACTGTTGATTCTTTTCCATAGAATAGTTTTTATCCAAGATTTACCTCATCTATCGTACTATACAGAAATTGAGAGATCCATCAGTCCAGCCTAACCCCATCGAGTCCCATGGGTTAGCCAACTGCCCAACCACTGTAGTGATGGGATCCAATTAGGAATTTTGATAGGTTTTGTCCCGGGTACCAGGGAAAAGAGTTCCCAGGCCCCTTAGCGGGATATTCATGTAAACATAAAACTAGTCACACCACTTACACACCCAATATGAACTTGCATTTTTCATAGATTCAACAATCTTTAAAATAATCATTTAATGAAACCATAGTGTTACTGATCATAATCCTCTAATTATCCAGTTGAATCCTAATTTCCAATTCCTTCCTTCATCAGTGTACCTATGGCATCATTGGCAACCAGAACGCTCACCACCTGTTTACTCAGGGGCCTTTTCAATAGTTCCTAGCTCATAGTACCCGGCAATATAATCACATAAAAATATCCAGATGAAATCTCCGTTGAAGATCAGCAAGATCAACCAGCAGATCCATATAAAAGAGTCATGGACTCATCCGTTGAGGACCAGCAAGGTCAATCAACCAGATCCATGCCCAAATTCAGAAAACAACTCTTACTCCTTGTTCCAATATCTTCCCCGATGTACTTGTGGGTATCTTTGGTGGCCCAAAGCTTGAGCACCGTATGGTCAGCACCCTCTAGGATCCTTCACAGGTCACCTAGTGTTTCACTCATAGGCCGTTTCCTTGGTCCCTCATCCACTGTACCGGAAGCTCACCATTTAACGTGAGACGTCCTTAATGTATTGATCTGCTTTAATTTTGGCAGCCTTTAGAGCTTTGAGCCTTGTTTTCTTAGTGTTTAAGTTTTGAATTTTAGTATCTTGAATTTTAGAGTGACATGAAAAGGTTTCTTTCATATAGTCTTAATGACATAGCATTATTTTCTTAGTTTTAATTAGTGGGCTACAAGATTCTGGAATTCAATATAGTACATATGGTTTTTTTCTTGCACTAGTGTGCTACTATATATAAATGTACATATATAAATATAAATAACCAAATTTTTATGTGGGTGGAGAGTCGGCACACTTTCTCTTCTAAAAATTACACACCAAAGAATGTGCCCTCCCTTGGGAGTGTATATGTTGTTAATAATATAGATTCTAGATAGTGAAATATGTATTGTGATAATTGTGTGTGTGTGTGTGTGTGTGTGTGTGTGCACGTGCTTTTTGAATACATAGAAATGTATTCCATATTTTGGTTCTCCCCTTGAGAAAATATGTATGCAAATATTTGCTCTTTTTTGTGTGATATATAAGTGTTAAGGTGTCTGTGTTGTGTGTGTAATGTTTGGATTTTCTTACTCTAGTTTTTCAAGATGGAAAGCTTTGCATTGCACTAGTGTGGTACAGTATATATACATACATATAACCAAAGGATATATGTGTGTACAACATAAATTCTACATAAAAGATAATGATAGTAATATATTGCATAACCAACATTGGGGGAGGAGGGTATATATATATATAATGGGTGGTGCAGGTGCAACAGTTGTTGAGAGAAGTCTACGTTAACAACCATAATTAGTATTGTTGATCTCACAGCCACTCACCTATAGTAGCATTATCTCTCATCATGGAAAACAAAGAAAGTTTCTACAAGAGTCATGAACCAGCAAAAGACTCGCTCGCTATGTTTGTGTGTGTTTGTGATTCAGTAGTAGTATGTATACTCATCAATGTATGCTGTGAGGGAGAGAGTACACAACCCATTTTAACCCCAGTAGTACTTCTAACCTCACCTGACGCACATCTTAGTGCCTGATTTTGACCGCCATCAGTCCCCCACATCATTGGTGGAAAAAATAAAGTTTCTGCAAACATCCCGAGTCAATTGAATCGGAGACCTTCCAAAGACACACAAAAAAGAAAGAAAGAAAGAAAGAAAGAGAATTGTTACCTACGTGCCCTCATCTCCTCAATGATAACCCTGAGAGGAAAAATACGATCAAGTCTCTCTGAATCATGCAAGCAACCTATCTGCCTAATGATAGCTTGGAGAAAAAATATGATAAAACGTCAAGTAATTCCTCCATGAATTTTGCTTGATATTTGTGTTTCACTACCCAAGAGCTAATCTTGACCTCCAGTATTACACCAAAGTATATTCGCCAAAGTATATTATGACCAATCATGATAGTTATTAGGTCCCACAAGGTTTCTTGGTGGATGGGGACAACTGTTGTATGGTGGTCCAAGAGCGGGGAAACCTTCTCACAAAGTCCTATTAAAGATGTTCTAGCAAGGAGAGTGGTTCAAAAGCAAGGTCTTCATGATCCTTGGGCTCTACCATGGTGCAACTTATTGGTGACATTAACTGTGTTAGAGGGTGGTAGATGTGTGGCATGGGATGTGAGATAGCTTTAGTGAATGAAGCCTGATTTAAGGCTTCATATAATTGGCATACATAGGTCTCTTATGTGACAAGATTTGTGATGGATGTTAGTCAATGTTCACGAAAAACTGGCCTTGGGTATATTTTCAGCAACTGAAATTTAGAAATCCCAATCAAATTTTGGGCTTGCCTTGAAGAAATCTGACAGTGACACCGAGTAGTGCTAATAACTAGCCACACTGAGAATGCTACCAATCAAGCATTGATACTTAACCCAAGAAAGTTTTCCTTAAAAAAGGACTCTTCAAAGAAATTTTGGTTAAAAACCTCTTCACAATCTCAACTTGCTAAAGTAAGCCAATGTTGGGTACAAAAGGACTAGCTGAATTTCCCAAAGATACTACCAAGACAACTGCTAAATCTAGGTGCCAAAGCCATGGAATTGCAATGTGGCAAGCAAACTCCATAATAATAACCACAAAAGTAACATTTCAAGACCAAGTATGGCAACCAAAGTCAATAACAAGGAGCACCAGTTGAATTACATCCCATACTAGTAGAAGCATAAGAATATAATCTTAAAATGGAGATAAACTCATAAGAACCTACTAGTTTTAATCATGACAACAAAAAGGAAAGAAGCAAGCAAAAACCTTCACCTAGAAAACATGAAGACACACAAGAGCCCTCAATCTCAATCCTATAAATATACACACAAAACCCACTCCTAAAAAAGGAGAGGTACCACACAAACCTATTTGCAACAACGGGACAAAACCAAAACTGTCAAACTGAGTTGTATAAGAATTTTCATCCTCTGAAGAAGGCAAGGTGACAAGTACCTCCTCTAGTGGTAGAAGGAGATGTATAGCAATCCCTCAACATCAACTCACAAGCTAGTAGGATACCATATTTGAAGTTGCATACCTTACCACCAAGGTATCATCATGTTTGGACAAGAGGTATCACACCCTTGCTTACTACTTACTAATATCAATACTTTCACCTCTAAAAATGGTACCTTATGCGGTTGGGATGATGAACCCCTCAACATCAACTCGCAAGTTGGAAGGACACAATATTTGAAGTTACACCCCTTACCACCAAGGTATCATCATGGTTGGACAAGAGGTAACACACCCTTGCTTACTAAAATCAATACTTTCACCTCTAAATGGCACCTTATGTGGTTGGCATGATGCCTAAACAACGTTATGTGGCTAGAACATATGTAGAACACTTTTAAAACCCAAGTGTAAAGAATAATAAAATTTAAGTGATCCTACATGTTTATTTTCCACAAATTCTTGAATCTATGCACACATTTTTTGGTTTTCTTGGTTTTTTTTTAAAATGTTGCACCATTTTATTGAATTATAGCCAAGATTGAGTACAATCTTGCTAGATATGGAGTGTTAGATTCAAATTGGTGAGAATAGGAGTGTTATACCATGGTTTGAGAAAATTTTTGGAGAAAAAGGGAGAAGGAAAAAGTTTTTTTCCCCACTTTTAGGGTTGTCTTTCATTTTTTAAAAAATGGTGAAAAGTGAGTGTCCTTCTTCTTCCCCTTTTTCCCCCTTTTAATCTTTCATGGAGACCTTGAAAGTATGCTCTTTACTACACATTATACTAATAAAATGAAGCCATGGATCATTCTCTTCAAGAGACAAGTATGCTCTTTACTACATATTATACCACTTTTCTTCCACCAATAAATGAAGCCATGGATCATTCTCTTCAAGAGCTAAACAAGGAGCTTCTTTCGGCCATGGAAGGAAGGTAATTTTGCACCGTTACGCCACCCATGTGTGGGGCCATGTTGAGATGCATATGAAGAGTTAGCTACTTGCTTAAATCACTTCTACATGATATGGAAACTTCTTATCTTCATGTAAGCTTCATGTTGATACCTTCAATGCTTCATTTGAGAATAATTTTGGTGATTTAGGTTTTCCTTCGAAATTAGAGTTTCTCATGCTTATATAAGTAACACCCTAACCATCTTCTACATGCTCTTCTCTTCTTATATATGCTACCTATGCTTCGTTTTTCAAAGGAATTAGGATTTTTGAGTTTTTGGGTGTTAGTTCTCTTCCTCAAGCTTCCTCTACCCTCCCATACCATTTTTATGGCAGAATGTTCATGATTTTATGGTTTCTTGAGAGGAAAAGGGTTTAGGAAATTCTCCAAGATTAGGGTTTTTAGTGAAATTTCTCAATACATTCAATCCATAATCCTCTTTCCCATGGTCTCTTCTATTCTACCATATGTTTCTTGATCTATTTGGCCAAAGAAAAAGGGTTTTATGAGAAAATAGGGTTTAGGAATCCTCATAAACCAAGGATTTTCTACATTTCCTTGCCTTATGTTTACATTGCCTTGGAACTCTACATGCCATTAATCATGCTCACATGCTTTACAAGGTTTATTAGTAAGAAACTATGAGTAATATCAAAAATATGAGATATTTTGGGTATCCAAAAATGAGTAAATGCTCACATAAGATGAAGAGTTGAAATGTACAAGGTTTATTAGTAAAAAACTATGAGCAATATTAAAAATATGGGATATTTTGGGTATCCAAAAATATTCATAATCTGAATATTCTCTCTCTGGAATATTTTCTCTCTCTAGGCTAAAACAGTTAGAAATAAGATCTTTTATATTTCTGAAGAGGGATTTGATTACACAGGAAGATACTGGACTTCTTGAGAGGCTGGGGAGGAATCTTATAGTATGTGCGCAGGGCTACTGGCTGAGCTCCGGGGGTCAATTCTATCACATGATCTACTTCCCGAATTGGAGGCATTTCAGTTAGCTCTGCTGGGAATAGATCATCAAATTCATTTAACCATCCTGGTTCTTTAGCCTTAAGCTTTGAGTCTACTAGGTTCATTTCGACAACATAAATTTGCTGCTTCTTTCTAAGTCCTTTTAGCAACTTAGAAGCTTTTACTAACTGAAGGTCTGGGGATCCGGAAACTCCAGTTCCTTGAACTTTGTTCCCGTGAAGGTCATGGAGGGAAATGGTTCCATTGTTTAAGAGAAACATTATGAAAAACTTGATTTTATCCATTAATCGTTCATCTAGGATAAAGAATGGTTGGATTTGCTAAAGAAGAGAGGGGAATGCCTTTTTTTAATGAGGCATAACATCATTTACAATTTAGAGAAGACAAAAATCATAAAAACCATAAAAATGAATAAAAAAAGAGAAGAATCTCCAACTTACGAAGGAATTTGAGAGCTTTCCTTTGGCTTGATGGTTTGAGGGTAACTCTTGTTTGAAACAAGAGTGGCCACCAGTCTTTAGAAGAGGGAAGGTCAAAAACTAATGAATTATGAGTAAATTCACAGTTTTCTGGCTCTAGGGAGAAGCAGGGTAAGAGTGCAAAAACACTATTGAGTTTCAACAAAGGGGAAGGCTTCTATTTATAGGAAAAAGTGAGCTTCTAACCAAGCCAACTGATTCTAGAATTTTCCAGATCAGTTTGGTCAATTTTTGACCATTTTTGGGTCAGTTTTGCTCCCTTTTTGGATCTAGTTGAAACAGGAGAGAGGAGAGATAAAAATATCTCATTATTTGGGAGTTTAAAACTCATTCAAGCATGTGAAATAGGCTCCTCCTTCATGAGGGAAATTCCCCCATGCAGAGGTGTCAAAAATGCATCATTACTTCCAAATATCTCTCTTTTTTAACTATTAACCTTGTCCTTAGTCAACTCTTCATCTTATGTGAGTATTTACTCATTTTTGGGGAATTTTTCTTTTATTCTTCTATTTATCTCCTTCCTACAGGTCCATAGGAACCTTAATTTAAAATTTCGAAAAAATCTTCACCCCCTGGATAATACCTCTTGAACAGATTATACTTAATTTCTAATGCACCTTCTGGAAATCTTTTTGAACTTCTGTTTCAGGGAAACTTATTTTAATAAGATGAGAATTTTTTCCATCCGAAAATATTTAAAATCTGAATATTATCTCTCTAAAATATTTTCTCTCTCTAGGCCAAAACTGGTAGAAACAAGATCTCTTATATTTCTGAAGAGGGATTTGATTACAGGGGAAGATGCGGACATCTTGAGAGGCTGGGGAGGAATCTTACAATCCAAATACTTTAAGTGACTAATGAGGAAGGTTTGATTCTTCCCTCTCTTTTTTTGGGCATTGTGAGTGGACAAGATTGAGGGTCACCCCATAGATGTTGCTTTGGTTGTTGATAAGGTTATGGGAATTTGCTTCCTTTTTAGCACCCAAATCCACTTGTTACCCTCATAGTAGCCTTGAGCTTGCAGAAGACGAGTTGGAATCCATCGAGAGGTAACCCGTGGTTTGGATTGATTTTTGTTGCGATGCCTCCTCATTTCCTTGACAGTAAGTTGGCGAGTGAAAAGCTTTAGGGACCCATGAGAGTAATGTTCGTGGAGTGTAAAAGGGTTAGGATGTTTTACGACTGAGACACTCCTTTTGGCCCATTCAATTTTGCATTGAGCCACTATCATCTAGGTTCGTCCAAAAATGACATGTTCTTTTAAAGTTCCCATGGGCATAAAAAATCGACATAACCAAGTGCTCGTTATCACCTTGGATGATAGTTTTAAACAAACCAAGCACTTTGGTATTTTTGGCACCACTTATCCCCTCTATTCTCATGTTATACTTTTTAAGTTGAGATTCACCCAACTGATTCCATGTAGCAAATGAGAGTAGATTGTGATTAGCACCCATGTCAAGCATAGCATTATAGAACACTTTACCATAGGGGCTAGATAATTCAATGGGTGTTCTGAGAGATGGAATGCATCCATGTTGTCGATTACCTCTCCAACATAAGCTTGTGTGGAAGGTCCAAGGTTTTCTTCTCAATGTTGTTAAAGTTTCCCTTGACTCCTATTGTTAAAGTTTTGCTTGTCTTTCCCTTGGGATTAGATCTTCTTTTGAGCGGCCTTTTCCATGGCAGCTTGTGTATCATGAGAAGCATATAAGGATTCTTTAATAAGAGGTCCATCATTTCTTAAACTTACTATACCACTAAGGAAATTGATAGTCTTAGCTCCGTTAAGAGTCTCAATATGTATAGTACCTTGTGGTGTAACTTCAAAAACCCTAAATGGTTGCTTTCAAGTGTATTTGGGATTTTTCTTTTCACTACGGATTACATAGATAAGTACAAGATCTCCTTGATTGATCTCCTTATTCTTGATATTTTGGTCAAACCACTTCTCTCTACAGTCTTTCTCTGTCAGCATGTTTTGTACTATAATTTGTCTTTCCTCTTCGAGTCATTCTAAAACAAATAATTGGTCAACCAATTCATCTCACCATCAGCTACTCTTAAGCTAGGAATCATGAACTCCCAAGGCATTACTACCTCAAGTCCATACACCATTTTAAAGGGTGTGCAACTAATTGCAACTTTGTATAATATGCGATAGGTGTATAAAGCTATTGTAAGCTTAAATTCCCAGTTAGTATATCTAAAAAGATGCAAAGGAGAAAAGAGCTTGAGCTCTTGCAAGCACACACACTGTTATAATTTCATGGTGCTCATGCTAGATCAAAGATGTGGAGGAGAGAGACTCACAAAATACAAGAAAATATCTTGCTTATTAAGTTGCTCAAAATACAACTAGGCTTCTTGCTCAATACGATGCCTTCTAGCTCCACCTTTAAATAGGTGAGCTAGTGGACCATAAGTCCATTCACACACACACCCTTCTCCTCCCCTTTTACATAACCTTAGTCTCTTAATACCCCCCCTCAATACCAACTATGAAAGAAAATTGGAATAGGTGGTATTGGACATAGGTTGCCTTTATAACATTAGACGTACAAGGTTAGGAATATAGGTGTGGGTACATTGAGATTTAAAATAATTTCTCAGTGGAGTTAGAGGCTGATACAAAGTTAGCCTTTGACTCTTTGTTAGGACATTTAGAAGTGATATGTCCCGTTTGTTTACACTTGTTACATTTCATTTTGTTGGGATGTTTGATCCAACAATTATTTGCCAAATGACCCACCTTTTTGCAATGGACACATCTTACTTTGATCACTTGATGTGACAAAGCTTGTTCGATATTCGATGAAGTTGTTGCATTTGAAGATTCAACTCCTCCCTTTGGCCTCTTTTCTTCATCAAGACAAGATTGAATGACTCCTTTAAGGGTGGGATTAGGTATGTTCTTCAGCCACTACATCATCTTCATCCATTCTCGCATTCACTGATGCAAGTTGAGCCATAAGGCCCTTCAAGTGAGAGATGAAGGCTCCGATGCCGTCTCCCTCTTTGAGTTCCAAGCTGAAAAATTCAATTTTAAGTGAGATCTTGGAATTCTTACCACGAGCTCCATAGAGCTTATCAAGCTCATCCCATTTCTCCTTTGCAGTCAGAAGCTAGTATGAGAGCCTCATCAAGATGAAGCATGATGATGGCTTGTGCCCTCTCATCATCTTCAATATCTTCAGCCTTAGTTCGATCAATAACCTTAGTGCCGGCGGGGATGAATGGCCCAAAACCTTTGGACATCATCTTGACAAGGACTTGCTAAGTGTGGAAGCCCTCTCTTGAGAACTTCTTAATTTGGGTGTTGTCCTTTGACATTGGGTATTGAAGGAGATTACTAGAGAGTAATGGGCTGATTTATGAAGAAGAAAAAACCAAAAATTTGGGTGTTGTCCTTTGAGATTACTAGAGAGTAATGGGCTGATTTATAAAGAAGAAAAAACCAAAAATTTGTGATGTTTTGGCTTAAGTAGAAAGAGAGAGGCTTATGAGAATGCAACAACCCTTAACCAAGCCAAGGATGTTGCATAAAAAAGGAGATTAAGATGGTGAAGCTTATGGTTTAGCATTTAGGGTTTGTGCCCAACCATTAATTTTGATGGAGATTAGCTTCATTAGTGTCAAAGAACACTTTGTTTGGTGATAAAGATCACCATTAGTGTTTAAAAACATGATTAGTGCTTAAGAGCACATTTCTAGCATCTAATGACACTTGCATTGCTGATTAGATTCACCATTAATGTTTAAGAACACTCTTAGTGTTTAGAAACACTTTGGAATGACTCCCCTTTGTTGGATTAGAAGCCTCATTAGTGTTAATCAACACTATTAGTGCTTATAAGCACACTTTGAAAAGCTTTGTGCACTTGAAGATGTTGATGGAGCTTGATGAGAATGAGGCTCATGAATACCTCATGGTGTATGCCCACCACTTCAAACTCAAAATAGGATCTGCAACAAGCCCTCACAAGAGCACTTAAGTGATTAGAGCTAAGAGGACAGGATTAGAGCAAAAAGAAGCTTGATTTTGAAGCTTTAATGGAAGCTTCAATGGCTTTCAAGGAGAGTAGCCTGGTTTTTCTACTGTAGCGAACGCATCAGGCCACCATTAGGGCTAAGATTCGGGCTGTAGGTAGTTGAGACTATGGGCTTCAAAATCCCTAATCTCTCATAGCCTGTAATCACTTGCAGACATCGAATGCGTGTACGACATCGACGGTAGCTAGAAAATTGTGCCGGCTTGCTCAGACGACAATGCTATGGCAGAGAAGGGGTCACTTGTCTGATGAGCTGTACAATCTTGAGCGCCCGAACGTCCTCTTCAAGTTTTTAGTTGAAAGCTCCATGAGTTCTTGCCTCCACGAGTTGCTGGAGCTGCTCCACTTGCAGGAGGTTCAGCTCCACAAAGAAAAATAATAATAGAGTTGACCTATTCTACACCACAAAAGTGACCTAAGCAACCAAAGCTCTAGATACCATGTTATAATTTCATGCTAGATCAAAGATGTGCAGGAGAGAGACTCACAAAATACAAGAAAATATCTTGCTTATTAAGTTGCTCAAAATACAACTAGGCTTCTTGCTCAATACAATGCCTTCTAGATCTTCTATCTGAGATACTACCAACCCAATCAGCATCTGTGTACCCATGTACACATATCTCTTTCCCAATTTCATAAAATAGTCCACAATGCAAAGTAGACCTCACATACCTCAGTATGCGTCTCAATGCATCCAAATGCGGCTTTCGAGGAGCCTGCATAAACTGACTCACCAACCCAACAACATAGCTCAAATCTGGCCTGGTGATTGTCATGTAGATCAAGCTTCCTACTATGCACCTATACAAAGTAGAATCCTCCAAAATCTCTCCTCAATCTGCACTCAACTTGCCATTCTAATCCAAGTATGGTATGATAGGCTTATAGCCTCTCATACCATACTTGGACAACATGTCCAAGCCATACTGTCTCTGCAGTAATCCAATACCATGTGGTGACATAATCACCTCAATGCCCAAGAAATATCTGAGCTCCCCCAAATCCTTTGTAAGATCCCTGACCCCACTGCGCAACGAATTTGGGGGTGCTAGCAGCGGAAGTAGCACTTCTTGCACGGGGCAGGGTCCCACAGTCGGGGCCTCGCCCACGGATATCTAGACAAGAGACTAATCCATCGGTTCTTCCAAAACCAAACTCGGAAAAACTTCCCTTGCCTGAAAAGCACGAGCGATTCCTCCAGGATAACTTTTCTCTAGCGTAGCCAAAAGCCTGAACTAACTGAACTGATCTGACCGAACCCGTAAGTCCCATAATCAAATCAGGGAAAAGATTGTACTTGGATCATAGAGACCAACGCTTTTTTCCTCATTGAGAGGCACAACTGTTGATTCTTTTCCATAGAATAGTTTTTATCCAAGATTTACCTCATCTATCGTACTATACAGAAATTGAGAGATCCATCAGTCCAGCCTAACCCCATCGAGTCCCATGGGTTAGCCAACTGCCCAACCACTGTAGTGATGGGATCCAATTAGGAATTTTGATAGGTTTTGTCCCGGGTACCAGGGAAAAGAGTTCCCAGGCCCCTTAGCGGGATATTCATGTAAACATAAAACTAGTCACACCACTTACACACCCAATATGAACTTGCATTTTTCATAGATTCAACAATCTTTAAAATAATCATTTAATGAAACCATAGTGTTACTGATCATAATCCTCTAATTATCCAATTGAATCCTAATTTCCAATTCCTTCCTTCATCAGTGTACCTATGGCATCATTGGCAACCAGAACGCTCACCACCTGTTTACTCAGGGGCCTTTTCAATAGTTCCTAGCTCATAGTACCCGGCAATATAATCACATAAAAATATCCAGATGAAATCTCCGTTGAAGATCAGCAAGATCAACCAACAGATCCATATAAAAGAGTCATGGACTCATCCGTTGAGGACCAGCAAGGTCAATCAACCAGATCCATGCCCAAATTCAGAAAACAACTCTTACTCCTTGTTCCAATATCTTCCCCGACGTACTTGTGGGTATCTTTGGTGGCCCAAAGCTTGAGCACCGTATGGTCAGCACCCTCTAGGATCCTTCACAGGTCACCTAGTGTTTCACTCATAGGCCGCTTCCTTGGTCCCTCATCCACTGTACCGGAAGCTCACCATTTAACGCGAGACGTCCTTAATGTATTGATCTGCTTTAATTTTGGCAGCCTTTAGAGCTTTGAGCCTTGTTTTCTTAGTGTTTAAGTTTTGAATTTTAGTATCTTGAATTTTAGAGTGACATGAAAAGGTTTCTTTCATATAGTCTTAATGACATAGCATTATTTTCTTAGTTTTAATTAGTGGGCTACAAGATTCTGGAATTCAATATAGTACATATGGTTTTTTTCTTGCACTAGTGTGCTACTATATATAAATGTACATATATAAATATAAATAACTAAATTTTTATGTGGGTGGAGAGTCGGCACACTTTCTCTTCTAAAAATTACACACCAAAGAATGTGCCCTCCCTTGGGAGTGTATATGTTGTTAATAATATAGATTCTAGATAGTGAAATATGTATTGTGATAATTGTGTGTGTGTGTGTGTGTGTGTGTGTGCACGTGCTTTTTGAATACATAGAAATGTATTCCATATTTTGGTTCTCCCCTTGAGAAAATATGTATGCAAATATTTGCTCTTTTTTGTGTGATATATAAGTGTTAAGGTGTCTGTGTTGTGTGTGTAATGTTTGGATTTTCTTACTCTAGTTTTTCAAGATGGAAAGCTTTGCATTGCACTAGTGTGGTACAGTATATATACATACATATAACCAAAGGATATATGTGTGTACAACATAAATTCTACATAAAAGATAATGATAGTAATATATTGCATAACCAACATTGGGGGAGGAGGGTATATATATATATAATGGGTGGTGCAGGTGCAACAGTTGTTGAGAGAAGTCTACGTTAACAACCATAATTAGTATTGTTGATCTCACAGCCACTCACCTATAGTAGCATTATCTCTCATCATGGAAAATAAAGAAAGTTTCTACAAGAGTCATGAACCAGCAAAAGACTCGCTCGCTATCTTTGTGTGTGTTTGTGATTCAGTAGTAGTATGTATACTCATCAATGTATGCTGTGAGGGAGAGAGTACACAACCCATTTTAACCCCAGTAGTACTTCTAACCTCACCTGACGCACATCTTAGTGCCTGATTTTGACCGCCATCAGTCCCCCACATCATCTTTGGTGGAAAAAATAAAGTTTCTGCAAACATCCCGAGTCAATTGAATCGGAGACCTTCCAAAGACACACAAAAAAGAAAGAAAGAAAGAAAGAAAGAGAATTGTTACCTACGTGCCCTCATCTCCTCAATGATAACCCTGAGAGGAAAAATACGATCAAGTCTCTCTGAATCATGCAAGCAACCTATCTACCTAATGATAGCTTGGAGAAAAAATATGATAAAACGTCAAGTAATTCCTCCATGAATTTTGCTTGATATTTGTGTTTCACTACCCAAGAGCTAATCTTGACCTCCAGTATTACACCAAAGTATATTCGCCAAAGTATATTATGACCAATCATGATAGTTATTAGGTCCCACAAGGTTTCTTGGTGGATGGGGACAACTGTTGTATGGTGGTCCAAGAGCGGGGAAACCTTCTCACAAAGTCCTATTAAAGATGTTCTAGCAAGGAGAGTGGTTCAAAAGCAAGGTCTTCATGATCCTTGGGCTCTACCATGGTGCAACTTAACACAACCTTGGTGACATTAACTGTGTTAGAGGGTGGTAGATGTGTGGCATGGGATGTGAGATAGCTTTAGTGAATGAAGCCTGATTTAAGGCTTCATATAATTGGCATACATAGGTCTCTTATGTGACAAGATTTGTGATGGATGTTAGTCAATGTTCACGAAAAACTGGCCTTGGGTATATTTTCAGCAACTGAAATTTAGAAATCCCAATCAAATTTTGGGCTTGCCTTGAAGAAATCTGACAGTGACACCGAGTAGTGCTAATAACTAGCCACACTGAGAATGCTACCAATCAAGCATTGATACTTAACCCAAGAAAGTTTTCCTTAAAAAAGAACTCTTCAAAGAAATTTTGGTTAAAAACCTCTTCACAATCTCAACTTGCTAAAGTAAGCCAATGTTGGGTACAAAAGGACTAGCTGAATTTCCCAAAGATACTACCAAGACAACTGCTAAATCTAGGTGCCAAAGCCATGGAATTGCAATGTGGCAAGAAAACTCCATAATAATAACCACAAAAGTAACATTTCAAGACCAAGTATGGCAACCAAAGTCAATAACAAGGAGCACCAGTTGAATTACATCCCATACTAGTAGAAGCATAAGAATATAATCTTAAAATGGAGATAAACTCATAAGAACCTACTAGTTTTAATCATGACAACAAAAAGGAAAGAAGCAAGCAAAAACCTTCACCTAGAAAACGTGAAGACACACAAGAGCCCTCAATCTCAATCCTATAAATATACACACAAAACCCACTCCTAAAAAAGGAGAGGTACCACACAAACCTATTTGCAACAACGGGACAAAACCAAAACTGTCAAACTGAGTTGTATAAGAATTTTCATCCGCCGAAGAAGGCAAGGTGACAAGTACCTCCTCTAGTGGTAGAAGGAGATGTATAGCAATCCCTCAACATCAACTCACAAGCTAGTAGGATACCATATTTGAAGTTGCATACCTTACCACCAAGGTATCATCATGTTTGGACAAGAGGTATCACACCCTTGCTTACTACTTACTAATATCAATACTTTCACCTCTAAAAATGGTACCTTATGCGGTTGGGATGATCAACCCCTCAACATCAACTCGCAAGTTGGAAGGACACAATATTTGAAGTTACACCCCTTACCACCAAGGTATCATCATGGTTGGACAAGAGGTAACACACCCTTGCTTACTAAAATCAATACTTTCACCTCTAAATGGCACCTTATGTGGTTGGCATGATGCCTAAACAACGTTATGTGGCTAGAACATATGTAGAACACTTTTAAAACCCAAGTGTAAAGAATAATAAAATTTAAGTGATCCTACATGTTTATTTTCCACAAATTCTTGAATCTATGCACACATTTTTTGGTTTTCTTGGTTTTTTTTTTAAAATGTTGCACCATTTTATTGAATTATAGCCAAGATTGAGTACAATCTTGCTAGATATGGAGTGTTAGATTCAAATTGGTGAGAATAGGAGTGTTATACCATGGTTTGAGAAAATTTTTGGAGAAAAAGGGAGAAGGAAAAAGTTTTTTTCCCCACTTTTAGGGTTGTCTTTCAATTTTTTAAAAATGGTGAAAAGTGAGTGTCCTTCTTCTTCCCCTTTCATGGAGACCTTGAAAGTATGCTCTTTACTACACATTATACTAATAAAATGAAGCCATGGATCATTCTCTTCAAGAGACAAGTATGCTCTTTACTACATATTATACCACTTTTCTTCCACCAATAAATGAAGCCATGGATCATTCTCTTCAAGAGCTAAACAAGGAGCTTCTTTCGGCCATGGAAGGAAGGTAATTTTGCACCGTTACGCCACCCATGTGTGGGGCCATGTTGAGATGCATATGAAGAGTTAGCTACTTGCTTAAATCACTTCCACATGATATGGAAACTTCTTATCTTCATGTAAGCTTCATGTTGATACCTTCAATGCTTCATTTGAGAATAATTTTGGTGATTTAGGTTTTCCTTCGAAATTAGAGTTTCTCATGCTTATATAAGTAACACCCTAACCATCTTCTACATGCTCTTCTCTTCTTATATATGCTACCTATGCTTCGTTTTTCAAAGGAATTAGGATTTTTGAGTTTTTGGGTGTTAGTTCTCTTCCTCAAGCTTCCTCTACCCTCCCATACCATTTTTATGGCAGAATGTTCATGATTTTATGGTTTCTTGAGAGGAAAAGGGTTTAGGAAATTCTCCAAGATTAGGGTTTTTAGTGAAATTTCTCAATAAATTCAATCCATAATCCTCTTTCCCATGGTCTCTTCTATTCTACCATATGTTTCTTGATCTATTTGGCCAAAGAAAAAGGGTTTTATGAGAAAATAGGATTTAGGAATCCTCATAAACCAAGGATTTTCTACATTTCCTTGCCTTATGTTTACATTGCCTTGGAACTCTACATGCCATTAATCATGCTCACATGCTTTACAAGGTTTATTAGTAAGAAACTATGAGTAATATCAAAAATATGAGATATTTTGGGTATCCAAAAATGAGTAAATGCTCACATAAGATGAAGAGTTGAAATGTACAAGGTTTATTAGTAAAAAACTATGAGCAATATTAAAAATATGGGATATTTTGGGTATCCAAAAATATTCATAATCTGAATATTCTCTCTCTGGAATATTTTCTCTCTCTAGGCTAAAACAGTTAGAAATAAGATCTTTTATATTTCTGAAGAGGGATTTGATTACACAGGAAGATACTGGACTTCTTGAGAGGCTGGGGAGGAATCTTATAGTATGTGCGCAGGGCTACTGGCTGAGCTCCGGGGGTCAATTCTATCACATGATCTACTTCCCGAATTGGAGGCATTTCAGTTAGCTCTGCTGGGAATAGATCATCAAATTCATTTAACCATCCTGGTTCTTTAGCCTTAAGCTTTGAGTCTACTAGGTTCATTTCGACAACATAAATTTGCTGCTTCTTTCTAAGTCCTTTTAGCAACTTAGAAGCTTTTACTAACTGAAGGTCTGGGGATCCGGAAACTCCAGTTCCTTGAACTTTGTTCCCGTGAAGGTCATGGAGGGAAATGGTTCCATTGTTTAAGAGAAACATTATGAAAAACTTGATTTTATCCATTAATCGTTCATCTAGGATAAAGAATGGTTGGATTTGCTAAAGAAGAGAGGGGAATGCCTTTTTTTAATGAGGCATAACATCATTTACAATTTAGAGAAGACAAAAATCGTAAAAACCATAAAAATGAATAAAAAAGAGAAGAATCTCCAACTTACGAAGGAATTTGAGAGCTTTCCTTTGGCTTGATGGTTTGAGGGTAACTCTTGTTTGAAACAAGAGTGGCCACCAGTCTTTAGAAGAGGGAAGGTCAAAAACTAATGAATTATGAGTAAATTCACAGTTTTCTGGCTCTAGGGAGAAGCAGGGTAAGAGTGCAAAAACACTATTGAGTTTCAACAAAGGGGAAGGCTTCTATTTATAGGAAAAAGTGAGCTTCTAACCAAGCCAACTGATTCTAGAATTTTCCAGATCAGTTTGGTCAATTTTTGACCATTTTTGGGTCAGTTTTGCTCCCTTTCTGGATCTAGTTGAAACAGGAGAAAGGAGAGATAAAAATATCTCATTATTTGGGAGTTTAAAACTCATTCAAGCATGTGAAATAGGCTCCTCCTTCATGAGGGAAATTCCCCCATGCAGAGGTATCAAAAATGCATCATTACTTCCAAATATCTCTCTTTTTTAACTATTAACCTTGTCCTTAGTCAACTCTTCATCTTATGTGAGTATTTACTCATTTTTGGGGGATTTTTCTTTTATTCTTCTATTTATCTCCTTCCTACATTTGGATGAATCTTATAGGATAGGTCCATAGGAACCTTAATTTAAAATTTCGAAAAAATCTTCACCCCCTGGATAATACCTCTTGAACAGATTATACTTAATTTCTAATGCACCTTCTGGAAATCTTTTTGAACTTCTCTTTCAGGGAAACTTATTTTAATAAGATGAGAATTTTTTCCATCCGAAAATATTTAAAATCTGAATATTATCTCTCTAGAATATTTTCTCTCTCTACGCCAAAACTGGTAGAAACAAGATCTCTTATATTTCTGAAGAGGGATTTGATTACAAGGGAAGATGCGGACATCTTGAGAGGCTGGGGAGGAATCTTACAATCCAAATACTTTAAGTGACTAATGAGGAAGGTTTGATTCTTCCCTCTCTTTTTTTGGGCATTGTGAGTGGACAAGATTGAGGGTCACCCCATAGATGTTGCTTTGGTTGTTGATAAGGTTATGGGAATTTGCTTCCTTTTTAGCACCCAAATCCACTTGTTACCCTCATAGTAGCCTTGAGCTTGCAGAAGACGAGTTGGAATCCATCGAGAGGTAACCCGTGGTTTGGATTGATTTTTGTTGCGATGCCTCCTCATTTCCTTGACAGTAAGTTGGCGAGTGAAAAGCTTTAGGGACCCATGAGAGTAATGTTCGTGGAGTGTAAAAGGGTTAGGATGTTTTACAACTGAGACACTCCTTTTGGCCCATTCAATTTTGCATTGAGCCACTATCATCTAGGTTCGTCCAAAAATGACATGTTCTTTTAAAGTTCCCATGGGCATAAAAAATCGACATAACCAAGTGCTCGTTATCACCTTGGATGATAGTTTTAAACAAACCAAGCACTTTGGTATTTTTGGCACCACTTATCCCCTCTATTCTCATGTTATACTTTTTAAGTTGAGATTCACCCAACTGATTCCATGTAGCGAATGAGAGTAGATTGTGATTAGCACCCATGTCAAGCATAGCATTATAGAACACTTTACCATAGGGGCTAGATAATTCAATGGGTGTTCTGAGAGATGGAATGCATCCATGTTGTCAATTACCTCTCCAACATAAGCTTGTGTGGAAGGTCCAAGGTTTTCTTCTCAATGTTGTTAAAGTTTCCCTTGACTCCTATTGTTAAAGTTTTGCTTGTCTTTCCCTTGGGATTAGATCTTCTTTTGAGCGGCCTTTTCCATGGCAGCTTGTGTATCATGAGAAGCATATAAGGATTCTTTAATAAGAGGTCCATCATTTCTTAAACTTACTATACCACTAAGGAAATTGATAGTCTTAGCTCCGTTAAGAGTCTCAATATGTATAGTACCTTGTGGTGTAACTTCAAAAACCCTAAATGGTTGCTTTCAAGTGTATTTGGGATTTTTCTTTTCACTACGGATTACATAGATAAGTACAAGATCTCCTTGATTGATCTCCTTATTCTTGATATTTTGGTCAAACCACTTCTCTCTACAGTCTTTCTCTGTCAGCATGTTTTGTACTATAATTTGTCTTTCCTCTTCGAGTCATTCTAAAACAAATAATTGGTCAACCAATTCATCTCACCATCAGCTACTCTTAAGCTAGGAATCATGAACTCCCAAGGCATTACTACCTCAAGTCCATACACCATTTTAAAGGGTGTGCAACTAATTGCAACTTTGTATAATATGCGATAGGTGTATAAAGCTATTGTAAGCTTAAATTCCCAGTTAGTATATCTAAAAAGATGCAAAGGAGAAAAGAGCTTGAGCTCTTGCAAGCACACACACTGTTATAATTTCATGCTGCTCATGCTAGATCAAAGATGTGGAGGAGAGAGACTCACAAAATACAAGAAAATATCTTGCTTATTAAGTTGCTCAAAATACAACTAGGCTTCTTGCTCAATACGATGCCTTCTAGCTCCACCTTTAAATAGGTGAGCTAGTGGACCATAAGTCCATTCACACACACACCCTTCTCCTCCCCTTTTACATAACCTTAGTCTCTTAATACCCCCCCTCAATACCAACTATGAAAGAAAATTGGAATAGGTGGTATTGGACATAGGTTGCCTTTATAACATTAGACGTACAAGGTTAGGAATATAGGTGTGGGTACATTGAGATTTAAAATAATTTCTCAGTGGAGTTAGAGGCTGATACAAAGTTAGCCTTTGACTCTTTGTTAGGACATTTAGAAGTGATATGTCCCGTTTGTTTACACTTGTTACATTTCATTTTGTTGGGATGTTTGATCCAACAATTATTTGCCAAATGACCCACCTTTTTGCAATGGACACATCTTACTTTGATCACTTGATGTGACAAAGCTTGTTCGATATTCGATGAAGTTGTTGCATTTGAAGATTCAACTCCTCCCTTTGGCCTCTTTTCTTCATCAAGACAAGATTGAATGACTCCTTTAAGGGTGGGATTAGGTATGTTCTTCAGCCACTACATCATCTTCATCCATTCTCGCATTCACTGATGCAAGTTGAGCCATAAGGCCCTTCAAGTGAGAGATGAAGGCTCCGATGCCGTCTCCCTCTTTGAGTTCCAAGCTGAAAAATTCAATTTTAAGTGAGATCTTGGAATTCTTACCACGAGCTCCATAGAGCTTATCAAGCTCATCCCATTTCTCCTTTGCAGTCAGAAGCTAGTATGAGAGCCTCATCAAGATGAAGCATGATGATGGCTTGTGCCCTCTCATCATCTTCAATATCTTCAGCCTTAGTTCGATCAATAACCTTAGTGCCGGCGGGGATGAATGGCCCAAAACCTTTGGACATCATCTTGACAAGGACTTGCTAAGTGTGGAAGCCCTCTCTTGAGAACTTCTTAATTTGGGTGTTGTCCTTTGACATTGGGTATTGAAGGAGATTACTAGAGAGTAATGGGCTGATTTATGAAGAAGAAAAAACCAAAAATTTGGGTGTTGTCCTTTGAGATTACTAGAGAGTAATGGGCTGATTTATAAAGAAGAAAAAACCAAAAATTTGTGATGTTTTGGCTTAAGTAGAAAGAGAGAGGCTTATGAGAATGCAACAACCCTTAACCAAGCCAAGGATGTTGCATAAAAAAGGAGATTAAGATGGTGAAGCTTATGGTTTAGCATTTAGGGTTTGTGCCCAACCATTAATTTTGATGGAGATTAGCTTCATTAGTGTCAAAGAACACTTTGTTTGGTGATAAAGATCACCATTAGTGTTTAAAAACATGATTAGTGCTTAAGAGCACATTTCTAGCATCTAATGACACTTGCATTGCTGATTAGATTCACCATTAATGTTTAAGAACACTCTTAGTGTTTAGAAACACTTTGGAATGACTCCCCTTTGTTGGATTAGAAGCCTCATTAGTGTTAATCAACACTATTAGTGCTTATAAGCACACTTTGAAAAGCTTTGTGCACTTGAAGATGTTGATGGAGCTTGATGAGAATGAGGCTCATGAATACCTCATGGTGTATGCCCACCACTTCAAACTCAAAATAGGATCTGCAACAAGCCCTCACAAGAGCACTTAAGTGATTAGAGCTAAGAGGACAGGATTAGAGCAAAAAGAAGCTTGATTTTGAAGCTTTAATGGAAGCTTCAATGGCTTTCAAGGAGAGTAGCCTGGTTTTTCTACTGTAGCGAACGCATCAGGCCGCCATTAGGGCTAAGATTCGGGCTGTAGGTAGTTGAGACTATGGGCTTCAAAAGCCCTAATCTCTCATAGCCTGTAATCACTTGCAGACATCGAATGCGTGTACGACATCGACGGTAGCTAGAAAATTGTGCCGGCTTGCTCAGACGACAATGCTACGGCAGAGAAGGGGTCACTTGTCTGATGAGCTGTACGATCTTGAGCGCCCGAACGTCCTCTTCAAGTTTTTAGTTGAAAGCTCCATGAGTTCTTGCCTCCACGAGTTGCTGGAGCTGCTCCACTTGCAGGAGGTTCAGCTCCACAAAGAAAAATAATAATAGAGTTGACCTATTCTACACCACAAAAGTGACCTAAGCAACCAAAGCTCTAGATACCATGTTATAATTTCATGCTAGATCAAAGATGTGCAGGAGAGAGACTCACAAAATACAAGAAAATATCTTGCTTATTAAGTTGCTCAAAATACAACTAGGCTTCTTGCTCAATACAATGCCTTCTAGATCTTCTATCTGAGATACTACCAACCCAATCAGCATCTGTGTACCCATGTACACATATCTCTGTCCCAATTTCATAAAATAGTCCACAATGCAAAATAGACCTCACATACCTCAGTATGCGTCTCAATGCATCCAAATGCGGCTTTCGAGGAGCCTGCATAAACTGACTCACCAACCCAACAACATAGCTCAAATCTGGCCTGGTGATTGTCATGTAGATCAAGCTTCCTACTATGCACCTATACAAAGTAGGATCCTCCAAAATCTCTCCTCAATCTGCACTCAACTTGCCATTCTAATCCAAGTATGGTATGATAGGCTTATAGCCTCTCATACCATACTTGGACAACATGTCCAAGCCATACTGTCTCTGCAGTAATCCAATACCATGTGGTGACATAATCACCTCAATGCCCAAGAAATATCTGAGCTCCCCCAAATCCTTTGTAAGATCCCTGACCCCACTGCGCAATGAATTTGGGGGTGCTAGCAGCGGAAGTAGCACTTCTTGCACGGGGCAGGGTCCCACAGTCGGGGCCTCGCCCACGGATATCTAGACAAGAGACTAATCCATCGGTTCTTCCAAAACCAAACTCGAAAAAACTTCCCTTGCCTGAAAAGCACGAGCGATTCCTCCAGGATAACTTTTCTCTAGCGTAGCCAAAAGCCTGAACTAACTGAACTGATCTGACCGAACCCGTAAGTCCCATAATCAAATCAGGGAAAAGATTGTACTTGGATCATAGAGACCAACGCTTTTTTCCTCATTGAGAGGCACAACTGTTGATTCTTTTCCATAGAATAGTTTTTATCCAAGATTTACCTCATCTATCGTACTATACAGAAATTGAGAGATCCATCAGTCCAGCCTAACCCCATCGAGTCCCATGGGTTAGCCAACTGCCCAACCACTGTAGTGATGGGATCCAATTAGGAATTTTGATAGGTTTTGTCCCGGGTACCAGGGAAAAGAGTTCCCAGGCCCCTTAGCGGGATATTCATGTAAACATAAAACTAGTCACACCACTTACACACCCAATATGAACTTGCATTTTTCATAGATTCAACAATCTTTAAAATAATCATTTAATGAAACCATAGTGTTACTGATCATAATCCTCTAATTATCCAATTGAATCCTAATTTCCAATTCCTTCCTTCATCAGTGTACCTATGGCATCATTGGCAACCAGAACGCTCACCACCTGTTTACTCAGGGGCCTTTTCAATAGTTCCTAGCTCATAGTACCCGGCAATATAATCACATAAAAATATCCAGATGGAATCTCCGTTGAAGATCAGCAAGATCAACCAACAGATCCATATAAAAGAGTCATGGACTCATCCGTTGAGGACCTGCAAGGTCAATCAACCAGATCCATGCCCAAATTCAGAAAACAACTCTTACTCCTTGTTCCAATATCTTCCCCGACGTACTTGTGGGTATCTTTGGTGGCCCAAAGCTTGAGCACCGTATGGTCAGCACCCTCTAGGATCCTTCACAGGTCACCTAGTGTTTCACTCATAGGCCGCTTCCTTGGTCCCTCATCCACTGTACCGGAAGCTCACCATTTAACGCGAGACGTCCTTAATGTATTGATCTGCTTTAATTTTGGCAGCCTTTAGAGCTTTGAGCCTTGTTTTCTTAGTGTTTAAGTTTTGAATTTTAGTATCTTGAATTTTAGAGTGACATGAAAAGGTTTCTTTCATATAGTCTTAATGACATAGCATTATTTTCTTAGTTTTAATTAGTGGGCTACAAGATTCTGGAATTCAATATAGTACATATGGTTTTTTTCTTGCACTAGTGTGCTACTATATATAAATGTACATATATAAATATAAATAACCAAATTTTTATGTGGGTGGAGAGTCGGCACACTTTCTCTTCTAAAAAATACACACCAAAGAATGTGCCCTCCCTTGGGAGTGTATATGTTGTTAATAATATAGATTCTAGATAGTGAAATATGTATTGTGATAATTGTGTGTGTGTGTGTGTGTGTGTGTGTGCACGTGCTTTTTGAATACATAGAAATGTATTCCATATTTTGGTTCTCCCCTTGAGAAAATATGTATGCAAATATTTGCTCTTTTTTGTGTGATATATAAGTGTTAAGGTGTCTGTGTTGTGTGTGTAATGTTTGGATTTTCTTACTCTAGTTTTTCAAGATGGAAAGCTTTGCATTGCACTAGTGTGGTACAGTATATATACATACATATAACCAAAGGATATATGTGTGTACAACATAAATTCTACATAAAAGATAATGATAGTAATATATTGCATAACCAACATTGGGGGAGGAGGGTATATATATATATAATGGGTGGTGCAGGTGCAACAGTTGTTGAGAGAAGTCTACGTTAACAACCATAATTAGTATTGTTGATCTCACAGCCACTCACCTATAGTAGCATTATCTCTCATCATGGAAAATAAAGAAAGTTTCTACAAGAGTCATGAACCAGCAAAAGACTCGCTCGCTATCTTTGTGTGTGTTTGTGATTCAGTAGTAGTATGTATACTCATCAATGTATGCTGTGAGGGAGAGAGTACACAACCCATTTTAACCCCAGTAGTACTTCTAACCTCACCTGACGCACATCTTAGTGCCTGATTTTGACCGCCATCAGTCCCCCACATCATCTTTGGTGGAAAAAATAAAGTTTCTGCAAACATCCCGAGTCAATTGAATCGGAGACCTTCCAAAGACACACAAAAAAGAAAGAAAGAAAGAAAGAAAGAGAATTGTTACCTACGTGCCCTCATCTCCTCAATGATAACCCTGAGAGGAAAAATACGATCAAGTCTCTCTGAATCATGCAAGCAACCTATCTGCCTAATGATAGCTTGGAGAAAAAATATGATAAAACGTCAAGTAATTCCTCCATGAATTTTGCTTGATATTTGTGTTTCACTACCCAAGAGCTAATCTTGACCTCCAGTATTACACCAAAGTATATTCGCCAAAGTATATTATGACCAATCATGATAGTTATTAGGTCCCACAAGGTTTCTTGGTGGATGGGGACAACTGTTGTATGGTGGTCCAAGAGCGGGGAAACCTTCTCACAAAGTCCTATTAAAGATGTTCTAGCAAGGAGAGTGGTTCAAAAGCAAGGTCTTCATGATCCTTGGGCTCTACCATGGTGCAACTTAACACAACCTTGGTGACATTAACTGTGTTAGAGGGTGGTAGATGTGTGGCATGGGATGTGAGATAGCTTTAGTGAATGAAGCCTGATTTAAGGCTTCATATAATTGGCATACATAGGTCTCTTATGTGACAAGATTTGTGATGGATGTTAGTCAATGTTCACGAAAAACTGGCCTTGGGTATATTTTCAGCAACTAAAATTTAGAAATCCCAATCAAATTTTGGGCTTGCCTTGAAGAAATCTGACAGTGACACCGAGTAGTGCTAATAACTAGCCACACTGAGAATGCTACCAATCAAGCATTGATACTTAACCCAAGAAAGTTTTCCTTAAAAAAGAACTCTTCAAAGAAATTTTGGTTAAAAACCTCTTCACAATCTTAACTTGCTAAAGTAAGTGTTTGGGGTTCTCAAACACAACACAACTAACTACTTCTGACACAGCAAAGACACCCCCATTAGGTAACACTAACTTCAATTCCCACATCAGACTAAACACAAACATCTTCCTCCATAGAGAACACGGATTAAGCAGAGATTTGCTAAACAAGATAGAGAATAACAGAACAGAACTGAAATACCATGTTTGATTGATCAAGATGAATCATACATTGCTTTCTTCTTCTTCCTCTTCTTCTTCTTATAAAAGACGACTACAAAGCCCCTATAAATAGGCGACTTCAGACAGTTTAGACGGTTGTAACTAGAATGTCACAAGACACTAACAGATGATATCCGACTAACCAGATCATAACAAACTCCGACTGATCAACAATCCGACTGAGTAGAATTCCGACTGAGCAAAGATACATATATCCGACTAAGCAACTATTAGGTATTCTATCTGTAGTTCAACAGTAAGCCAATGTTGGGTACAAAAGGACTAGCTGAATTTCCCAAAGATACTACCAAGACAACTGCTAAATCTAGGTGCCAAAGCCATGGAATTGCAATGTGGCAAGCAAACTCCATAATAATAACCACAAAAGTAACATTTCAAGACCAAGTATGGCAACCAAAGTCAATAACAAGGAGCACCAGTTGAATTACATCCCATACTAGTAGAAGCATAAGAATATAATCTTAAAATGGAGATAAACTCATAAGAACCTACTAGTTTTAATCATGACAACAAAAAGGAAAGAAGCAAGCAAAAACCTTCACCTAGAAAACGTGAAGACACACAAGAGCCCTCAATCTCAATCCTATAAATATACACACAAAACCCACTCCTAAAAAAGGAGAGGTACCACACAAACCTATTTGCAACAATGGGACAAAACCAAAACTGTCAAACTGAGTTGTATAAGAATTTTCATCCGCCGAAGAAGGCAAGGTGACAAGTACCTCCTCTAGTGGTAGAAGGAGATGTATAGCAATCCCTCAACATCAACTCACAAGCTAGTAGGATACCATATTTGAAGTTGCATACCTTACCACCAAGGTATCATCATGTTTGGACAAGAGGTATCACACCCTTGCTTACTACTTACTAATATCAATACTTTCACCTCTAAAAATGGTACCTTATGTGGTTGGGATGATCAACCCCTCAACATCAACTCGCAAGTTGGAAGGACACAATATTTGAAGTTACACCCCTTACCACCAAGGTATCATCATGGTTGGACAAGAGGTATCACACCCTTGCTTACTAAAATCAATACTTTCACCTCTAAATGGCACCTTATGTGGTTGGCATGATGCCTAAACAACGTTATGTGGCTAGAACATATGTAGAACACTTTTAAAACCCAAGTGTAAAGAATAATAAAATTTAAGTGATCCTACATGTTTATTTTCCACAAATTCTTGAATCTATGCACACATTTTTTGGTTTTCTTGGTTTTTTTTAAAATGTTGCACCATTTTATTGAATTATAGCCAAGTTGAGTACAATCTTGCTAGATATGGAGTGTTAGATTCAAATTGGTGAGAATAGGAGTGTTATACCATGGTTCGAGAAAATTTTTGGAGAAAAAGGGAGAAGGAAAAAGCTTTTTTCCCCACTTTTAGGGTTGTCTTTCATTTTTTAAAAAATGGTGAAAAGTGAGTGTCCTTCTTCTTCCCCTTTTTCCCCCTTTTAATCTTTCATGGAGACCTTGAAAGTATGCTCTTTACTACACATTATACTAATAAAATGAAGCCATGGATCATTCTCTTCAAGAGACAAGTATGCTCTTTACTACATATTATACCACTTTTCTTCCACCAATAAATGAAGCCATGGATCATTCTCTTCAAGAGCTAAACAAGGAGCTTCTTTCGGCCATGGAAGGAAGGTAATTTTGCACCGTTACGCCACCCATGTGTGGGGCCATGTTGAGATGCATATGAAGAGTTAGCTACTTGCTTAAATCACTTCTACATGATATGGAAACTTCTTATCTTCATGTAAGCTTCATGTTGATACCTTCAATGCTTCATTTGAGAATAATTTTGGTGATTTAGGTTTTCCTTCGAAATTAGAGTTTCTCATGCTTATATAAGTAACACCCTAACCATCTTCTACATGCTCTTCTCTTCTTATATATGCTACCTATGCTTCGTTTTTCAAAGGAATTAGGATTTTTGAGTTTTTGGGTGTTAGTTCTCTTCCTCAAGCTTCCTCTACCCTCCCATACCATTTTTATGGCAGAATGTTCATGATTTTATGGTTTCTTGAGAGGAAAAGGGTTTAGGAAATTCTCCAAGATTAGGGTTTTTAGTGAAATTTCTCAATACATTCAATCCATAATCCTCTTTCCCATGGTCTCTTCTATTCTACCATATGTTTCTTGATCTATTTGGCCAAAGAAAAAGGGTTTTATGAGAAAATAGGGTTTAGGAATCCTCATAAACCAAGGATTTTCTACATTTCCTTGCCTTATGTTTACATTGCCTTGGAACTCTACATGCCATTAATCATGCTCACATGCTTTACAAGGTTTATTAGTAAGAAACTATGAGTAATATCAAAAATATGAGATATTTTGGGTATCCAAAAATGAGTAAATGCTCACATAAGATGAAGAGTTGAAATGTACAAGGTTTATTAGTAAAAAACTATGAGCAATATTAAAAATATGGGATATTTTGGGTATCCAAAAATATTCATAATCTGAATATTCTCTCTCTGGAATATTTTCTCTCTCTAGGCTAAAACAGTTAGAAATAAGATCTTTTATATTTCTGAAGAGGGATTTGATTACACAGGAAGATACTGGACTTCTTGAGAGGCTGGGGAGGAATCTTATAGTATGTGCGCAGGGCTACTGGCTGAGCTCCGGGGGTCAATTCTATCACATGATCTACTTCCCGAATTGGAGGCATTTCAGTTAGCTCTGCTGGGAATAGATCATCAAATTCATTTAACCATCCTGGTTCTTTAGCCTTAAGCTTTGAGTCTACTAGGTTCATTTCGACAACATAAATTTGCTGCTTCTTTCTAAGTCCTTTTAGCAACTTAGAAGCTTTTACTAACTGAAGGTCTGGGGATCCGGAAACTCCAGTTCCTTGAACTTTGTTCCCGTGAAGGTCATGGAGGGAAATGGTTCCATTGTTTAAGAGAAACATTATGAAAAACTTGATTTTATCCATTAATCGTTCATCTAGGATAAAGAATGGTTGGATTTGCTAAAGAAGAGAGGGGAATGCCTTTTTTTAATGAGGCATAACATCATTTACAATTTAGAGAAGACAAAAATCATAAAAACCATAAAAATGAATAAAAAAAGAGAAGAATCTCCAACTTACGAAGGAATTTGAGAGCTTTCCTTTGGCTTGATGGTTTGAGGGTAACTCTTGTTTGAAACAAGAGTGGCCACCAGTCTTTAGAAGAGGGAAGGTCAAAAACTAATGAATTATGAGTAAATTCACAGTTTTCTGGCTCTAGGGAGAAGCAGGGTAAGAGTGCAAAAACACTATTGAGTTTCAACAAAGGGGAAGGCTTCTATTTATAGGAAAAAGTGAGCTTCTAACCAAGCCAACTGATTCTAGAATTTTCCAGATCAGTTTGGTCAATTTTTGACCATTTTTGGGTCAGTTTTGCTCCCTTTTTGGATCTAGTTGAAACAGGAGAGAGGAGAGATAAAAATATCTCATTATTTGGGAGTTTAAAACTCATTCAAGCATGTGAAATAGGCTCCTCCTTCATGAGGGAAATTCCCCCATGCAGAGGTGTCAAAAATGCATCATTACTTCCAAATATCTCTCTTTTTTAACTATTAACCTTGTCCTTAGTCAACTCTTCATCTTATGTGAGTATTTACTCATTTTTGGGGGATTTTTCTTTTATTCTTCTATTTATCTCCTTCCTACAGGTCCATAGGAACCTTAATTTAAAATTTCGAAAAAATCTTCACCCCCTGGATAATACCTCTTGAACAGATTATACTTAATTTCTAATGCACCTTCTGGAAATCTTTTTGAACTTCTGTTTCAGGGAAACTTATTTTAATAAGATGAGAATTTTTTCCATCCGAAAATATTTAAAATCTGAATATTATCTCTCTAAAATATTTTCTCTCTCTAGGCCAAAACTGGTAGAAACAAGATCTCTTATATTTCTGAAGAGGGATTTGATTACAGGGGAAGATGCGGACATCTTGAGAGGCTGGGGAGGAATCTTACAATCCAAATACTTTAAGTGACTAATGAGGAAGGTTTGATTCTTCCCTCTCTTTTTTTGGGCATTGTGAGTGGACAAGATTGAGGGTCACCCCATAGATGTTGCTTTGGTTGTTGATAAGGTTATGGGAATTTGCTTCCTTTTTAGCACCCAAATCCACTTGTTACCCTCATAGTAGCCTTGAGCTTGCAGAAGACGAGTTGGAATCCATCGAGAGGTAACCCGTGGTTTGGATTGATTTTTGTTGCGATGCCTCCTCATTTCCTTGACAGTAAGTTGGCGAGTGAAAAGCTTTAGGGACCCATGAGAGTAATGTTCGTGGAGTGTAAAAGGGTTAGGATGTTTTACGACTGAGACACTCCTTTTGGCCCATTCAATTTTGCATTGAGCCACTATCATCTAGGTTCGTCCAAAAATGACATGTTCTTTTAAAGTTCCCATGGGCATAAAAAATCGACATAACCAAGTGCTCGTTATCACCTTGGATGATAGTTTTAAACAAACCAAGCACTTTGGTATTTTTGGCACCACTTATCCCCTCTATTCTCATGTTATACTTTTTAAGTTGAGATTCACCCAACTGATTCCATGTAGCAAATGAGAGTAGATTGTGATTAGCACCCATGTCAAGCATAGCATTATAGAACACTTTACCATAGGGGCTAGATAATTCAATGGGTGTTCTGAGAGATGGAATGCATCCATGTTGTCAATTACCTCTCCAACATAAGCTTGTGTGGAAGGTCCAAGGTTTTCTTCTCAATGTTGTTAAAGTTTCCCTTGACTCCTATTGTTAAAGTTTTGCTTGTCTTTCCCTTGGGATTAGATCTTCTTTTGAGCGGCCTTTTCCATGGCAGCTTGTGTATCATGAGAAGCATATAAGGATTCTTTAATAAGAGGTCCATCATTTCTTAAACTTACTATACCACTAAGGAAATTGATAGTCTTAGCTCCGTTAAGAGTCTCAATATGTATAGTACCTTGTGGTGTAACTTCAAAAACCCTAAATGGTTGCTTTCAAGTGTATTTGGGATTTTTCTTTTCACTACGGATTACATAGATAAGTACAAGATCTCCTTGATTGATCTCCTTATTCTTGATATTTTGGTCAAACCACTTCTCTCTACAGTCTTTCTCTGTCAGCATGTTTTGTACTATAATTTGTCTTTCCTCTTCGAGTCATTCTAAAACAAATAATTGGTCAACCAATTCATCTCACCATCAGCTACTCTTAAGCTAGGAATCATGAACTCCCAAGGCATTACTACCTCAAGTCCATACACCATTTTAAAGGGTGTGCAACTAATTGCAACTTTGTATAATATGCGATAGGTGTATAAAGCTATTGTAAGCTTAAATTCCCAGTTAGTATATCTAAAAAGATGCAAAGGAGAAAAGAGCTTGAGCTCTTGCAAGCACACACACTGTTATAATTTCATGCTGCTCATGCTAGATCAAAGATGTGGAGGAGAGAGACTCACAAAATACAAGAAAATATCTTGCTTATTAAGTTGCTCAAAATACAACTAGGCTTCTTGCTCAATACGATGCCTTCTAGCTCCACCTTTAAATAGGTGAGCTAGTGGACCATAAGTCCATTCACACACACACCCTTCTCCTCCCCTTTTACATAACCTTAGTCTCTTAATACCCCCCCTCAATACCAACTATGAAAGAAAATTGGAATAGGTGGTATTGGACATAGGTTGCCTTTATAACATTAGACGTACAAGGTTAGGAATATAGGTGTGGGTACATTGAGATTTAAAATAATTTCTCAGTGGAGTTAGAGGCTGATACAAAGTTAGCCTTTGACTCTTTGTTAGGACATTTAGAAGTGATATGTCCCGTTTGTTTACACTTGTTACATTTCATTTTGTTGGGATGTTTGATCCAACAATTATTTGCCAAATGACCCACCTTTTTGCAATGGACACATCTTACTTTGATCACTTGATGTGACAAAGCTTGTTCGATATTCGATGAAGTTGTTGCATTTGAAGATTCAACTCCTCCCTTTGGCCTCTTTTCTTCATCAAGACAAGATTGAATGACTCCTTTAAGGGTGGGATTAGGTATGTTCTTCAGCCACTACATCATCTTCATCCATTCTCGCATTCACTGATGCAAGTTGAGCCATAAGGCCCTTCAACTAAGAGATGAAGGCTCCGATGCCGTCTCCCTCTTTGAGTTCCAAGCTGAAAAATTCAATTTTAAGTGAGATCTTGGAATTCTTACCACGAGCTCCATAGAGCTTATCAAGCTCATCCCATTTCTCCTTTGCAGTCAGAAGCTAGTATGAGAGCCTCATCAAGATGAAGCATGATGATGGCTTGTGCCCTCTCATCATCTTCAATATCTTCAGCCTTAGTTCGATCAATAACCTTAGTGCCGGCGGGGATGAATGGCCCAAAACCTTTGGACATCATCTTGACAAGGACTTGCTAAGTGTGGAAGCCCTCTCTTGAGAACTTCTTAATTTGGGTGTTGTCCTTTGACATTGGGTATTGAAGGAGATTACTAGAGAGTAATGGGCTGATTTATGAAGAAGAAAAAACCAAAAATTTGGGTGTTGTCCTTTGAGATTACTAGAGAGTAATGGGCTGATTTATAAAGAAGAAAAAACCAAAAATTTGTGATGTTTTGGCTTAAGTAGAAAGAGAGAGGCTTATGAGAATGCAACAACCCTTAACCAAGCCAAGGATGTTGCATAAAAAAGGAGATTAAGATGGTGAAGCTTATGGTTTAGCATTTAGGGTTTGTGCCCAACCATTAATTTTGATGGAGATTAGCTTCATTAGTGTCAAAGAACACTTTGTTTGGTGATAAAGATCACCATTAGTGTTTAAAAACATGATTAGTGCTTAAGAGCACATTTCTAGCATCTAATGACACTTGCATTGCTGATTAGATTCACCATTAATGTTTAAGAACACTCTTAGTGTTTAGAAACACTTTGGAATGACTCCCCTTTGTTGGATTAGAAGCCTCATTAGTGTTAATCAACACTATTAGTGCTTATAAGCACACTTTGAAAAGCTTTGTGCACTTGAAGATGTTGATGGAGCTTGATGAGAATGAGGCTCATGAATACCTCATGGTGTATGCCCACCACTTCAAACTCAAAATAGGATCTGCAACAAGCCCTCACAAGAGCACTTAAGTGATTAGAGCTAAGAGGACAGGATTAGAGCAAAAAGAAGCTTGATTTTGAAGCTTTAATGGAAGCTTCAATGGCTTTCAAGGAGAGTAGCCTGGTTTTTCTACTGTAGCGAACGCATCAGGCCACCATTAGGGCTAAGATTCGGGCTGTAGGTAGTTGAGACTATGGGCTTCAAAATCCCTAATCTCTCATAGCCTGTAATCACTTGCAGACATCGAATGCGTGTACGACATCGACGGTAGCTAGAAAATTGTGCCGGCTTGCTCAGACGACAATGCTATGGCAGAGAAGGGGTCACTTGTCTGATGAGCTGTACGATCTTGAGCGCCCGAACGTCCTCTTCAAGTTTTTAGTTGAAAGCTCCATGAGTTCTTGCCTCCACGAGTTGCTGGAGCTGCTCCACTTGCAGGAGGTTCAGCTCCACAAAGAAAAATAATAATAGAGTTGACCTATTCTACACCACAAAAGTGACCTAAGCAACCAAAGCTCTAGATACCATGTTATAATTTCATGCTAGATCAAAGATGTGCAGGAGAGAGACTCACAAAATACAAGAAAATATCTTGCTTATTAAGTTGCTCAAAATACAACTAGGCTTCTTGCTCAATACAATGCCTTCTAGATCTTCTATCTGAGATACTACCAACCCAATCAGCATCTGTGTACCCATGTACACATATCTCTTTCCCAATTTCATAAAATAGTCCACAATGCAAAGTAGACCTCACATACCTCAGTATGCGTCTCAATGCATCCAAATGCGGCTTTCGAGGAGCCTGCATAAACTGACTCACCAACCCAACAACATAGCTCAAATCTGGCCTGGTGATTGTCATGTAGATCAAGCTTCCTACTATGCACCTATACAAAGTAGAATCCTCCAAAATCTCTCCTCAATCTGCACTCAACTTGCCATTCTAATCCAAGTATGGTATGATAGGCTTATAGCCTCTCATACCATACTTGGACAACATGTCCAAGCCATACTGTCTCTGCAGTAATCCAATACCATGTGGTGACATAATCACCTCAATGCCCAAGAAATATCTGAGCTCCCCCAAATCCTTTGTAAGATCCCTGACCCCACTGCGCAACGAATTTGGGGGTGCTAGCAGCGGAAGTAGCACTTCTTGCACGGGGCAGGGTCCCACAGTCGGGGCCTCGCCCACGGATATCTAGACAAGAGACTAATCCATCGGTTCTTCCAAAACCAAACTCGAAAAAACTTCCCTTGCCTGAAAAGCACGAGCGATTCCTCCAGGATAACTTTTCTCTAGCGTAGCCAAAAGCCTGAACTAACTGAACTGATCTGACCGAACCCGTAAGTCCCATAATCAAATCAGGGAAAAGATTGTACTTGGATCATAGAGACCAACGCTTTTTTCCTCATTGAGAGGCACAACTGTTGATTCTTTTCCATAGAATAGTTTTTATCCAAGATTTACCTCATCTATCGTACTATACAGAAATTGAGAGATCCATCAGTCCAGCCTAACCCCATCGAGTCCCATGGGTTAGCCAACTGCCCAACCACTGTAGTGATGGGATCCAATTAGGAATTTTGATAGGTTTTGTCCCGGGTACCAGGGAAAAGAGTTCCCAGGCCCCTTAGCGGGATATTCATGTAAACATAAAACTAGTCACACCACTTACACACCCAATATGAACTTGCATTTTTCATAGATTCAACAATCTTTAAAATAATCATTTAATGAAACCATAGTGTTACTGATCATAATCCTCTAATTATCCAATTGAATCCTAATTTCCAATTCCTTCCTTCATCAGTGTACCTATGGCATCATTGGCAACCAGAACGCTCACCACCTGTTTACTCAGGGGCCTTTTCAATAGTTCCTAGCTCATAGTACCCGGCAATATAATCACATAAAAATATCCAGATGAAATCTCCGTTGAAGATCAGCAAGATCAACCAACAGATCCATATAAAAGAGTCATGGACTCATCCGTTGAGGACCAGCAAGGTCAATCAACCAGATCCATGTCCAAATTCAGAAAACAACTCTTACTCCTTGTTCCAATATCTTCCCCGACGTACTTGTGGGTATCTTTGGTGGCCCAAAGCTTGAGCACCGTATGGTCAGCACCCTCTAGGATCCTTCACAGGTCACCTAGTGTTTCACTCATAGGCCGCTTCCTTGGTCCCTCATCCACTGTACCGGAAGCTCACCATTTAACGCGAGACGTCCTTAATGTATTGATCTGCTTTAATTTTGGCAGCCTTTAGAGCTTTGAGCCTTGTTTTCTTAGTGTTTAAGTTTTGAATTTTAGTATCTTGAATTTTAGAGTGACATGAAAAGGTTTCTTTCATATAGTCTTAATGACATAGCATTATTTTCTTAGTTTTAATTAGTGGGCTACAAGATTCTGGAATTCAATATAGTACATATGGTTTTTTTCTTGCACTAGTGTGCTACTATATATAAATGTACATATATAAATATAAATAACTAAATTTTTATGTGGGTGGAGAGTCGGCACACTTTCTCTTCTAAAAATTACACACCAAAGAATGTGCCCTCCCTTGGGAGTGTATATGTTGTTAATAATATAGATTCTAGATAGTGAAATATGTATTGTGATAATTGTGTGTGTGTGTGTGTGTGTGTGTGTGCACGTGCTTTTTGAATACATAGAAATGTATTCCATATTTTGGTTCTCCCCTTGAGAAAATATGTATGCAAATATTTGCTCTTTTTTGTGTGATATATAAGTGTTAAGGTGTCTGTGTTGTGTGTGTAATGTTTGGATTTTCTTACTCTAGTTTTTCAAGATGGAAAGCTTTGCATTGCACTAGTGTGGTACAGTATATATACATACATATAACCAAAGGATATATGTGTGTACAACATAAATTCTACATAAAAGATAATGATAGTAATATATTGCATAACCAACATTGGGGGAGGAGGGTATATATATATATAATGGGTGGTGCAGGTGCAACAGTTGTTGAGAGAAGTCTACGTTAACAACCATAATTAGTATTGTTGATCTCACAGCCACTCACCTATAGTAGCATTATCTCTCATCATGGAAAATAAAGAAAGTTTCTACAAGAGTCATGAACCAGCAAAAGACTCGCTCGCTATCTTTGTGTGTGTTTGTGATTCAGTAGTAGTATGTATACTCATCAATGTATGCTGTGAGGGAGAGAGTACACAACCCATTTTAACCCCAGTAGTACTTCTAACCTCACCTGACGCACATCTTAGTGCCTGATTTTGACCGCCATCAGTCCCCCACATCATCTTTGGTGGAAAAAATAAAGTTTCTGCAAACATCCCGAGTCAATTGAATCGGAGACCTTCCAAAGACACACAAAAAAGAAAGAAAGAAAGAAAGAAAGAGAATTGTTACCTACGTGCCCTCATCTCCTCAATGATAACCCTGAGAGGAAAAATACGATCAAGTCTCTCTGAATCATGCAAGCAACCTATCTACCTAATGATAGCTTGGAGAAAAAATATGATAAAACGTCAAGTAATTCCTCCATGAATTTTGCTTGATATTTGTGTTTCACTACCCAAGAGCTAATCTTGACCTCCAGTATTACACCAAAGTATATTCGCCAAAGTATATTATGACCAATCATGATAGTTATTAGGTCCCACAAGGTTTCTTGGTGGATGGGGACAACTGTTGTATGGTGGTCCAAGAGCGGGGAAACCTTCTCACAAAGTCCTATTAAAGATGTTCTAGCAAGGAGAGTGGTTCAAAAGCAAGGTCTTCATGATCCTTGGGCTCTACCATGGTGCAACTTAACACAACCTTGGTGACATTAACTGTGTTAGAGGGTGGTAGATGTGTGGCATGGGATGTGAGATAGCTTTAGTGAATGAAGCCTGATTTAAGGCTTCATATAATTGGCATACATAGGTCTCTTATGTGACAAGATTTGTGATGGATGTTAGTCAATGTTCACGAAAAACTGGCCTTGGGTATATTTTCAGCAACTGAAATTTAGAAATCCCAATCAAATTTTGGGCTTGCCTTGAAGAAATCTGACAGTGACACCGAGTAGTGCTAATAACTAGCCACACTGAGAATGCTACCAATCAAGCATTGATACTTAACCCAAGAAAGTTTTCCTTAAAAAAGAACTCTTCAAAGAAATTTTGGTTAAAAACCTCTTCACAATCTCAACTTGCTAAAGTAAGCCAATGTTGGGTACAAAAGGACTAGCTGAATTTCCCAAAGATACTACCAAGACAACTGCTAAATCTAGGTGCCAAAGCCATGGAATTGCAATGTGGCAAGAAAACTCCATAATAATAACCACAAAAGTAACATTTCAAGACCAAGTATGGCAACCAAAGTCAATAACAAGGAGCACCAGTTGAATTACATCCCATACTAGTAGAAGCATAAGAATATAATCTTAAAATGGAGATAAACTCATAAGAACCTACTAGTTTTAATCATGACAACAAAAAGGAAAGAAGCAAGCAAAAACCTTCACCTAGAAAACGTGAAGACACACAAGAGCCCTCAATCTCAATCCTATAAATATACACACAAAACCCACTCCTAAAAAAGGAGAGGTACCACACAAACCTATTTGCAACAACGGGACAAAACCAAAACTGTCAAACTGAGTTGTATAAGAATTTTCATCCGCCGAAGAAGGCAAGGTGACAAGTACCTCCTCTAGTGGTAGAAGGAGATGTATAGCAATCCCTCAACATCAACTCACAAGCTAGTAGGATACCATATTTGAAGTTGCATACCTTACCACCAAGGTATCATCATGTTTGGACAAGAGGTATCACACCCTTGCTTACTACTTACTAATATCAATACTTTCACCTCTAAAAATGGTACCTTATGCGGTTGGGATGATCAACCCCTCAACATCAACTCGCAAGTTGGAAGGACACAATATTTGAAGTTACACCCCTTACCACCAAGGTATCATCATGGTTGGACAAGAGGTAACACACCCTTGCTTACTAAAATCAATACTTTCACCTCTAAATGGCACCTTATGTGGTTGGCATGATGCCTAAACAACGTTATGTGGCTAGAACATATGTAGAACACTTTTAAAACCCAAGTGTAAAGAATAATAAAATTTAAGTGATCCTACATGTTTATTTTCCACAAATTCTTGAATCTATGCACACATTTTTTGGTTTTCTTGGTTTTTTTTTTAAAATGTTGCACCATTTTATTGAATTATAGCCAAGATTGAGTACAATCTTGCTAGATATGGAGTGTTAGATTCAAATTGGTGAGAATAGGAGTGTTATACCATGGTTTGAGAAAATTTTTGGAGAAAAAGGGAGAAGGAAAAAGTTTTTTTCCCCACTTTTAGGGTTGTCTTTCAATTTTTTAAAAATGGTGAAAAGTGAGTGTCCTTCTTCTTCCCCTTTTTCCCCCTTTTAATCTTTCATGGAGACCTTGAAAGTATGCTCTTTACTACACATTATACTAATAAAATGAAGCCATGGATCATTCTCTTCAAGAGACAAGTATGCTCTTTACTACATATTATACCACTTTTCTTCCACCAATAAATGAAGCCATGGATCATTCTCTTCAAGAGCTAAACAAGGAGCTTCTTTCGGCCATGGAAGGAAGGTAATTTTGCACCGTTACGCCACCCATGTGTGGGGCCATGTTGAGATGCATATGAAGAGTTAGCTACTTGCTTAAATCACTTCCACATGATATGGAAACTTCTTATCTTCATGTAAGCTTCATGTTGATACCTTCAATGCTTCATTTGAGAATAATTTTGGTGATTTAGGTTTTCCTTCGAAATTAGAGTTTCTCATGCTTATATAAGTAACACCCTAACCATCTTCTACATGCTCTTCTCTTCTTATATATGCTACCTATGCTTCATTTTTCAAAGGAATTAGGATTTTTGAGTTTTTGGGTGTTAGTTCTCTTCCTCAAGCTTCCTCTACCCTCCCATACCATTTTTATGGCAGAATGTTCATGATTTTATGGTTTCTTGAGAGGAAAAGGGTTTAGGAAATTCTCCAAGATTAGGGTTTTTAGTGAAATTTCTCAATAAATTCAATCCATAATCCTCTTTCCCATGGTCTCTTCTATTCTACCATATGTTTCTTGATCTATTTGGCCAAAGAAAAAGGGTTTTATGAGAAAATAGGGTTTAGGAATCCTCATAAACCAAGGATTTTCTACATTTCCTTGCCTTATGTTTACATTGCCTTGGAACTCTACATGCCATTAATCATACTCACATGCTTTACAAGGTTTATTAGTAAGAAACTATGAGTAATATCAAAAATATGAGATATTTTGGGTATCCAAAAATGAGTAAATGCTCACATAAGATGAAGAGTTGAAATGTACAAGGTTTATTAGTAAAAAACTATGAGCAATATTAAAAATATGGGATATTTTGGGTATCCAAAAATATTCATAATCTGAATATTCTCTCTCTGGAATATTTTCTCTCTCTAGGCTAAAACAGTTAGAAATAAGATCTTTTATATTTCTGAAGAGGGATTTGATTACACAGGAAGATACTGGACTTCTTGAGAGGCTGGGGAGGAATCTTATAGTATGTGCGCAGGGCTACTGGCTGAGCTCCGGGGGTCAATTCTATCACATGATCTACTTCCCGAATTGGAGGCATTTCAGTTAGCTCTGCTGGGAATAGATCATCAAATTCATTTAACCATCCTGGTTCTTTAGCCTTAAGCTTTGAGTCTACTAGGTTCATTTCGACAACATAAATTTGCTGCTTCTTTCTAAGTCCTTTTAGCAACTTAGAAGCTTTTACTAACTGAAGGTCTGGGGATCCGGAAACTCCAGTTCCTTGAACTTTGTTCCCGTGAAGGTCATGGAGGGAAATGGTTCCATTGTTTAAGAGAAACATTATGAAAAACTTGATTTTATCCATTAATCGTTCATCTAGGATAAAGAATGGTTGGATTTGCTAAAGAAGAGAGGGGAATGCCTTTTTTTAATGAGGCATAACATCATTTACAATTTAGAGAAGACAAAAATCGTAAAAACCATAAAATGAATAAAAAAGAGAAGAATCTCCAACTTACGAAGGAATTTGAGAGCTTTCCTTTGGCTTGATGGTTTGAGGGTAACTCTTGTTTGAAACAAGAGTGGCCACCAGTCTTTAGAAGAGGGAAGGTCAAAAACTAATGAATTATGAGTAAATTCACAGTTTTCTGGCTCTAGGGAGAAGCAGGGTAAGAGTGCAAAAACACTATTGAGTTTCAACAAAGGGGAAGGCTTCTATTTATAGGAAAAAGTGAGCTTCTAACCAAGCCAACTGATTCTAGAATTTTCCAGATCAGTTTGGTCAATTTTTGACCATTTTTGGGTCAGTTTTGCTCCCTTTCTGGATCTAGTTGAAACAGGAGAAAGGAGAGATAAAAATATCTCATTATTTGGGAGTTTAAAACTCATTCAAGCATGTGAAATAGGCTCCTCCTTCATGAGGGAAATTCCCCCATGCAGAGGTATCAAAAATGCATCATTACTTCCAAATATCTCTCTTTTTTAACTATTAACCTTGTCCTTAGTCAACTCTTCATCTTATGTGAGTATTTACTCATTTTTGGGGGATTTTTCTTTTATTCTTCTATTTATCTCCTTCCTACATTTGGATGAATCTTATAGGATAGGTCCATAGGAACCTTAATTTAAAATTTCGAAAAAATCTTCACCCCCTGGATAATACCTCTTGAACAGATTATACTTAATTTCTAATGCACCTTCTGGAAATCTTTTTGAACTTCTCTTTCAGGGAAACTTATTTTAATAAGATGAGAATTTTTTCCATCCGAAAATATTTAAAATCTGAATATTATCTCTCTAGAATATTTTCTCTCTCTACGCCAAAACTGGTAGAAACAAGATCTCTTATATTTCTGAAGAGGGATTTGATTACAAGGGAAGATGCGGACATCTTGAGAGGCTGGGGAGGAATCTTACAATCCAAATACTTTAAGTGACTAATGAGGAAGGTTTGATTCTTCCCTCTCTTTTTTTGGGCATTGTGAGTGGACAAGATTGAGGGTCACCCCATAGATGTTGCTTTGGTTGTTGATAAGGTTATGGGAATTTGCTTCCTTTTTAGCACCCAAATCCACTTGTTACCCTCATAGTAGCCTTGAGCTTGCAGAAGACGAGTTGGAATCCATCGAGAGGTAACCCGTGGTTTGGATTGATTTTTGTTGCGATGCCTCCTCATTTCCTTGACAGTAAGTTGGCGAGTGAAAAGCTTTAGGGACCCATGAGAGTAATGTTCGTGGAGTGTAAAAGGGTTAGGATGTTTTACAACTGAGACACTCCTTTTGGCCCATTCAATTTCGCATTGAGCCACTATCATCTAGGTTCGTCCAAAAATGACATGTTCTTTTAAAGTTCCCATGGGCATAAAAAATCGACATAACCAAGTGCTCGTTATCACCTTGGATGATAGTTTTAAACAAACCAAGCACTTTGGTATTTTTGGCACCACTTATCCCCTCTATTCTCATGTTATACTTTTTAAGTTGAGATTCACCCAACTGATTCCATGTAGCAAATGAGAGTAGATTGTGATTAGCACCCATGTCAAGCATAGCATTATAGAACACTTTACCATAGGGGCTAGATAATTCAATGGGTGTTCTGAGAGATGGAATGCATCCATGTTGTCAATTACCTCTCCAACATAAGCTTGTGTGGAAGGTCCAAGGTTTTCTTCTCAATGTTGTTAAAGTTTCCCTTGACTCCTATTGTTAAAGTTTTGCTTGTCTTTCCCTTGGGATTAGATCTTCTTTTGAGCGGCCTTTTCCATGGCAGCTTGTGTATCATGAGAAGCATATAAGGATTCTTTAATAAGAGGTCCATCATTTCTTAAACTTACTATACCACTAAGGAAATTAATAGTCTTAGCTCCGTTAAGAGTCTCAATATGTATAGTACCTTGTGGTGTAACTTCAAAAACCCTAAATGGTTGCTTTCAAGTGTATTTGGGATTTTTCTTTTCACTACGGATTACATAGATAAGTACAAGATCTCCTTGATTGATCTCCTTATTCTTGATATTTTGGTCAAACCACTTCTCTCTACAGTCTTTCTCTGTCAGCATGTTTTGTACTATAATTTGTCTTTCCTCTTCGAGTCATTCTAAAACAAATAATTGGTCAACCAATTCATCTCACCATCAGCTACTCTTAAGCTAGGAATCATGAACTCCCAAGGCATTACTACCTCAAGTCCATACACCATTTTAAAGGGTGTGCAACTAATTGCAACTTTGTATAATATGCGATAGGTGTATAAAGCTATTGTAAGCTTAAATTCCCAGTTAGTATATCTAAAAAGATGCAAAGGAGAAAAGAGCTTGAGCTCTTGCAAGCACACACACTGTTATAATTTCATGGTGCTCATGCTAGATCAAAGATGTGGAGGAGAGAGACTCATAAAATACAAGAAAATATCTTGCTTATTAAGTTGCTCAAAATACAACTAGGCTTCTTGCTCAATACGATGCCTTCTAGCTCCACCTTTAAATAGGTGAGCTAGTGGACCATAAGTCCATTCACACACACACCCTTCTCCTCCCCTTTTACATAACCTTAGTCTCTTAATACCCCCCCTCAATACCAACTATGAAAGAAAATTGGAATAGGTGGTATTGGACATAGGTTGCCTTTATAACATTAGACGTACAAGGTTAGGAATATAGGTGTGGGTACATTGAGATTTAAAATAATTTCTCAGTGGAGTTAGAGGCTGATACAAAGTTAGCCTTTGACTCTTTGTTAGGACATTTAGAAGTGATATGTCCCGTTTGTTTACACTTGTTACATTTCATTTTGTTGGGATGTTTGATCCAACAATTATTTGCCAAATGACCCACCTTTTTGCAATGGACACATCTTACTTTGATCACTTGATGTGACAAAGCTTGTTCGATATTCGATGAAGTTGTTGCATTTGAAGATTCAACTCCTCCCTTTGGCCTCTTTTCTTCATCAAGACAAGATTGAATGACTCCTTTAAGGGTGGGATTAGGTATGTTCTTCAGCCACTACATCATCTTCATCCATTCTCGCATTCACTGATGCAAGTTGAGCCATAAGGCCCTTCAAGTGAGAGATGAAGGCTCCGATGCCGTCTCCCTCTTTGAGTTCCAAGCTGAAAAATTCAATTTTAAGTGATATCTTGGAATTCTTACCACGAGCTCCATAGAGCTTATCAAGCTCATCCCATTTCTCCTTTGCAGTCAGAAGCTAGTATGAGAGCCTCATCAAGATGAAGCATGATGATGGCTTGTGCCCTCTCATCATCTTCAATATCTTCAGCCTTAGTTCGATCAATAACCTTAGTGCCGGCGGGGATGAATGGCCCAAAACCTTTGGACATCATCTTGACAAGGACTTGCTAAGTGTGGAAGCCCTCTCTTGAGAACTTCTTAATTTGGGTGTTGTCCTTTGACACTGGGTATTGAAGGAGATTACTAGAGAGTAATGGGCTGATTTATGAAGAAGAAAAAACCAAAAATTTGGGTGTTGTCCTTTGAGATTACTAGAGAGTAATGGGCTGATTTATAAAGAAGAAAAAACCAAAAATTTGTGATGTTTTGGCTTAAGTAGAAAGAGAGAGGCTTATGAGAATGCAACAACCCTTAACCAAGCCAAGGATGTTGCATAAAAAAGGAGATTAAGATGGTGAAGCTTATGGTTTAGCATTTAGGGTTTGTGCCCAACCATTAATTTTGATGGAGATTAGCTTCATTAGTGTCAAAGAACACTTTGTTTGGTGATAAAGATCACCATTAGTGTTTAAAAACATGATTAGTGCTTAAGAGCACATTTCTAGCATCTAATGACACTTGCATTGCTGATTAGATTCACCATTAATGTTTAAGAACACTCTTAGTGTTTAGAAACACTTTGGAATGACTCCCCTTTGTTGGATTAGAAGCCTCATTAGTGTTAATCAACACTATTAGTGCTTATAAGCACACTTTGAAAAGCTTTGTGCACTTGAAGATGTTGATGGAGCTTGATGAGAATGAGGCTCATGAATACCTCATGGTGTATGCCCACCACTTCAAACTCAAAATAGGATCTGCAACAAGCCCTCACAAGAGCACTTAAGTGATTAGAGCTAAGAGGACAGGATTAGAGCAAAAAGAAGCTTGATTTTGAAGCTTTAAAGGAAGCTTCAATGGCTTTCAAGGAGAGTAGCCTGGTTTTTCTACTGTAGCGAACGCATCAGGCCGCCATTAGGGCTAAGATTCGGGCTGTAGGTAGTTGAGACTATGGGCTTCAAAAGCCCTAATCTCTCATAGCCTGTAATCACTTGCAGACATCGAATGCGTGTACGACATCGACGGTAGCTAGAAAATTGTGCCGGCTTGCTCAAACGACAATACTACGGCAGAGAAGGGGTCACTTGTCTGATGAGCTGTACGATCTTGAGCGCCCGAACGTCCTCTTCAAGTTTTTAGTTGAAAGCTCCATGAGTTCTTGCCTCCACGAGTTGCTGGAGCTGCTCCACTTGCAGGAGGTTCAGCTCCACAAAGAAAAATAATAATAGAGTTGACCTATTCTACACCACAAAAGTGACCTAAGCAACCAAAGCTCTAGATACCATGTTATAATTTCATGCTAGATCAAAGATGTGCAGGAGAGAGACTCACAAAATACAAGAAAATATCTTGCTTATTAAGTTGCTCAAAATACAACTAGGCTTCTTGCTCAATACAATGCCTTCTAGATCTTCTATCTGAGATACTACCAACCCAATCAGCATCTGTGTACCCATGTACACATATCTCTGTCCCAATTTCATAAAATAGTCCACAATGCAAAATAGACCTCACATACCTCAGTATGCGTCTCAATGCATCCAAATGCGGCTTTCGAGGAGCCTGCATAAACTGACTCACCAACCCAACAACATAGCTCAAATCTGGCCTGGTGATTGTCATGTAGATCAAGCTTCCTACTATGCACCTATACAAAGTAGGATCCTCCAAAATCTCTCCTCAATCTGCACTCAACTTGCCATTCTAATCCAAGTATGGTATGATAGGCTTATAGCCTCTCATACCATACTTGGACAACATGTCCAAGCCATACTGTCTCTGCAGTAATCCAATACCATGTGGTGACATAATCACCTCAATGCCCAAGAAATATCTGAGCTCCCCCAAATCCTTTGTAAGATCCCTGACCCCACTGCGCAACGAATTTGGGGGTGCTAGCAGCGGAAGTAGCACTTCTTGCACGGGGCAGGGTCCCACAGTCGGGGCCTCGCCCACGGATATCTAGACAAGAGACTAATCCATCGGTTCTTCCAAAACCAAACTCGGAAAAACTTCCCTTGCCTGAAAAGCACGAGCGATTCCTCCAGGATAACTTTTCTCTAGCGTAGTCAAAAGCCTGAACTAACTGAACTGATCTGACCGAACCCGTAAGTCCCATAATCAAATCAGGGAAAAGATTGTACTTGGATCATAGAGACCAACGCTTTTTTCCTCATTGAGAGGCACAACTGTTGATTCTTTTCCATAGAATAGTTTTTATCCAAGATTTACCTCATCTATCGTACTATACAGAAATTGAGAGATCCATCAGTCCAGCCTAACCCCATCGAGTCCCATGGGTTAGCCAACTGCCCAACCACTGTAGTGATGGGATCCAATTAGGAATTTTGATAGGTTTTGTCCCGGGTACCAGGGAAAAGAGTTCCCAGGCCCCTTAGCGGGATATTCATGTAAACATAAAACTAGTCACACCACTTACACACCCAATATGAACTTGCATTTTTCATAGATTCAACAATCTTTAAAATAATCATTTAATGAAACCATAGTGTTACTGATCGTAATCCTCTAATTATCCAGTTGAATCCTAATTTCCAATTCCTTCCTTCATCAGTGTACCTATGGCATCATTGGCAACCAGAACGCTCACCACCTGTTTACTCAGGGGCCTTTTCAATAGTTCCTAGCTCATAGTACCCGACAATATAATCACATAAAAATATCCAGATGGAATCTCCGCCGTTGAAGATCAGCAAGATCAACCAACAGATCCATATAAAAGAGTCATGGACTCATCCGTTGAGGACCAGCAAGGTCAATCAACCAGATCCATGCCCAAATTCAGAAAACAACTCTTACTCCTTGTTCCAATATCTTCCCCGACGTACTTGTGGGTATCTTTGGTGGCCCAGAGCTTGAGCACCGTATGGTCAGCACCCTCTAGGATCCTTCACAGGTCACCTAGTGTTTCACTCATAGGCTGCTTCCTTGGTCCCTCATCCACTGTACCGGAAGCTCACCATTTAACGCGAGACGTCCTCCGATGACTCTTCGTCACAGCAGTTGCAACTTTAACAGATAGGTCTCCATGACCTCATTCACAAGACGGTCAAAATGCTTCCCCAGCATTCTTGACATAAAACAATCATTTAAAAACAGATTTCACAAACAAAGATAGTTTCCTCAGCTTTGATGTATGTAAAGTAGTATTGTGTATATATTTGTGCGCTTTCTTTAATGTATGTATTGATCTGCTTTAATTTTGGCAGCCTTTAGAGCTTTGAGCCTTGTTTTCTTAGTGTTTAAGTTTTGAATTTTAGTATCTTGAATTTTAGAGTGACATGAAAAGGTTTCTTTCATATAGTCTTAATGACATAGCATTATTTTCTTAGTTTTAATTAGTGGGCTACAAGATTCTGGAATTCAATATAGTACATATGGTTTTTTTCTTGCACTAGTGTGCTACTATATATAAATGTACATATATAAATATAAATAACCAAATTTTTATGTGGGTGGAGAGTCGGCACACTTTCTCTTCTAAAAATTACACACCAAAGAATGTGCCCTCCCTTGGGAGTGTATATGTTGTTAATAATATAGATTCTAGATAGTGAAATATGTATTGTGATAATTGTGTGTGTGTGTGTGTGTGCACGTGCTTTTTGAATACATAGAAATGTATTCCATATTTTGGTTCTCCCCTTGAGAAAATATGTATGCAAATATTTGCTCTTTTTCGTGTGATATATAAGTGTTAAGGTGTCTGTGTTGTGTGTGTAATGTTTGGATTTTCTTACTCTAGTTTTTCAAGATGGAAAGCTTTGCATTGCACTAGTGTGGTACAGTATATATACATACATATAACCAAAGGATATATGTGTGTACAACATAAATTCTACATAAAAGATAATGATAGTAATATATTGCATAACCAACATTGGGGGAGGAGGGTATATATATATATAATGGGTGGTGCAGGTGCAACAGTTGTTGAGAGAAGTCTACGTTAACAACCATAATTAGTATTGTTGATCTCACAGCCACTCACCTATAGTAGCATTATCTCTCATCATGGAAAATAAAGAAAGTTTCTACAAGAGTCATGAACCAGCAAAAGACTCGCTCGCTATCTTTGTGTGTGTTTGTGATTCAGTAGTAGTATGTATACTCATCAATGTATGCTGTGAGGGAGAGAGTACACAACCCATTTTAACCCCAGTAGTACTTCTAACCTCACCTGACGCACATCTTAGTGCCTGATTTTGACCGCCATCAGTCCCCCACATCATCTTTGGTGGAAAAAATAAAGTTTCTGCAAACATCCCGAGTCAATTGAATCGGAGACCTTCCAAAGACACACAAAAAAGAAAGAAAGAAAGAAAGAAAGAGAATTGTTACCTATGTGCCCTCATCTCCTCAATGATAACCCTGAGAGGAAAAATACGATCAAGTCTCTCTGAATCATGCAAGCAACCTATCTGCCTAATGATAGCTTGGAGAAAAAATATGATAAAACGTCAAGTAATTACTCCATGAATTTTGCTTGATATTTGTGTTTCACTACCCAAGAGCTAATCTTGACCTCCAGTATTACACCAAAGTATATTCGCCAAAGTATATTATGACCAATCATGATAGTTATTAGGTCCCACAAGGTTTCTTGGTGGATGGGGACAACTGTTGTATGGTGGTCCAAGAGCGGGGAAACCTTCTCACAAAGTCCTATTAAAGATGTTCTAGCAAGGAGAGTGGTTCAAAAGCAAGGTCTTCATGATCCTTGGGCTCTACCATGGTGCAACTTAACACAACCTTGGTGACATTAACTGTGTTAGAGGGTGGTAGATGTGTGGCATGGGATGTGAGATAGCTTTAGTGAATGAAGCCTGATTTAAGGCTTCATATAATTGGCATACATAGGTCTCTTATGTGACAAGATTTGTGATGGATGTTAGTCAATGTTCACGAAAAACTGGCCTTGGGTATATTTTCAGCAACTGAAATTTAGAAATCCCAATCAAATTTTGGGCTTGCCTTGAAGAAATCTGACAGTGACACCGAGTAGTGCTAATAACTAGCCACACTGAGAATGCTACCAATCAAGCATTGATACTTAACCCAAGAAAGTTTTCCTTAAAAAAAAACTCTTCAAAGAAATTTTGGTTAAAAACCTCTTCACAATCTCAACTTGCTAAAGTAAGCCAATGTTGGGTACAAAAGGACTAGCTGAATTTCCCAAAGATACTACCAAGACAACTGCTAAATCTAGGTGCCAAAGCCATGGAATTGCAATGTGGCAAGCAAACTCCATAATAATAACCACAAAAGTAACATTTCAAGACCAAGTATGGCAACCAAAGTCAATAACAAGGAGCACCAGTTGAATTACATCCCATACTAGTAGAAGCATAAGAATATAATCTTAAAATGGAGATAAACTCATAAGAACCTACTAGTTTTAATCATGACAACAAAAAGGAAAGAAGCAAGCAAAAACCTTCACCTAGAAAACGTGGAAGACACACAAGAGCCCTCAATCTCAATCCTATAAATATACACACAAAACCCACTCCTAAAAAAGGAGAGGTACCACACAAACCTATTTGCAACAACGGGACAAAACCAAAACTGTCAAACTGAGTTGTATAAGAATTTTCATCCGAAGAAGGCAAGGTGACAAGTACCTCCTCTAGTGGTAGAAGGAGATGTATAGCAATCCCTCAACATCAACTCACAAGCTAGTAGGATACCATATTTGAAGTTGCATACCTTACCACCAAGGTATCATCATGTTTGGACAAGAGGTATCACACCCTTGCTTACTACTTACTAATATCAATACTTTCACCTCTAAAAATGGTACCTTATGCGGTTGGGATGATCAACCCCTCAACATCAACTCGCAAGTTGGAAGGACACAATATTTGAAGTTACACCCCTTACCACCAAGGTATCATCATGGTTGGACAAGAGGTATCACACCCTTGCTTACTAAAATCAATACTTTCACCTCTAAATGGCACCTTATGTGGTTGGCATGATGCCTAAACAACGTTATGTGGCTAGAACATATGTAGAACACAAAACCCAAGTGTAAAGAATAATAAAATTTAAGTGATCCTACATGTTTATTTTCCACAAATTCTTGAATCTATGCACACATTTTTTGGTTTTCTTGGTTTTTTTTTTTAAAATGTTGCACCATTTTATTGAATTATAGCCAAGATTGAGTACAATCTTGCTAGATATGGAGTGTTAGATTCAAATTGGTGAGAATAGGAGTGTTATACTATGGTTTGAGAAAATTTTTGGAGAAAAAGGGAGAAGGAAAAAGTTTTTTTCCCCACTTTTAGGGTTGTCTTTCATTTTTTTAAAAATGGTGAAAAGTGAGTGTCCTTCTTCTTCCCCTTTTTCCCCCTTTTAATCTTTCATGGAGACCTTGAAAGTATGCTCTTTACTACACATTACACTAATAAAATGAAGCCATGGATCATTCTCTTCAAGAGACAAGTATGCTCTTTACTACATATTATACCACTTTTCTTCCACCAATAAATGAAGCCATGGATCATTCTCTTCAAGAGCTAAACAAGGAGCTTCTTTCGGCCATGGAAGGAAGGTAATTTTGCACCGTTACGCCACCCATGTGTGGGGCCATGTTGAGATGCATATGAAGAGTTAGCTACTTGCCTAAATCACTTCTACATGATATGGAAACTTCTTATCTTCATGTAAGCTTCATGTTGATACCTTCAATGCTTCATTTGAGAATAATTTTGGTGATTTAGGTTTTCCTTCGAAATTAGAGTTTCTCATGCTTATATAAGTAACACCCTAACCATCTTCTACATGCTCTTCTCTTCTTATATATGCTACCTATGCTTCGTTTTTCAAAGGAATTAGGATTTTTGAGTTTTTGGGTGTTAGTTCTCTTCCTCAAGCTTCCTCTACCCTCCCATACCATTTTTATGGCAGAATGTTCATGATTTTATGGTTTCTTGAGAGGAAAAGGGTTTAGGAAATTCTCCAAGATTAGGGTTTTTAGTGAAATTTCTCAATAAATTCAATCCATAATCCTCTTTCCCATGGTCTCTTCTATTCTACCATATGTTTCTTGATCTATTTGGCCAAAGAAAAAGGGTTTTATGAGAAAATAGGGTTTAGGAATCCTCATAAACCAAGGATTTTCTACATTTCCTTGCCTTATGTTTACATTGCCTTGGAACTCTACATGCCATTAATCATGCTCACATGCTTTACAAGGTTTATTAGTAAGAAACTATGAGTAATATCAAAAATATGAGATATTTTGGGTATCCAAAAATGAGTAAATGCTCACATAAGATGAAGAGTTGAAATGTACAAGGTTTATTAGTAAAAAACTATGAGCAATATTAAAAATATGGGATATTTTGGGTATCCAAAAATATTCATAATCTGAATATTCTCTCTCTGGAATATTTTCTCTCTCTAGGCTAAAACAGTTAGAAATAAGATCTTTTATATTTCTGAAGAGGGATTTGATTACACAGGAAGATACTGGACTTCTTGAGAGGCTGGGGAGGAATCTTATAGTATGTGCGCAGGGCTACTGGCTGAGCTCCGGGGGTCAATTCTATCACATGATCTACTTCCCGAATTGGAGGCATTTCAGTTAGCTCTGTTGGGAATAGATCATCAAATTCATTTAACCATCCTGGTTCTTTAGCCTTAAGCTTTGAGTCTACTAGGTTCATTTCGACAACATAAATTTGCTGCTTCTTTCTAAGTCCTTTCAGCAACTTAGAAGCTTTTACTAACTGAAGGTCTGGGGATTCGGAAACTCCAGTTCCTTGAACTTTGTTCCCATGAAGGTCATGGAGGGAAATGGTTCCATTGTTTAAGAGAAACATTATGAAAAACTTGATTTTATCCATTAATCGTTCATCTAGGATAAAGAATGGTTGGATTTGCTAAAGAAGAGAGGGGAATGCCTTTTTTTAATGAGGCATAACATCATTTACAATTTAGAGAAGACAAAAATCGTAAAAACCATAAAAATGAATAAAAAAGAGAAGAATCTCCAACTTACGAAGGAATTTGAGAGCTTTCCTTTGGCTTGATGGTTTGAGGGTAACTCTTGTTTGAAACAAGAGTGGCCACCAGTCTTTAGAAGAGGGAAGGTCAAAAACTAATGAATTATGAGTAAATTCACAGTTTTCTGGCTCTAGGGAGAAGCAGGGTAAGAGTGCAAAAACACTATTGAGTTTCAACAAAGGGGAAGGCTTCTATTTATAGGAAAAAGTGAGCTTCTAACCAAGCCAACTGATTCTAGAATTTTCCAGATCAGTTTGGTCAATTTTTGACCATTTTTGGGTCAGTTTTGCTCCCTTTTTGGATCTAGTTGAAACAGGAGAGAGGAGAGATAAAAATATCTCATTATTTGGGAGTTTAAAACTCATTCAAGCATGTGAAATAGGCTCCTCCTTCATGAGGGAAATTCCCCCATGCAGAGGTGACAAAAATGCATCATTACTTCCAAATATCTCTCTTTTTTAACTATTAACCTTGTCCTTAGTCAACTCTTCATCTTATGTGAGTATTTACTCATTTTTGGGGGATTTTTCTTTTATTCTTCTATTTATCTCCTTCCTACATTTGGATGAATCTTATAGGATAGGTCCATAGGAACCTTAATTTAAAATTTCGAAAAAATCTTCACCCCCTGGATAATACCTCTTGAACAAATTATACTTAATTTCTAATGCACCTTCTGGAAATCTTTTTGAACTTCTGTTTCAGGGAAACTTATTTTAATAAGATGAGAATTTTTTCCATCCGAAAATATTTAAAATCTGAATATTATCTCTCTAGAACATTTTCTCTCTCTAGGCCAAAACTGGTAGAAACAAGATCTCTTATATTTCTGAAGAGGGATTTGATTACAGGGGAAGATGCGGACATCTTGAGAGGCTGGGGAGGAATCTTACAATCCAAATACTTTAAGTGACTAATGAGGAAGGTTTGATTCTTCCCTCTTTTTTTTGGGCATTGTGAGTGGACAAGATTGAGGGTCACCCCATAGATGTTGCTTTGGTTGTTGATAAGGTTATGGGAATTTGCTTCCTTTTTAGCACCCAAATCCACTTGTTACCCTCATAGTAGCCTTGAGCTTGCAAAAGACGAGTTGGAATCCATCGAGAGGTAACCCGTGGTTTGGATTGATTTTTGTTGCGATGCCTCCTCATTTCCTTGACAGTAAGTTGGCGAGTGAAAAGCTTTAGGGACCCATGAGAGTAATGTTCGTGGAGTGTAAAAGGGTTAGGATGTTTTACGACTGAGACACTCCTTTTGGCCCATTCAATTTTGCATTGAGCCACTATCATCTAGGTTCGTCCAAAAATGACATGTTCTTTTAAACTTCCCATGGGCATAAAAAATCGACATAACCAAGTGCTCGTTATCACCTTGGATGATAGTTTTAAACAAACCAAGCACTTTGGTATTTTTGGCACCACTTATCCCCTCTATTCTCATGTTATACTTTTTAAGTTGAGATTCACCCAACTGATTCCATGTAGCAAATGAGAGTAGATTGTGATTAGCACCCATGTCAAGCATAGCATTATAGAACACTTTACCATAGGGGCTAGATAATTCAATGGGTGTTCTGAGAGATGGAATGCATCCATGTTGTCGATTACCTCTCCAACATAAGCTTGTGTGGAAGGTCCAAGGTTTTCTTCTCAATGTTGTTAAAGTTTCCCTTGACTCCTATTGTTAAAGTTTTGCTTGTCTTTCCCTTGGGATTAGATCTTCTTTTGAGCGGCCTTTTCCATGGCAGCTTGTGTATCATGAGAAGCATATAAGGATTCTTTAATAAGAGGTCCATCATTTCTTAAACTTACTATACCACTAAGGAAATTAATAGTCTTAGCTCCGTTAAGAGTCTCAATATGTATAGTACCTTGTGGTGTAACTTCAAAAACCCTAAATGGTTGCTTTCAAGTGTATTTGGGATTTTTCTTTTCACTACGGATTACATAGATAAGTACAAGATCTCCTTGATTGATCTCCTTATTCTTGATATTTTGGTCAAACCACTTCTCTCTACAGTCTTTCTCTGTCAGCATGTTTTGTACTATAATTTGTCTTTCCTCTTCGAGTCATTCTAAAACAAATAATTGGTCAACCAATTCATCTCACCATCAGCTACTCTTAAGCTAGGAATCATGAACTCCCAAGGCATTACTACCTCAAGTCCATACACCATTTTAAAGGGTGTGCAACTAATTGCAACTTTGTATAATATGCGATAGGTGTATAAAGCTATTGTAAGCTTAAATTCCCAGTTAGTATATCTGAAAAGATGCAAAGGAGAAAAGAGCTTGAGCTCTTGCAAGCACACACACTGTTATAATTTCATGGTGCTCATGCTAGATCAAAGATGTGGAGGAGAGAGACTCACAAAATACAAGAAAATATCTTGCTTATTAAGTTGCTCAAAATACAACTAGGCTTCTTGCTCAATACGATGCCTTCTAGCTCCACCTTTAAATAGGTGAGCTAGTGGACCATAAGTCCATTCACACACACACCCTTCTCCTCCCCTTTTACATAACCTTAGTCTCTTAATACCCCCCCTCAATACCAACTATGAAAGAAAATTGGAATAGGTGGTATTGGACATAGGTTGCCTTTATAACATTAGACGTACAAGGTTAGGAATATAGGTGTGGGTACATTGAGATTTAAAATAATTTCTCAGTGGAGTTAGAGGCTGATACAAAGTTAGCCTTTGACTCTTTGTTAGGACATTTAGAAGTGATATGTCCCGTTTGTTTACACTTGTTACATTTCATTTTGTTGGGATGTTTGATCCAACAATTATTTGCCAAATGACCCACCTTTTTGCAATGGACACATCTTACTTTGATCACTTGATGTGACAAAGCTTGTTCGATATTCGATGAAGTTGTTGCATTTGAAGATTCAACTCCTCCCTTTGGCCTCTTTTCTTCATCAAGACAAGATTGAATGACTCCTTTAAGGGTGGGATTAGGTATGTTCTTCAGCCACTACATCATCTTCATCCATTCTCGCATTCACTGATGCAAGTTGAGCCATAAGGCCCTTCAAGTGAGAGATGAAGGCTCCGATGCCGTCTCCCTCTTTGAGTTCCAAGCTGAAAAATTCAATTTTAAGTGATATCTTGGAATTCTTACCACGAGCTCCATAGAGCTTATCAAGCTCATCCCATTTCTCCTTTGCAGTCAGAAGCTAGTATGAGAGCCTCATCAAGATGAAGCATGATGATGGCTTGTGCCCTCTCATCATCTTCAATATCTTCAGCCTTAGTTCGATCAATAACCTTAGTGCCGGCGGGGATGAATGGCCCAAAACCTTTGGACATCATCTTGACAAGGACTTGCTAAGTGTGGAAGCCCTCTCTTGAGAACTTCTTAATTTGGGTGTTGTCCTTTGACACTGGGTATTGAAGGAGATTACTAGAGAGTAATGGGCTGATTTATGAAGAAGAAAAAACCAAAAATTTGGGTGTTGTCCTTTGAGATTACTAGAGAGTAATGGGCTGATTTATAAAGAAGAAAAAACCAAAAATTTGTGATGTTTTGGCTTAAGTAGAAAGAGAGAGGCTTATGAGAATGCAACAACCCTTAACCAAGCCAAGGATGTTGCATAAAAAAGGAGATTAAGATGGTGAAGCTTATGGTTTAGCATTTAGGGTTTGTGCCCAACCATTAATTTTGATGGAGATTAGCTTCATTAGTGTCAAAGAACACTTTGTTTGGTGATAAAGATCACCATTAGTGTTTAAAAACATGATTAGTGCTTAAGAGCACATTTCTAGCATCTAATGACACTTGCATTGCTGATTAGATTCACCATTAATGTTTAAGAACACTCTTAGTGTTTAGAAACACTTTGGAATGACTCCCCTTTGTTGGATTAGAAGCCTCATTAGTGTTAATCAACACTATTAGTGCTTATAAGCACACTTTGAAAAGCTTTGTGCACTTGAAGATGTTGATGGAGCTTGATGAGAATGAGGCTCATGAATACCTCATGGTGTATGCCCACCACTTCAAACTCAAAATAGGATCTGCAACAAGCCCTCACAAGAGCACTTAAGTGATTAGAGCTAAGAGGACAGGATTAGAGCAAAAAGAAGCTTGATTTTGAAGCTTTAAAGGAAGCTTCAATGGCTTTCAAGGAGAGTAGCCTGGTTTTTCTACTGTAGCGAACGCATCAGGCCGCCATTAGGGCTAAGATTCGGGCTGTAGGTAGTTGAGACTATGGGCTTCAAAAGCCCTAATCTCTCATAGCCTGTAATCACTTGCAGACATCGAATGCGTGTACGACATCGACGGTAGCTAGAAAATTGTGCCGGCTTGCTCAAACGACAATACTACGGCAGAGAAGGGGTCACTTGTCTGATGAGCTGTACGATCTTGAGCGCCCGAACGTCCTCTTCAAGTTTTTAGTTGAAAGCTCCATGAGTTCTTGCCTCCACGAGTTGCTGGAGCTGCTCCACTTGCAGGAGGTTCAGCTCCACAAAGAAAAATAATAATAGAGTTGACCTATTCTACACCACAAAAGTGACCTAAGCAACCAAAGCTCTAGATACCATGTTATAATTTCATGCTAGATCAAAGATGTGCAGGAGAGAGACTCACAAAATACAAGAAAATATCTTGCTTATTAAGTTGCTCAAAATACAACTAGGCTTCTTGCTCAATACAATGCCTTCTAGATCTTCTATCTGAGATACTACCAACCCAATCAGCATCTGTGTACCCATGTACACATATCTCTGTCCCAATTTCATAAAATAGTCCACAATGCAAAATAGACCTCACATACCTCAGTATGCGTCTCAATGCATCCAAATGCGGCTTTCGAGGAGCCTGCATAAACTGACTCACCAACCCAACAACATAGCTCAAATCTGGCCTGGTGATTGTCATGTAGATCAAGCTTCCTACTATGCACCTATACAAAGTAGGATCCTCCAAAATCTCTCCTCAATCTGCACTCAACTTGCCATTCTAATCCAAGTATGGTATGATAGGCTTATAGCCTCTCATACCATACTTGGACAACATGCTTTTTGAATACATAGAAATGTATTCCATATTTTGGTTCTCCCCTTGAGAAAATATGTATGCAAATATTTGCTCTTTTTTGTGTGATATATAAGTGTTAAGGTGTCTATGTTGTGTGTGTAATGTTTGGATTTTCTTACTCTAGTTTTTCAAGATGGAAAGCTTTGCATTGCACTAGTGTGGTACAGTATATATACATACATATAACCAAAGGATATATGTGTGTACAACATAAATTCTACATAAAAGATAATGATAGTAATATATTGCATAACCAACATTGGGGGAGGAGGGTATATATATATATAATGGGTGGTGCAGGTGCAACAGTTGTTGAGAGAAGTCTACGTTAACAACCATAATTAGTATTGTTGATCTCACAGCCACTCACCTATAGTAGCATTATCTCTCATCATGGAAAATAAAGAAAGTTTCTACAAGAGTCATGAACCAGCAAAAGACTCGCTCGCTATCTTTGTGTGTGTTTGTGATTCAGTAGTAGTATGTATACTCATCAATGTATGCTGTGAGGGAGAGAGTACACAACCCATTTTAACCCCAGTAGTACTTCTAACCTCACCTGACGCACATCTTAGTGCCTGATTTTGACCGCCATCAGTCCCCCACATCATCTTTGGTGGAAAAAATAAAGTTTCTGCAAACATCCCGAGTCAATTGAATCGGAGACCTTCCAAAGACACACAAAAAAGAAAGAAAGAAAGAAAGAAAGAGAATTGTTACCTACGTGCCCTCATCTCCTCAATGATAACCCTGAGAGGAAAAATACGATCAAGTCTCTCTGAATCATGCAAGCAACCTATCTGCCTAATGATAGCTTGGAGAAAAAATATGATAAAACGTCAAGTAATTCCTCCATGAATTTTGCTTGATATTTGTGTTTCACTACCCAAGAGCTAATCTTGACCTCCAGTATTACACCAAAGTATATTCGCCAAAGTATATTATGACCAATCATGATAGTTATTAGGTCCCACAAGGTTTCTTGGTGGATGGGGACAACTGTTGTATGGTGGTCCAAGAGCGGGGAAACCTTCTCACAAAGTCCTATTAAAGATGTTCTAGCAAGGAGAGTGGTTCAAAAGCAAGGTCTTCATGATCCTTGGGCTCTACCATGGTGCAACTTAACACAACCTTGGTGACATTAACTGTGTTAGAGGGTGGTAGATGTGTGGCATGGGATGTGAGATAGCTTTAGTGAATGAAGCCTGATTTAAGGCTTCATATAATTGGCATACATAGGTCTCTTATGTGACAAGATTTGTGATGGATGTTAGTCAATGTTCACGAAAAACTGGCCTTGGGTATATTTTCAGCAACTAAAATTTAGAAATCCCAATCAAATTTTGGGCTTGCCTTGAAGAAATCTGACAGTGACACCGAGTAGTGCTAATAACTAGCCACACTGAGAATGCTACCAATCAAGCATTGATACTTAACCCAAGAAAGTTTTCCTTAAAAAAGAACTCTTCAAAGAAATTTTGGTTAAAAACCTCTTCACAATCTTAACTTGCTAAAGTAAGTGTTTGGGGTTCTCAAACACAACACAACTAACTACTTCTGACACAGCAAAGACACCCCCATTAGGTAACACTAACTTCAATTCCCACATCAGACTAAACACAAACATCTTCCTCCATAGAGAACACGGATTAAGCAGAGATTTGCTAAACAAGATAGAGAATAACAGAACAGAACTGAAATACCATGTTTGATTGATCAAGATGAATCATACATTGCTTTCTTCTTCTTCCTCTTCTTCTTCTTATAAAAGACGACTACAAAGCCCCTATAAATAGGCGACTTCAGACAGTTTAGACGGTTGTAACTAGAATGTCACAAGACACTAACAGATGATATCCGACTAACCAGATCATAACAAACTCCGACTGATCAACAATCCGACTGAGTAGAATTCCGACTGAGCAAAGATACATATATCCGACTAAGCAACTATTAGGTATTCTATCTGTAGTTCAACAGTAAGCCAATGTTGGGTACAAAAGGACTAGCTGAATTTCCCAAAGATACTACCAAGACAACTGCTAAATCTAGGTGCCAAAGCCATGGAATTGCAATGTGGCAAGCAAACTCCATAATAATAACCACAAAAGTAACATTTCAAGACCAAGTATGGCAACCAAAGTCAATAACAAGGAGCACCAGTTGAATTACATCCCATACTAGTAGAAGCATAAGAATATAATCTTAAAATGGAGATAAACTCATAAGAACCTACTAGTTTTAATCATGACAACAAAAAGGAAAGAAGCAAGCAAAAACCTTCACCTAGAAAACGTGAAGACACACAAGAGCCCTCAATCTCAATCCTATAAATATACACACAAAACCCACTCCTAAAAAAGGAGAGGTACCACACAAACCTATTTGCAACAATGGGACAAAACCAAAACTGTCAAACTGAGTTGTATAAGAATTTTCATCCGCCGAAGAAGGCAAGGTGACAAGTACCTCCTCTAGTGGTAGAAGGAGATGTATAGCAATCCCTCAACATCAACTCACAAGCTAGTAGGATACCATATTTGAAGTTGCATACCTTACCACCAAGGTATCATCATGTTTGGACAAGAGGTATCACACCCTTGCTTACTACTTACTAATATCAATACTTTCACCTCTAAAAATGGTACCTTATGTGGTTGGGATGATCAACCCCTCAACATCAACTCGCAAGTTGGAAGGACACAATATTTGAAGTTACACCCCTTACCACCAAGGTATCATCATGGTTGGACAAGAGGTATCACACCCTTGCTTACTAAAATCAATACTTTCACCTCTAAATGGCACCTTATGTGGTTGGCATGATGCCTAAACAACGTTATGTGGCTAGAACATATGTAGAACACTTTTAAAACCCAAGTGTAAAGAATAATAAAATTTAAGTGATCCTACATGTTTATTTTCCACAAATTCTTGAATCTATGCACACATTTTTTGGTTTTCTTGGTTTTTTTTAAAATGTTGCACCATTTTATTGAATTATAGCCAAGTTGAGTACAATCTTGCTAGATATGGAGTGTTAGATTCAAATTGGTGAGAATAGGAGTGTTATACCATGGTTCGAGAAAATTTTTGGAGAAAAAGGGAGAAGGAAAAAGTTTTTTTCCCCACTTTTAGGGTTGTCTTTCATTTTTTTAAAAATGGTGAAAAGTGAGTGTCCTTCTTCTTCCCCTTTTTCCCCCTTTTAATCTTTCATGGAGACCTTGAAAGTATGCTCTTTACTACACATTATACTAATAAAATGAAGCCATGGATCATTCTCTTCAAGAGACAAGTATGCTCTTTACTACATATTATACCACTTTTCTTCCACCAATAAATGAAGCCATGGATCATTCTCTTCAAGAGCTAAACAAGGAGCTTCTTTCGGCCATGGAAGGAAGGTAATTTTGCACCGTTACGCCACCCATGTGTGGGGCCATGTTGAGATGCATATGAAGAGTTAGCTACTTGCTTAAATCACTTCTACATGATATGGAAACTTCTTATCTTCATGTAAGCTTCATGTTGATACCTTCAATGCTTCATTTGAGAATAATTTTGGTGATTTAGGTTTTCCTTCGAAATTAGAGTTTCTCATGCTTATATAAGTAACACCCTAACCATCTTCTACATGCTCTTCTCTTCTTATATATGCTACCTATGCTTCGTTTTTCAAAGGAATTAGGATTTTTGAGTTTTTGGGTGTTAGTTCTCTTCCTCAAGCTTCCTCTACCCTCCCATACCATTTTTATGGCAGAATGTTCATGATTTTATGGTTTCTTGAGAGGAAAAGGGTTTAGGAAATTCTCCAAGATTAGGGTTTTTAGTGAAATTTCTCAATACATTCAATCCATAATCCTCTTTCCCATGGTCTCTTCTATTCTACCATATGTTTCTTGATCTATTTGGCCAAAGAAAAAGGGTTTTATGAGAAAATAGGGTTTAGGAATCCTCATAAACCAAGGATTTTCTACATTTCCTTGCCTTATGTTTACATTGCCTTGGAACTCTACATGCCATTAATCATGCTCACATGCTTTACAAGGTTTATTAGTAAGAAACTATGAGTAATATCAAAAATATGAGATATTTTGGGTATCCAAAAATGAGTAAATGCTCACATAAGATGAAGAGTTGAAATGTACAAGGTTTATTAGTAAAAAACTATGAGCAATATTAAAAATATGGGATATTTTGGGTATCCAAAAATATTCATAATCTGAATATTCTCTCTCTGGAATATTTTCTCTCTCTAGGCTAAAACAGTTAGAAATAAGATCTTTTATATTTCTGAAGAGGGATTTGATTACACAGGAAGATACTGGACTTCTTGAGAGGCTGGGGAGGAATCTTATAGTATGTGCGCAGGGCTACTGGCTGAGCTCCGGCGGGGGTCAATTCTATCACATGATCTACTTCCCGAATTGGAGGCATTTCATTTAGCTCTGCTGGGAATAGATCATCAAATTCATTTAACCATCCTGGTTCTTTAGCCTTAAGCTTTGAGTCTACTAGGTTCATTTCGACAACATAAATTTGCTGCTTCTTTCTAAGTCCTTTTAGCAACTTAGAAGCTTTTACTAACTGAAGGTCTGGGGATCCGAAAACTCCAGTTCCTTGAACTTTGTTCCCGTGAAGGTCATGGAGGGAAATGGTTCCATTGTTTAAGAGAAACATTATGAAAAACTTGATTTTATCCATTAATCGTTCATCTAGGATAAAGAATGGTTGGATTTGCTAAAGAAGAGAGGGGAATGCCTTTTTTTAATGAGGCATAACATCATTTACAATTTAGAGAAGACAAAAATCGTAAAAACCATAAAAATGAATAAAAAAGAGAAGAATCTCCAACTTACGAAGGAATTTGAGAGATTTCCTTTGGCTTGATGGTTTGAGGGTAACTCTTGTTTGAAACAAGAGTGGCCACCAGTCTTTAGAAGAGGGAAGGTCAAAAACTAATGAATTATGAGTAAATTCACAGTTTTCTGGCTCTAGGGAGAAGCAGGGTAAGAGTGCAAAAACACTATTGAGTTTCAACAAAGGGGAAGGCTTCTATTTATAGGAAAAAGTGAGCTTCTAACCAAGCCAACTGATTCTAGAATTTTCCAGATCAGTTTGGTCAATTTTTGACCATTTTTGGGTCAGTTTTGCTCCCTTTCTGGATCTAGTTGAAACAGGAGAGAGGAGAGATAAAAATATCTCATTATTTGGGAGTTTAAAACTCATTCAAGCATGTGAAATAGGCTCCTCCTTCATGAGGGAAATTCCCCCATGCAGAGGTATCAAAAATGCATCATTACTTTCAAATATCTCTCTTTTTTAACTATTAACCTTGTCCTTAGTCAACTCTTCATCTTATGTGAGTATTTACTCATTTTTGGGGGATTTTTCTTTTATTCTTCTATTTATCTCCTTCCTACATTTGGATGAATCTTATAGGATAGGTCCATAGGAACCTTAATTTAAAATTTCGAAAAAATCTTCACCCCCTGGATAATACCTCTTGAACAGATTATACTTAATTTCTAATGCACCTTCTGGAAATCTTTTTGAACTTCTGTTTCAGGGAAACTTATTTTAATAAGATGAGAATTTTTTCCATCCGAAAATATTTAAAATCTGAATATTATCTCTCTAGAACATTTTCTCTCTCTAGGCCAAAACTGGTAGAAACAAGATCTCTTATATTTCTGAAGAGGGATTTGATTACAGGGGAAGATGCGGACATCTTGAGAGGCTGGGGAGGAATCTTACAATCCAAATACTTTAAGTGACTAATGAGGAAGGTTTGATTCTTCCCTCTCTTTTTTTGGGCATTGTGAGTGGACAAGATTGAGGGTCACCCCATAGATGTTGCTTTGGTTGTTGATAAGGTTATGGGAATTTGCTTCCTTTTTAGCACCCAAATCCACTTGTTACCCTCATAGTAGCCTTGAGCTTGCAGAAGACGAGTTGGAATCCATCGAGAGGTAACCCGTGGTTTGGATTGATTTTTGTTGCGATGCCTCCTCATTTCCTTGACAGTAAGTTGGCGAGTGAAAAGCTTTAGGGACCCATGAGAGTAATGTTTGTGGAGTGTAAAAGGGTTAGGATGTTTTACAACTGAGACACTCCTTTTGGCCCATTCAATTTTGCATTGAGCCACTATCATCTAGGTTCGTCCAAAAATGACATGTTCTTTTAAAGTTCCCATGGGCATAAAAAATCGACATAACCAAGTGCTCGTTATCACCTTGGATGATAGTTTTAAACAAACCAAGCACTTTGGTATTTTTGGCACCACTTATCCCCTCTATTCTCATGTTATACTTTTTAAGTTGAGATTCACCCAACTGATTCCATGTAGCAAATGAGAGTAGATTGTGATTAGCACCCATGTCAAGCATAGCATTATAGAACACTTTACCATAGGGGCTAGATAATTCAATGGGTGTTCTGAGAGATGGAATGCATCCATGTTGTCAATTACCTCTCCAACATAAGCTTGTGTGGAAGGTCCAAGGTTTTCTTCTCAATGTTGTTAAAGTTTCCCTTGACTCCTATTGTTAAAGTTTTGCTTGTCTTTCCCTTGGGATTAGATCTTCTTTTGAGCGGCCTTTTCCATGGCAGCTTGTGTATCATGAGAAGCATATAAGGATTCTTTAATAAGAGGTCCATCATTTCTTAAACTTACTATACCACTAAGGAAATTGATAGTCTTAGCTCCGTTAAGAGTCTCAATATGTATAGTACCTTGTGGTGTAACTTCAAAAACCCTAAATGGTTGCTTTCAAGTGTATTTGGGATTTTTCTTTTCACTACGGATTACATAGATAAGTACAAGATCTCCTTGATTGATCTCCTTATTCTTGATATTTTGGTCAAACCACTTCTCTCTACAGTCTTTCTCTGTCAGCATGTTTTGTACTATAATTTGTCTTTCCTCTTCGAGTCATTCTAAAACAAATAATTGGTCAACCAATTCATCTCACCATCAGCTACTCTTAAGCTAGGAATCATGAACTCCCAAGGCATTACTACCTCAAGTCCATACACCATTTTAAAGGGTGTGCAACTAATTACAACTTTGTAAAATATGCGATAGGTGTATAAAGCTATTGTAAGCTTAAATTCCCAGTTAGTATATCTAAAAAGATGCAAAGGAGAAAAGAGCTTGAGCTCTTGCAAGCACACACACTGTTATAATTTCATGGTGCTTATGCTAGATCAAAGATGTGGAGGAGAGAGACTCACAAAATACAAGAAAATATCTTGCTTATTAAGTTGCTCAAAATACAACTAGGCTTCTTGCTCAATACGATGCCTTCTAGCTCCACCTGTAAATAGGTGAGCTAGTGGACCATAAGTCCATTCACACACACACCCTTCTCCTCCCCTTTTACATAACCTTAGTCTCTTAATACCCCCCCTCAATACCAACTATGAAAGAAAATTGGAATAGGTGGTATTGGACATAGGTTGCCTTTATAACATTAGACGTACAAGGTTAGGAATATAGGTGTGGGTACATTGAGATTTAAAATAATTTCTCAGTGGAGTTAGAGGCTGATACAAAGTTAGCCTTTGACTCTTTGTTAGGACATTTAGAAGTGATATGTCCCGTTTGTTTACACTTGTTACATTTCATTTTGTTGGGATGTTTGATCCAACAATTATTTGCCAAATGACCCACGTTTTTGCAATGGACACATCTTACTTTGATCACTTGATGTGACAAAGCTTGTTCGATATTCGATGAAGTTGTTGCATTTGAAGATTCAACTCCTCCCTTTGGCCTCTTTTCTTCATCAAGACAAGATTGAATGACTCCTTTAAGGGTGGGATTAGGTATGTTCTTCAGCCACTACATCATCTTCATCCATTCTCGCATTCACTGATGCAAGTTGAGCCATAAGGCCCTTCAAGTGAGAGATGAAGGCTCCGATGCCGTCTCCCTCTTTGAGTTCCAAGCTGAAAAATTCAATTTTAAGTGATATCTTGGAATTCTTACCACGAGCTCCATAGAGCTTATCAAGCTCATCCCATTTCTCCTTTGCAGTCAGAAGCTAGTATGAGAGCCTCATCAAGATGAAGCATGATGATGGCTTGTGCCCTCTCATCATCTTCAATATCTTCAGCCTTAGTTCGATCAATAACCTTAGTGCCGGCAGGGATGAATGGCCCAAAACCTTTGGACATCATCTTGACAAGGACTTGCTAAGTGTGGAAGCCCTCTCTTGAGAACTTCTTAATTTGGGTGTTGTCCTTCGACATTGGGTATTGAAGGAGATTACTAGAGAGTAATGGGCTGATTTATGAAGAAGAAAAAACCAAAAGTTTGGGTGTTGTCCTTTGAGATTACTAGAGAGTAATGGGCTGATTTATAAAGAAGAAAAAACCAAAAATTTGTGATGTTTTGGCTTAAGTAGAAAGAGAGAAGCTTATGAGAATGCAACAACCCTTAACCAAGCCAAGGATGTTGCATAAAAAAGGAGATTAAGATGGTGAAGCTTATGGTTTAGCATTTAGGGTTCGTGCCCAACCATTAATTTTGATGGAGATTAGCTTCATTAGTGTCAAAGAACACTTTGTTTGGTGATAAAGATCACCATTAGTGTTTAAAAACATGATTAGTGCTTAAGAGCACATTTCTAGCATCTAATGACACTTGCATTGCTGATTAGATTCACCATTAATGTTTAAGAACACTCTTAGTGTTTAGAAACACTTTGGAATGACTCCCCTTTGTTGGATTAGAAGCCTCATTAGTGTTAATCAACACTATTAGTGCTTATAAGCACACTTTGAAAAGCTTTGTGCACTTGAAGATGTTGATGGAGCTTGATGAGAATGAGGCTCATGAATACCTCATGGTGTATGCCCACCACTTCAAACTCAAAATAGGATCTGCAACAAGCCCTCACAAGAGCACTTAAGTGATTAGAGCTAAGAGGACAGGATTAGAGCAAAAAGAAGCTTGATTTTGAAGCTTTAATGGAAGCTTCAATGGCTTTCAAGGAGAGTAGCCTGGTTTTTCTACTGTAGCGAACGCATCAGGCCGCCATTAGGGCTAAGATTCGGGCTGTAGGTAGTTGAGACTATGGGCTTCAAAAGCCCTAATCTCTCATAGCCTGTAATCACTTGCAGACATCGAATGCGTGTACGACATCGACGGTAGCTAGAAAATTGTGCCGGCTTGCTCAGACGACAATGCTACGGCAGAGAAGGGGTCACTTGTCTGATGAGCTGTACTATCTTGAGCGCCCGAACGTCCTCTTCAAGTTTTTAGTTGAAAGCTCCATGAGTTCTTGCCTCCACGAGTTGCTGGAGCTGCTCCACTTGCAGGAGGTTCAGCTCCACAAAGAAAAATAATAATAGAGTTGACCTATTCTACACCACAAAAGTGACCTAAGCAACCAAAGCTCTAGATACCATGTTATAATTTCATGCTAGATCAAAGATGTGCAGGAGAGAGACTCACAAAATACAAGAAAATATCTTGCTTATTAAGTTGCTCAAAATACAACTAGGCTTCTTGCTCAATACAATGCCTTCTAGATCTTCTATCTGAGATACTACCAACCCAATCAGCATCTGTGTACCCATGTACACATATCTCTGTCCCAATTTCATAAAATAGTCCACAATGCAAAGTAGACCTCACATACCTCAGTATGCGTCTCAATGCATCCAAATGCGGCTTTCGAGGAGCCTGCATAAACTAACTCACCAACCCAACAACATAGCTCAAATCTGGCCTGGTGATTGTCATGTAGATCAAGCTTCCTACTATGCACCTATACAAAGTAGGATCCTCCAAAATCTCTCCTCAATCTGCACTCAACTTGCCATTCTAATCCAAGTATGGCATGATAGGCTTATAGCCTCTCATACCATACTTGGACAACATGTCCAAGCCATACTGTCTCTGCAGTAATCCAATACCATGTGGTGACATAATCACCTCAATGCCCAAGAAATATCTGAGCTCCCCCAAATCCTTTGTAAGATCCCTGACCCCACTGCACAACAAATTTGGGGGTGCTAGCAGCGGAAGTAGCACTTCTTGCACGGGGCAGGGTCCCACAGTCGGGGCCTCGCCCACGGATATCTAGACAAGAGACTAATCCATCGGTTCTTCCAAAACCAAACTCGGAAAAACTTCCCTTGCTTGAAAAGCACGAGCGATTCCTCCAGGATAACTTTTCTCTAGCGTAGTCAAAAGCCTGAACTAACTGAACTGATCTGACCGAACCCGTAAGTCCCATAATCAAATCAGGGAAAAGATTGTACTTGGATCATAGAGACCAACGCTTTTTTCCTCATTGAGAGGCACAACTGTTTATTCTTTTCCATAGAATAGTTTTTATCCAAGATTTACCTCATCTATCGTACTATACAGAAATTGAGAGATCCATCAGTCCAGCCTAACCCCATCGAGTCCCATGGGTTAGCCAACTGCCCAACCACTGTAGTGATGGGATCCAATTAAGAATTTTGATAGGTTTTGTCCCGGGTACCAGGGAAAAGAGTTCCCAGGCCCCTTAGCGGGATATTCATGTAAACATAAAACTAGTCACACCACTTACACACCCAATATGAACTTGCATTTTTCATAGATTCAACAATCTTTAAAATAATCATTTAATGAAACCATAGTGTTACTGATCATAATCCTCTAATTATCCAGTTGAATCCTAATTTCCAATTCCTTCCTTCATCAGTGTACCTATGGCATCATTGGCAACCAGAACACTCACCACCTGTTTACTCAGGGCCTTTTCAATAGTTCCTAGCTCATAGTACCCGGCAATATAATCACATAAAAATATCCAGATGGAATCTCCGTTGAAGATCAGCAAGATCAACCAACAGATCCATATAAAAGAGTCATGGACTCATCCGTTGAGGACCAGCAAGGTCAATCAACCAGATCCATGCCCAAATTCAGAAAACAACTCTTACTCCTTGTTCCAATATCTTCCCCGACGTACTTGTGGGTATCTTTGGTGGCCCAAAGCTTGAGCACCGTATGGTCAGCACCCTCTAGGATCCTTCACAGGTCACCTAGTGTTTCACTCATAGGCCGCTTCCTTGGTCCCTCATCCACTGTACCGGAAGCTCACCATTTAACGCGAGACGTCCTTAATGTATTGATCTGCTTTAATTTTGGCAGCCTTTAGAGCTTTGAGCCTTGTTTTCTTAGTGTTTAAGTTTTGAATTTTAGTATCTTGAATTTTAGAGTGACATGAAAAGGTTTCTTTCATATAGTCTTAATGACATAGCATTATTTTCTTAGTTTTAATTAGTGGGCTACAAGATTCTGGAATTCAATATAGTACATATGGTTTTTTTCTTGCACTAGTGTGCTACTATATATAAATGTACATATATAAATATAAATAACCAAATTTTTATGTGGGTGGAGAGTCGGCACACTTTCTCTTCTAAAAATTACACACCAAAGAATGTGCCCTCCCTTGGGAGTGTATATGTTGTTAATAATATAGATTCTAGATAGTGAAATATGTATTGTGATAATTGTGTGTGTGTGTGTGTGTGTGTGTGTGTGCACGTGCTTTTTGAATACATAGAAATGTATTCCATATTTTGGTTCTCCCCTTGAGAAAATATGTATGCAAATATTTGCTCTTTTTTGTGTGATATATAAGTGTTAAGGTGTCTGTGTTGTGTGTGTAATGTTTGGATTTTCTTACTCTAGTTTTTCAAGATGGAAAGCTTTGCATTGCACTAGTGTGGTACAGTATATATACATACATATAACCAAAGGATATATGTGTGTACAACATAAATTCTACATAAAAGATAATGATAGTAATATATTGCATAACCAACATTGGGGGAGGAGGGTATATATATATATAATGGGTGGTGCAGGTGCAACAGTTGTTGAGAGAAGTCTACGTTAACAACCATAATTAGTATTGTTGATCTCACAGCCACTCACCTATAGTAGCATTATCTCTCATCATGGAAAATAAAGAAAGTTTCTACAAGAGTCATGAACCAGCAAAAGACTCGCTCGCTATCTTTGTGTGTGTTTGTGATTCAGTAGTAGTATGTATACTCATCAATGTATGCTGTGAGGGAGAGAGTACACAACCCATTTTAACCCCAGTAGTACTTCTAACCTCACCTGACGCACATCTTAGTGCCTGATTTTGACCGCCATCAGTCCCCCACATCATCTTTGGGAAAAAATAAAGTTTCTGCAAACATCCCGAGTCAATTGAATCGGAGACCTTCCAAAGACACACAAAAAAGAAAGAAAGAAAGAAAGAAAGAGAATTGTTACCTACGTGCCCTCATCTCCTCAATGATAACCCTGAGAGGAAAAATACGATCAAGTCTCTCTGAATCATGCAAGCAACCTATCTGCCTAATGATAGCTTGGAGAAAAAATATGATAAAACGTCAAGTAATTCCTCCATGAATTTTGCTTGATATTTGTGTTTCACTACCCAAGAGCTAATCTTGACCTCCAGTATTACACCAAAGTATATTCGCCAAAGTATATTATGACCAATCATGATAGTTATTAGGTCCCACAAGGTTTCTTGGTGGATGGGGACAACTGTTGTATGGTGGTCCAAGAGCGGGGAAACCTTCTCACAAAGTCCTATTAAAGATGTTCTAGCAAGGAGAGTGGTTCAAAAGCAAGGTCTTCATGATCCTTGGGCTCTACCATGGTGCAACTTAACACAACCTTGGTGACATTAACTGTGTTAGAGGGTGGTAGATGTGTGGCATGGGATGTGAGATAGCTTTAGTGAATGAAGCCTGATTTAAGGCTTCATATAATTGGCATACATAGGTCTCTTATGTGACAAGATTTGTGATGGATGTTAGTCAATGTTCACGAAAAACTGGCCTTGGGTATATTTTCAGCAACTGAAATTTAGAAATCCCAATCAAATTTTGGGCTTGCCTTGAAGAAATCTGACAGTGACACCGAGTAGTGCTAATAACTAGCCACACTGAGAATGCTACCAATCAAGCATTGATACTTAACCCAAGAAAGTTTTCCTTAAAAAAGAACTCTTCAAAGAAATTTTGGTTAAAAACCTCTTCACAATCTCAACTTGCTAAAGTAAGCCAATGTTGGGTACAAAAGGACTAGCTGAATTTCCCAAAGATACTACCAAGACAACTGCTAAATCTAGGTGCCAAAGCCATGGAATTGCAATGTGGCAAGCAAACTCCATAATAATAACCACAAAAGTAACATTTCAAGACCAAGTATGGCAACCAAAGTCAATAACAAGGAGCACCAGTTGAATTACATCCCATACTAGTAGAAGCATAAGAATATAATCTTAAAATGGAGATAAACTCATAAGAACCTACTAGTTTTAATCATGACAACAAAAAGGAAAGAAGCAAGCAAAAACCTTCACCTAGAAAACGTGAAGACACACAAGAGCCCTCAATCTCAATCCTATAAATATACACACAAAACCCACTCCTAACAAAGGAGAGGTACCACACAAACCTATTTGCAACAACGGGACAAAACCAAAACTGTCAAACTGAGTTGTATAAGAATTTTCATCCGCCGAAGAAGGCAAGGTGACAAGTACCTCCTCTAGTGGTAGAAGGAGATGTATAGCAATCCCTCAACATCAACTCACAAGCTAGTAGGATACCATATTTGAAGTTGCATACCTTACCACCAAGGTATCATCATGTTTGGACAAGAGGTATCACACCCTTGCTTACTACTTACTAATATCAATACTTTCACCTCTAAAAATGGTACCTTATGCGGTTGGGATGATCAACCCCTCAACATCAACTCGCAAGTTGGAAGGACACAATATTTGAAGTTACACCCCTTACCACCAAGGTATCATCATGGTTGGACAAGAGGTATCACACCCTTGCTTACTAAAATCAATACTTTCACCTCTAAATGGCACCTTATGTGGTTGGCATGATGCCTAAACAACGTTATGTGGCTAGAACATATGTAGAACACTTTTAAAACCCAAGTGTAAAGAATAATAAAATTTAAGTGATCCTACATGTTTATTTTCCACAAATTCTTGAATCTATGCACACATTTTTTGGTTTTCTTGGTTTTTTTTTAAAATGTTGCACCATTTTATTGAATTATAGCCAAGATTGAGTACAATCTTGCTAGATATGGAGTGTTAGATTCAAATTGGTGAGAATAGGAGTGTTATACCATGGTTTGAGAAAATTTTTGGAGAAAAAGGGAGAAGGAAAAAGTTTTTTTCCCCACTTTTAGGGTTGTCTTTCATTTTTTTAAAAATGGTGAAAAGTGAGTGTCCTTCTTCTTCCCCTTTTTCCCCCTTTTAATCTTTCATGGAGACCTTGAAAGTATGCTCTTTACTACACATTATACTAATAAAATGAAGCCATGGATCATTCTCTTCAAGAGACAAGTATGCTCTTTACTACATATTATACCACTTTTCTTCCACCAATAAATGAAGCCATGGATCATTCTCTTCAAGAGCTAAACAAGGAGCTTCTTTCGGCCATGGAAGGAAGGTAATTTTGCACCGTTACGCCACCCATGTGTGGGGCCATGTTGAGATGCATATGAAGAGTTAGCTACTTGCTTAAATCACTTCTACATGATATGGAAACTTCTTATCTTCATGTAAGCTTCATGTTGATACCTTCAATGCTTCATTTGAGAATAATTTTGGTGATTTAGGTTTTCCTTCGAAATTAGAGTTTCTCATGCTTATATAAGTAACACCCTAACCATCTTCTACATGCTCTTCTCTTCTTATATATGCTACCTATGCTTCGTTTTTCAAAGGAATTAGGATTTTTGAGTTTTTGGGTGTTAGTTCTCTTCCTCAAGCTTCCTCTACCCTCCCATACCATTTTTATGGCAGAATGTTCATGATTTTATGGTTTCTTGAGAGGAAAAGGGTTTAGGAAATTCTCCAAGATTAGGGTTTTTAGTGAAATTTCTCAATAAATTCAATCCATAATCCTCTTTCCCATGGTCTCTTCTATTCTACCATATGTTTCTTGATCTATTTGGCCAAAGAAAAAGGGTTTTATGAGAAAATAGGGTTTAGGAATCCTCATAAACCAAGGATTTTCTACATTTCCTTGCCTTATGTTTACATTGCCTTGGAACTCTACATGCCATTAATCATGCTCACATGCTTTACAAGGTTTATTAGTAAGAAACTATGAGTAATATCAAAAATATGAGATATTTTGGGTATCCAAAAATGAGTAAATGCTCACATAAGATGAAGAGTTGAAATGTACAAGGTTTATTAGTAAAAAACTATGAGCAATATTAAAAATATGGGATATTTTGGGTATCCAAAAATATTCATAATCTGAATATTCTCTCTCTAGAATATTTTCTCTCTCTAGGCTAAAACAGTTAGAAATAAGATCTTTTATATTTCTGAAGAGGGATTTGATTACACAGGAAGATACTGGACTTCTTGAGAGGCTGGGGAGGAATCTTATAGTATGTGCGCAGGGCTACTGGCTGAGCTCCGGCGGGGGTCAATTCTATCACATGATCTACTTCCCGAATTGGAGGCATTTCAGTTAGCTCTGCTGGGAATAGATCATCAAATTCATTTAACCATCCTGGTTCTTTAGCCTTAAGCTTTGAGTCTACTAGGTTCATTTCGACAACATAAATTTGCTGCTTCTTTCTAAGTCCTTTTAGCAACTTAGAAGCTTTTACTAACTGAAGGTCTGGGGATCCGAAAACTCCAGTTCCTTGAACTTTGTTCCCGTGAAGGTCATGGAGGGAAATGGTTCCATTGTTTAAGAGAAACATTATGAAAAACTTGATTTTATCCATTAATCGTTCATCTAGGATAAAGAATGGTTGGATTTGCTAAAGAAGAGAGGGGAATGCCTTTTTTTAATGAGGCATAACATCATTTACAATTTAGAGAAGACAAAAATCGTAAAAACCATAAAAATGAATAAAAAAGAGAAGAATCTCCAACTTACGAAGGAATTTGAGAGATTTCCTTTGGCTTGATGGTTTGAGGGTAACTCTTGTTTGAAACAAGAGTGGCCACCAGTCTTTAGAAGAGGTAAGGTCAAAAACTAATGAATTATGAGTAAATTCACAGTTTTCTGGCTCTAGGGAGAAGTAGGGTAAGAGTGCAAAAACACTATTGAGTTTCAACAAAGGGGAAGGCTTCTATTTATAGGAAAAAGTGAGCTTCTAACCAAGCCAACTGATTCTAGAATTTTCCAGATCAGTTTGGTCAATTTTTGACCATTTTTGGGTCAGTTTTGCTCCCTTTCTGGATCTAGTTGAAACAGGAGAGAGGAGAGATAAAAATATCTCATTATTTGGGAGTTTAAAACTCATTCAAGCATGTGAAATAGGCTCCTCCTTCATGAGGGAAATTCCCCCATGCAGAGGTATCAAAAATGCATCATTACTTCCAAATATCTTTCTTTTTTAACTATTAACCTTGTCCTTAGTCAACTCTTCATCTTATGTGAGTATTTACTCATTTTTGGGGGATTTTTCTTTTATTCTTCTATTTATCTCCTTCCTACATTTGGATGAATCTTATAGGATAGGTCCATAGGAACCTTAATTTAAAATTTCGAAAAAATCTTCACCCCCTGGATAATACCTCTTGAACAGATTATACTTAATTTCTAATGCACCTTCTGGAAATCTTTTTGAACTTCTGTTTCAGGGAAACTTATTTTAATAAGATGAGAATTTTTTCCATCCGAAAATATTTAAAATCTGAATATTATCTCTCTAGAACATTTTCTCTCTCTAGGCCAAAACTGGTAGAAACAAGATCTCTTATATTTCTGAAGAGGGATTTGATTACAGGGGAAGATGCGGACATCTTGAGAGGCTGGGGAGGAATCTTACAATCCAAATACTTTAAGTGACTAATGAGGAAGGTTTGATTCTTCCCTCTCTTTTTTTGGGCATTGTGAGTGGACAAGATTGAGGGTCACCCCATAGATGTTGCTTTGGTTGTTGATAAGGTTATGGGAATTTGCTTCCTTTTTAGCACCCAAATCCACTTGTTACCCTCATATTAGCCTTGAGCTTGCAGAAGACGAGTTGGAATCCATCGAGAGGTAACCCGTGGTTTGGATTGATTTTTGTTGCGATGCCTCCTCATTTCCTTGACAGTAAGTTGGCGAGTGAAAAGCTTTAGGGACCCATGAGAGTAATGTTCGTGGAGTGTAAAAGGGTTAGGATGTTTTACAACTGAGACACTCCTTTTGGCCCATTCAATTTTGCATTGAGCCACTATCATCTAGGTTCGTCCAAAAATGACATGTTCTTTTAAAGTTCCCATGGGCATAAAAAATCGACATAACCAAGTGCTCGTTATCACCTTGGATGATAGTTTTAAACAAACCAAGCACTTTGGTATTTTTGGCACCACTTATCCCCTCTATTCTCATGTTATACTTTTTAAGTTGAGATTCACCCAACTGATTCCATGTAGCAAATGAGAGTAGATTGTGATTAGCACCCATGTCAAGCATAGCATTATAGAACACTTTACCATAGGGGCTAGATAATTCAATGGGTGTTCTGAGAGATGGAATGCATCCATGTTGTCAATTACCTCTCCAACATAAGCTTGTGTGGAAGGTCCAAGGTTTTCTTCTCAATGTTGTTAAAGTTTCCCTTGACTCCTATTGTTAAAGTTTTGCTTGTCTTTCCCTTGGGATTAGATCTTCTTTTGAGCGGCCTTTTCCATGGCAGTTTGTGTATCATGAGAAGCATATAAGGATTCTTTAATAAGAGGTCCATCATTTCTTAAACTTACTATACCACTAAGGAAATTGATAGTCTTAGCTCCGTTAAGAGTCTCAATATGTATAGTACCTTGTGGTGTAACTTCAAAAACCCTAAATGGTTGCTTTCAAGTGTATTTGGGATTTTTCTTTTCACTACGGATTACATAGATAAGTACAAGATCTCCTTGATTGATCTCCTTATTCTTGATATTTTGGTCAAACCACTTCTCTCTACAGTCTTTCTCTGTCAGCATGTTTTGTACTATAATTTGTCTTTCCTCTTCGAGTCATTCTAAAACAAATAATTGGTCAACCAATTCATCTCACCATCAGCTACTCTTAAGCTAGGAATCATGAACTCCCAAGGCATTACTACCTCAAGTCCATACACCATTTTAAAGGGTGTGCAACTAATTGCAACTTTGTATAATATGCGATAGGTGTATAAAGCTATTGTAAGCTTAAATTCCCAGTTAGTATATCTAAAAAGATGCAAAGGAGAAAAGAGCTTGAGCTCTTGCAAGCACACACACTGTTATAATTTCATGGTGCTCATGCTAGATCAAAGATGTGGAGGAGAGAGACTCACAAAATACAAGAAAATATCTTGCTTATTAAGTTGCTCAAAATACAACTAGGCTTCTTGCTCAATACGATGCCTTCTAGCTCCACCTTTAAATAGGTGAGCTAGTGGACCATAAGTCCATTCACACACACACCCTTCTCCTCCCCTTTTACATAACCTTAGTCTCTTAATACCCCCCCTCAATACCAACTATGAAAGAAAATTGGAATAGGTGGTATTGGACATAGGTTGCCTTTATAACATTAGACGTACAAGGTTAGGAATATAGGTGTGGGTACATTGAGATTTAAAATAATTTCTCAGTGGAGTTAGAGGCTGATACAAAGTTAGCCTTTGACTCTTTGTTAGGACATTTAGAAGTGATATGTCCCGTTTGTTTACACTTGTTACATTTCATTTTGTTGGGATGTTTGATCCAACAATTATTTGCCAAATGACCCACCTTTTTGCAATGGACACATCTTACTTTGATCACTTGTTGATGTGACAAAGCTTGTTCGATATTCGATGAAGTTGTTGCATTTGAAGATTCAACTCCTCCCTTTGGCCTCTTTTCTTCATCAAGACAAGATTGAATGACTCCTTTAAGGGTGGGATTAGGTATGTTCTTCAGCCACTACATCATCTTCATCCATTCTCGCATTCACTGATGCAAGTTGAGCCATAAGGCCCTTCAAGTGAGAGATGAAGGCTCCGATGCCGTCTCCCTCTTTGAGTTCCAAGCTGAAAAATTCAATTTTAAGTGAGATCTTGGAATTCTTACCACGAGCTCCATAGAGCTTATCAAGCTCATCCCATTTCTCCTTTGCAGTCAGAAGCTAGTATGAGAGCCTCATCAAGATGAAGCATGATGATGGCTTGTGCCCTCTCATCATCTTCAATATCTTCAGCCTTAGTTCGATCAATAACCTTAGTGCCGGCGGGGATGAATGGCCCAAAACCTTTGGACATCATCTTGACAAGGACTTGCTAAGTGTGGAAGCCCTCTCTTGAGAACTTCTTAATTTGGGTGTTGTCCTTTGACATTGGGTATTGAAGGAGATTACTAGAGAGTAATGGGCTGATTTATGAAGAAGAAAAAACCAAAAATTTGGGTGTTGTCCTTTGAGATTACTAGAGAGTAATGGGCTGATTTATAAAGAAGAAAAAACCAAAAATTTGTGATGTTTTGGCTTAAGTAGAAAGAGAGAGGCTTATGAGAATGCAACAACCCTTAACCAAGCCAAGGATGTTGCATAAAAAAGGAGATTAAGATGGTGAAGCTTATGGTTTAGCATTTAGGGTTTGTGCCCAACCATTAATTTTGATGGAGATTAGCTTCATTAGTGTCAAAGAACACTTTGTTTGGTGATAAAGATCACCATTAGTGTTTAAAAATATGATTAGTGCTTAAGAGCACATTTCTAGCATCTAATGACACTTGCATTGCTGATTAGATTCACCATTAATGTTTAAGAACACTCTTAGTGTTTAGAAACACTTTGGAATGACTCCCCTTTGTTGGATTAGAAGCCTCATTAGTGTTAATCAACACTATTAGTGCTTATAAGCACACTTTGAAAAGCTTTGTGCACTTGAAGATGTTGATGGAGCTTGATGAGAATGAGGCTCATGAATACCTCATGGTGTATGCCCACCACTTCAAACTCAAAATAGGATCTGCAACAAGCCCTCACAAGAGCACTTAAGTGATTAGAGCTAAGAGGACAGGATTAGAGCAAAAAGAAGCTTGATTTTGAAGCTTTAATGGAAGCTTCAATGGCTTTCAAGGAGAGTAGCCTGGTTTTTCTACTGTAGCGAACGCATCAGGCCGCCATTAGGGCTAAGATTCGGGCTGTAGGTAGTTGAGACTATGGGCTTCAAAAGCCCTAATCTCTCATAGCCTGTAATCACTTGCAGACATCGAATGCGTGTACGACATCGACAGTAGCTAGAAAATTGTGCCGGCTTGCTCAGACGACAATGCTACGGCAGAGAAGGGGTCACTTGTCTGATGAGCTGTACGATCTTGAGCGCCCGAATGTCCTCTTCAAGTTTTTAGTTGAAAGCTCCATGAGTTCTTGCCTCCACGAGTTGCTGGAGCTGCTCCACTTGCAGGAGGTTCAGCTCCACAAAGAAAAATAATAATAGAGTTGACCTATTCTACACCACAAAAGTGACCTAAGCAACCAAAGCTCTAGATACCATGTTATAATTTCATGCTAGATCAAAGATGTGCAGGAGAGAGACTCACAAAATACAAGAAAATATCTTGCTTATTAAGTTGCTCAAAATACAACTAGGCTTCTTGCTCAATACAATGCCTTCTAGATCTTCTATCTGAGATACTACCAACCCAATCAGCATCTGTGTACCCATGTACACATATCTCTGTCCCAATTTCATAAAATAGTCCACAATGCAAAATAGACCTCACATACCTCAGTATGCGTCTCAATGCATCCAAATGCGGCTTTCGAGGAGCCTGCATAAACAGACTCACCAACCCAACAACATAGCTCAAATCTGGCCTGGTGATTGTCATGTAGATCAAGCTTCCTACTATGCACCTATACAAAGTAGGATCCTCCAAAATCTCTCCTCAATCTGCACTCAACTTGCCATTCTAATCCAAGTATGGTATGATAGGCTTATAGCCTCTCATACCATACTTGGACAACATGTCCAAGCCATACTGTCTCTGCAGTAATCCAATACCATGTGGTGACATAATCACCTCAATGCCCAAGAAATATCTGAGCTCCCCCAAATCCTTTGTAAGATCCCTGACCCCACTGCACAACGAATTTGGGGGTGCTAGCAGCGGAAGTAGCACTTCTTGCACGGGGCAGGGTCCCACAGTCGGGGCCTCGCCCACGGATATCTAGACAAGAGACTAATCCATCGGTTCTTCCAAAACCAAACTCGGAAAAACTTCCCTTGCCTGAAAAGCACGAGCGATTCCTCCAGGATAACTTTTCTCTAGCGTAGTCAAAAGCCTGAACTAACTGAACTGATCTGACCGAACCCGTAAGTCCCATAATCAAATCAGGGAAAAGATTGTACTTGGATCATAGAGACCAACGCTTTTTTCCTCATTGAGAGGCACAACTGTTGATTCTTTTCCATAGAATAGTTTTTATCCAAGATTTACCTCATCTATCGTACTATACAGAAATTGAGAGATCCATCAGTCCAGCCTAACCCCATCGAGTCCCATGGGTTAGCCAACTGCCCAACCACTGTAGTGATGGGATCCAATTAGGAATTTTGATAGGTTTTGTCCCGGGTACCAGGGAAAAGAGTTCCCAGGCCCCTTAGCGGGATATTCATGTAAACATAAAACTAGTCACACCACTTACACACCCAATATGAACTTGCATTTTTCATAGATTCAACAATCTTTAAAATAATAATTTAATGAAACCATAGTGTTACTGATCATAATCCTCTAATTATCCAGTTGAATCCTAATTTCCAATTTCTTCCTTCATCAGTGTACCTATGGCATCATTGGCAACCAGAACGCTCACCACCTGTTTACTCAGGGGCCTTTTCAATAGTTCCTAGCTCATAGTACCCGACAATATAATCACATAAAAATATCCAGATGGAATCTCCGTTGAAGATCAGCAAGATCAACCAACAGATCCATATAAAAGAGTCATGGACTCATCCGTTGAGGACCAGCAAGGTCAATCAACCAAATCCATGCCCAAATTCAGAAAACAACTCTTACTCCTTGTTCCAATATCTTCCCCGACGTACTTGTGGGTATCTTTGGTGGCCCAAAGCTTGAGCACCATATGGTCAGCACCCTCTAGGATCCTTCACAGGTCACCTAGTGTTTCACTCATAGGCCGCTTCCTTGGTCCCTCATCCACTGTACCGGAAGCTCACCATTTAACGCGAGACGTCCTTAATGTATTGATCTGCTTTAATTTTGGCAGCCTTTAGAGCTTTGAGCCTTGTTTTCTTAGTGTTTAAGTTTTGAATTTTAGTATCTTGAATTTTAGAGTGACATGAAAAGGTTTCTTTCATATAGTCTTAATGACATAGCATTATTTTCTTAGTTTTAATTAGTGGGCTACAAGATTCTGGAATTCAATATAGTACATATGGTTTTTTTCTTGCACTAGTGTGCTACTATATATAAATGTACATATATAAATATAAATAACCAAATTTTTATGTGGGTGGAGAGTCGGCACACTTTCTCTTCTAAAAATTACACACCAAAGAATGTGCCCTCCCTTGGGAGTGTATATGTTGTTAATAATATAGATTCTAGATAGTGAAATATGTATTGTGATAATTGTGTGTGTGTGTGTGTGTGCACGTGCTTTTTGAATACATAGAAATGTATTCCATATTTTGGTTCTCCCCTTGAGAAAATATGTATGCAAATATTTGCTCCTTTTTGTGTGATATATAAGTGTTAAGGTGTCTGTGTTGTGTGTGTAATGTTTGGATTTTCTTACTCTAGTTTTTCAAGATGGAAAGCTTTGCATTGCACTAGTGTGGTACAGTATATATACATACATATAACCAAAGGATATATGTGTGTACAACATAAATTCTACATAAAAGATAATGATAGTAATATATTGCATAACCAACATTGGGAGAGGAGGGTATATATATATATAATGGGTGGTGCAGGTGCAACAGTTGTTGAGAGAAGTCTACGTTAACAACCATAATTAGTATTGTTGATCTCACAGCCACTCACCTATAGTAGCATTATCTCTCATCATGGAAAATAAAGAAAGTTTCTACAAGAGTCATGAACCAGCAAAAGACTCGCTCGCTATCTTTGTGTGTGTTTGTGATTCAGTAGTAGTATGTATACTCATCAATGTATGCTGTGAGGGAGAGAGTACACAACCCATTTTAACCCCAGTAGTACTTCTAACCTCACCTGACGCACATCTTAGTGCCTGATTTTGACCGCCATCAGTCCCCCATCATCTTTGGTGGAAAAAATAAAGTTTCTGCAAACATCCCGAGTCAATTGAATCGGAGACCTTCCAAAGACACACAAAAAAGAAAGAAAGAAAGAAAGAAAGAGAATTGTTACCTACGTGCCCTCATCTCCTCAATGATAACCCTGAGAGGAAAAATACGATCAAGTCTCTCTGAATCATGCAAGCAACCTATCTGCCTAATGATAGCTTGGAGAAAAAATATGATAAAACGTCAAGTAATTCCTCCATGAATTTTGCTTGATATTTGTGTTTCACTACCCAAGAGCTAATCTTGACCTCCAGTATTACACCAAAGTATATTCGCCAAAGTATATTATGACCAATCATGATAGTTATTAGGTCCCACAAGGTTTCTTGGTGGATGGGGACAACTGTTGTATGGTGGTCCAAGAGCGGGGAAACCTTCTCACAAAGTCCTATTAAAGATGTTCTAGCAAGGAGAGTGGTTCAAAAGCAAGGTCTTCATGATCCTTGGGCTCTACCATGGTGCAACTTAACACAACCTTGGTGACATTAACTGTGTTAGAGGGTGGTAGATGTGTGGCATGGGATGTGAGATAGCTTTAGTGAATGAAGCCTGATTTAAGGCTTCATATAATTGGCATACATAGGTCTCTTATGTGACAAGATTTGTGATGGATGTTAGTCAATGTTCACGAAAAACTGGCCTTGGGTATATTTTCAGCAACTGAAATTTAGAAATCCCAATCAAATTTTGGGCTTGCCTTGAAGAAATCTGACAGTGACACCGAGTAGTGCTAATAACTAGCCACACTGAGAATGCTACCAATCAAGCATTGATACTTAACCCAAGAAAGTTTTCCTTAAAAAAGAACTCTTCAAAGAAATTTTGGTTAAAAACCTCTTCACAATCTCAACTTGCTAAAGTAAGCCAATGTTGGGTACAAAAGGACTAGCTGAATTTCCCAAAGATACTACCAAGACAACTGCTAAATCTAGGTGCCAAAGCCATGGAATTGCAATGTGGCAAGCAAACTCCATAATAATAACCACAAAAGTAACATTTCAAGACCAAGTATGGCAACCAAAGTCAATAACAAGGAGCACCAGTTGAATTACATCCCATACTAGTAGAAGCATAAGAATATAATCTTAAAATGGAGATAAACTCATAAGAACCTACTAGTTTTAATCATGACAACAAAAAGGAAAGAAGCAAGCAAAAACCTTCACCTAGAAAACGTGAAGACACACAAGAGCCCTCAATCTCAATCCTATAAATATACACACAAAACCCACTCCTAAAAAAGGAGAGGTACCACACAAACCTATTTGCAACAACGGGACAAAACCAAAACTGTCAAACTGAGTTGTATAAGAATTTTCATCCTCCGAAGAAGGCAAGGTGACAAGTACCTCCTCTAGTGGTAGAAGGAGATGTATAGCAATCCCTCAACATCAACTCACAAGCTAGTAGGATACCATATTTGAAGTTGCATACCTTACCACCAAGGTATCATCATGTTTGGACAAGAGGTATCACACCCTTGCTTACTACTTACTAATATCAATACTTTCACCTCTAAAAATGGTACCTTATGCGGTTGGGATGATCAACCCCTCAACATCAACTCGCAAGTTGGAAGGACACAATATTTGAAGTTACACCCCTTACCACCAAGGTATCATCATGGTTGGACAAGAGGTATCACACCCTTGCTTACTAAAATCAATACTTTCACCTCTAAATGGCACCTTATGTGGTTGGCATGATGCCTAAACAACGTTATGTGGCTAGAACATATGTAGAACACTTTTAAAACCCAAGTGTAAAGAATAATAAAATTTAAGTGATCCTACATGTTTATTTTCCACAAATTCTTGAATCTATGCACACATTTTTTGGTTTTCTTGGTTTTTTTTAAAATGTTGCACCATTTTATTGAATTATAGCCAAGATTGAGTACAATCTTGCTAGATATGGAGTGTTAGATTCAAATTGGTGAGAATAGGAGTGTTATACCATGGTTTGAGAAAATTTTTGGAGAAAAAGGGAGAAGGAAAAAGTTTTTTTCCCCACTTAGGGTTGTCTTTCATTTTTTTAAAAATGGTGAAAAGTGAGTGTCCTTCTTCTTCCCCTTTTTCCCCCTTTTAATCTTTCATGGAGACCTTGAAAGTATGCTCTTTACTACACATTATACTAATAAAATGAAGCCATGGATCATTCTCTTCAAGAGACAAGTATGCTCTTTACTACATATTATACCACTTTTCTTCCACCAATAAATGAAGCCATGGATCATTCTCTTCAAGAGCTAAACAAGGAGCTTCTTTCGGCCATGGAAGGAAGGTAATTTTGCACCGTTACGCCACCCATGTGTGGGGCCATGTTGAGATGCATATGAAGAGTTAGCTACTTGCTTAAATCACTTCTACATGATATGGAAACTTCTTATCTTCATGTAAGCTTCATGTTGATACCTTCAATGCTTCATTTGAGAATAATTTTGGTGATTTAGGTTTTCCTTCGAAATTAGAGTTTCTCATGCTTATATAAGTAACACCCTAACCATCTTCTACATGCTCTTCTCTTCTTATATATGCTACCTATGCTTCGTTTTTCAAAGGAATTAGGATTTTTGAGTTTTTGGGTGTTAGTTCTCTTCCTCAAGCTTCCTCTACCCTCCCATACCATTTTTATGGCAGAATGTTCATGATTTTATGGTTTCTTGAGAGGAAAAGGGTTTAGGAAATTCTCCAAGATTAGGGTTTTTAGTGAAATTTCTCAATAAATTCAATCCATAATCCTCTTTCCCATGGTCTCTTCTATTCTACCATATGTTTCTTGATCTATTTGGCCAAAGAAAAAGGGTTTTATGAGAAAATAGGGTTTAGGAATCCTCATAAACCAAGGATTTTCTACATTTCCTTGCCTTATGTTTACATTGCCTTGGAACTCTACATGCCATTAATCATGCTCACATGCTTTACAAGGTTTATTAGTAAGAAACTATGAGTAATATCAAAAATATGAGATATTTTGGGTATCCAAAAATGAGTAAATGCTCACATAAGATGAAGAGTTGAAATGTACAAGGTTTATTAGTAAAAAACTATGAGCAATATTAAAAATATGGGATATTTTGGGTATCCAAAAATATTCATAATCTGAATATTCTCTCTCTAGAATATTTTCTCTCTCTAGGCTAAAACAGTTAGAAATAAGATCTTTTATATTTCTGAAGAGGGATTTGATTACACAGGAAGATACTGGACTTCTTGAGAGGCTGGGGAGGAATCTTATAGTATGTGCGCAGGGCTACTGGCTGAGCTCCGGCGGGGGTCAATTCTATCACATGATCTGCTTCCCGAATTGGAGGCATTTCAGTTAGCTCTGCTGGGAATAGATCATCAAATTCATTTAACCATCCTGGTTCTTTAGCCTTAAGCTTTGAGTCTACTAGGTTCATTTCGACAACATAAATTTGCTGCTTCTTTCTAAGTCCTTTTAGCAACTTAGAAGCTTTTACTAACTGAAGGTCTGGGGATCCGGAAACTCCAGTTCCTTGAACTTTGTTCCCGTGAAGGTCATGGAGGGAAATGGTTCCATTGTTTAAGAGAAACATTATGAAAAACTTGATTTTATCCATTAATCGTTCATCTAGGATAAAGAATGGTTGGATTTGCTAAAGAAGAGAGGGGAATGCCTTTTTTTAATGAGGCATAACATCATTTACAATTTAGAGAAGACAAAAATCGTAAAAACCATAAAAATGAATAAAAAAGAGAAGAATCTCCAACTTACGAAGGAATTTGAGAGATTTCCTTTGGCTTGATGGTTTGAGGGTAACTCTTGTTTGAAACAAGAGTGGCCACCAGTCTTTAGAAGAGGTAAGGTCAAAAACTAATGAATTATGAGTAAATTCACAGTTTTCTGGCTCTAGGGAGAAGAAGGGTAAGAGTGCAAAAACACTATTGAGTTTCAACAAAGGGGAAGGCTTCTATTTATAGGAAAAAGTGAGCTTCTAACCAAGCCAACTGATTCTAGAATTTTCCAGATCAGTTTGGTCAATTTTTGACCATTTTTGGGTCAGTTTTGCTCCCTTTCTGGATCTAGTTGAAACAGGAGAGAGGAGAGATAAAAATATCTCATTATTTGGGAGTTTAAAACTCATTCAAGCATGTGAAATAGGCTCCTCCTTCATGAGGGAAATTCCCCCATGCAGAGGTATCAAAAATGCATCATTACTTCCAAATATCTCTCTTTTTTAACTATTAACCTTGTCCTTAGTCAACTCTTCATCTTATGTGAGTATTTACTCATTTTTGGGGGATTTTTCTTTTATTCTTCTATTTATCTCCTTCCTACATTTGGATGAATCTTATAGGATAGGTCCATAGGAACCTTAATTTAAAATTTCGAAAAAATCTTCACCCCCTGGATAATACCTCTTGAACAGATTATACTTAATTTCTAATGCACCTTCTGGAAATCTTTTTGAACTTCTGTTTCAGGGAAACTTATTTTAATAAGATGAGAATTTTTTCCATCCGAAAATATTTAAAATCTGAATATTATCTCTCTAGAATATTTTCTCTCTCTAGGCCAAAACTGGTAGAAACAAGATCTCTTATATTTCTGAAGAGGGATTTGATTACAGGGGAAGATGCGGACATCTTGAGAGGCTGGGGAGGAATCTTACAATCCAAATACTTTAAGTGCCTAATGAGGAAGGTTTGATTCTTCCCTCTCTTTTTTTGGGCATTGTGAGTGGACAAGATTGAGGGTCACCCCATAGATGTTGCTTTGGTTGTTGATAAGGTTATGGGAATTTGCTTCCTTTTTAGCACCCAAATCCACTTGTTACCCTCATAGTAGCCTTGAGCTTGCAGAAGACGAGTTGGAATCCATCGAGAGGTAACCCGTGGTTTGGATTGATTTTTGTTGCGATGCCTCCTCATTTCCTTGACAGTAAGTTGGCGAGTGAAAAGCTTTAGGGGCCCATGAGAGTAATGTTCGTGGAGTGTAAAAGGGTTAGGATGTTTTACAACTGAGACACTCCTTTTGGCCCATTCAATTTTGCATTGAGCCACTATCATCTAGGTTCGTCCAAAAATGACATGTTCTTTTAAAGTTCCCATGGGCATAAAAAATCGACATAACCAAGTGCTCGTTATCACCTTGGATGATAGTTTTAAACAAACCAAGCACTTTGGTATTTTTGGCACCACTTATCCCCTCTATTCTCATGTTATACTTTTTAAGTTGAGATTCACCCAACTGATTCCATGTAGCAAATGAGAGTAGATTGTGATTAGCACCCATGTCAAGCATAGCATTATAGAACACTTTACCATAGGGGCTAGATAATTCAATTGGTGTTCTGAGAGATGGAATGCATCCATGTTGTCAATTACCTCTCCAACATAAGCTTGTGTGGAAGGTCCAAGGTTTTCTTCTCAATGTTGTTAAAGTTTCCCTTGACTCCTATTGTTAAAGTTTTGCTTGTCTTTCCCTTGGGATTAGATCTTCTTTTGAGCGGCCTTTTCCATGGCAGCTTGTGTATCATGAGAAGCATATAAGGATTCTTTAATAAGAGGTCCATCATTTCTTAAACTTACTATACCACTAAGGAAATTGATAGTCTTAGCTCCGTTAAGAGTCTCAATATGTATAGTACCTTGTGGTGTAACTTCAAAAACCCTAAATGGTTGCTTTCAAGTGTATTTGGGATTTTTCTTTTCACTACGGATTACATAGATAAGTACAAGATCTCCTTGATTGATCTCCTTATTCTTGATATTTTGGTCAAACCACTTCTCTCTACAGTCTTTCTCTGTCAGCATGTTTTGTACTATAATTTGTCTTTCCTCTTCGAGTCATTCTAAAACAAATAATTGGTCAACCAATTCATCTCACCATCAGCTACTCTTAAGCTAGGAATCATGAACTCCCAAGGCATTACTACCTCAAGTCCATACACCATTTTAAAGGGTGTGCAACTAATTGCAACTTTGTATAATATGCGATAGGTGTATAAAGCTATTGTAAGCTTAAATTCCCAGTTAGTATATCTAAAAAGATGCAAAGGAGAAAAGAGCTTGAGCTCTTGCAAGCACACACACTGTTATAATTTCATGGTGCTCATGCTAGATCAAAGATGTGGAGGAGAGAGACTCACAAAATACAAGAAAATATCTTGCTTATTAAGTTGCTCAAAATACAACTAGGCTTCTTGCTCAATACGATGCCTTCTAGCTCCACCTTTAAATAGGTGAGCTAGTGGACCATAAGTCCATTCACACACACACCCTTCTCCTCCCCTTTTACATAACCTTAGTCTCTTAATACCCCCCCTCAATACCAACTATGAAAGAAAATTGGAATAGGTGGTATTGGACATAGGTTGCCTTTATAACATTAGACGTACAAGGTTAGGAATATAGGTGTGGGTACATTGAGATTTAAAATAATTTCTCAGTGGAGTTAGAGGCTGATACAAAGTTAGCCTTTGACTCTTTGTTAGGACATTTAGAAGTGATATGTCCCGTTTGTTTACACTTGTTACATTTCATTTTGTTGGGATGTTTGATCCAACAATTATTTGCCAAATGACCCACCTTTTTGCAATGGACACATCTTGCTTTGATCACTTGTTGATGTGACAAAGCTTGTTCGATATTCGATGAAGTTGTTGCATTTGAAGATTCAACTCCTCCCTTTGGCCTCTTTTCTTCATCAAGACAAGATTGAATGACTCCTTTAAGGGTGGGATTAGGTATGTTCTTCAGCCACTACATCATCTTCATCCATTCTCGCATTCACTGATGCAAGTTGAGCCATAAGGCCCTTCAAGTGAGAGATGAAGGCTCCGATGCCGTCTCCCTCTTTGAGTTCCAAGCTGAAAAATTCAATTTTAAGTGATATCTTGGAATTCTTACCACGAGCTCCATAGAGCTTATCAAGCTCATCCCATTTCTCCTTTGCAGTCAGAAGCTAGTATGAGAGCCTCATCAAGATGAAGCATGATGATGGCTTGTGCCCTCTCATCATCTTCAATATCTTCAGCCTTAGTTCGATCAATAACCTTAGTGCCGGCGGGGATGAATGGCCCAAAACCTTTGGACATCATCTTGACAAGGACTTGCTAAGTGTGGAAGCCCTCTCTTGAGAACTTCTTAATTTGGGTGTCGTCCTTTGACATTGGGTATTGAAGGAGATTACTAGAGAGTAATGGGCTGATTTATGAAGAAGAAAAAACCAAAAATTTGGGTGTTGTCCTTTGAGATTACTAGAGAGTAATGGGCTGATTTATAAAGAAGAAAAAACCAAAAATTTGTGATGTTTTGGCTTAAGTAGAAAGAGAGAGGCTTATGAGAATGCAACAACCCTTAACCAAGCCAAGGATGTTGCATAAAAAAGGAGATTAAGATGGTGAAGCTTATGGTTTAGCATTTAGGGTTTGTGCCCAACCATTAATTTTGATGGAGATTAGCTTCATTAGTGTCAAAGAACACTTTGTTTGGTGATAAAGATCACCATTAGTGTTTAAAAACATGATTAGTGCTTAAGAGCACATTTCTAGCATCTAATGACACTTGCATTGCTGATTAGATTCACCATTAATGTTTAAGAACACTCTTAGTGTTTAGAAACACTTTGGAATGACTCCCCTTTGTTGGATTAGAAGCCTCATTAGTGTTAATCAACACTATTAGTGCTTATAAGCACACTTTGAAAAGCTTTGTGCACTTGAAGATGTTGATGGAGCTTGATGAGAATGAGGCTCATGAATACCTCATGGTGTATGCCCACCACTTCAAACTCAAAATAGGATCTGCAACAAGCCCTCACAAGAGCACTTAAGTGATTAGAGCTAAGAGGACAGGATTAGAGCAAAAAGAAGCTTGATTTTGAAGCTTTAATGGAAGCTTCAATGGCTTTCAAGGAGAGTAGCCTGGTTTTTCTACTGTAGCGAACGCATCAGGCCGCCATTAGGGCTAAGATTCGGGCTGTAGGTAGTTGAGACTATGGGCTTCAAAAGCCCTAATCTCTCATAGCCTGTAATCACTTGCAGACATCGAATGCGTGTACGACATCGACGATAGCTAGAAAATTGTGCCGGCTTGCTCAGACGACAATGCTACGGCAGAGAAGGGGTCACTTGTCTGATGAGCTGTACGATCTTGAGCGCCCGAACGTCCTCTTCAAGTTTTTAGTTGAAAGCTCCATGAGTTCTTGCCTCCACGAGTTGCTGGAGCTGCTCCACTTGCAGGAGGTTCAGCTCCACAAAGAAAAATAATAATAGAGTTGACCTATTCTACACCACAAAAGTGACCTAAGCAACCAAAGCTCTAGATACCATGTTATAATTTCATGCTAGATCAAAGATGTACAGGAGAGAGACTCACAAAATACAAGAAAATATCTTGCTTATTAAGTTGCTCAAAATACAACTAGGCTTCTTGCTCAATACAATGCCTTCTAGATCTTCTATCTGAGATACTATCAACCCAATCAGCATCTGTGTACCCATGTACACATATCTCTGTCCCAATTTCATAAAATAGTCCACAATGCAAAGTAGACCTCACATACCTCAGTATGCGTCTCAATGCATCCAAATGCGGCTTTCGAGGAGCCTGCATAAACTAACTCACCAACCCAACAACATAGCTCAAATCTGGCCTGGTGATTGTCATGTAGATCAAGCTTCCTACTATGCACCTATACAAAGTAGGATCCTCCAAAATCTCTCCTCAATCTGCACTCAACTTGCCATTCTAATCCAAGTATGGTATGATAGGCTTATAGCCTCTCATACCATACTTGGACAACATGTCCAAGCCATACTGTCTCTGCAGTAATCCAATACCATGTGGTGACATAATCACCTCAATGCCCAAGAAATATCTGAGCTCCCCCAAATCCTTTGTAAGATCCCTGACCCCACTGCGCAACGAATTTGGGGGTGCTAGCAGCGGAAGTAGCACTTCTTGCACGGGGCAGGGTCCCACAGTCGGGGCCTGGCCCACGGATATCTAGACAAGAGACTAATCCATCGGTTCTTCCAAAACCAAACTCGGAAAAACTTCCCTTGCCTGAAAAGCACGAGCGATTCCTCCAGGATAACTTTTCTCTAGCGTAGTCAAAAGCCTGAACTAACTGAACTGATCTGACCGAACCCGTAAGTCCCATAATCAAATCAGGGAAAAGATTGTACTTGGATCATAGAGACCAACGCTTTTTTCCTCATTGAGAGGCACAACTGTTGATTCTTTTCCATAGAATAGTTTTTATCCAAGATTTACCTCATCTATCGTACTATACAGAAATTGAGAGATCCATTAGTCCAGCCTAACCCCATCGAGTCCCATGGGTTAGCCAACTGCCCAACCACTGTAGTGATGGGATCCAATTAGGAATTTTGATAGGTTTTGTCCCGGGTACCAGGGAAAAGAGTTCCCAGGCCCCTTAGCGGGATATTCATGTAAACATAAAACTAGTCACACCACTTACACACCCAATATGAACTTGCATTTTTCATAGATTCAACAATCTTTAAAATAATCATTTAATGAAACCATAGTGTTACTGATCATAATCCTCTAATTATCCAGTTGAATCCTAATTTCCAATTCCTTCCTTCATCAGTGTACCTATGGCATCATTGGCAACCAGAACGCTCACCACCTGTTTACTCAGGGGCCTTTTCAATAGTTCCTAGCTCATAGTACCCGACAATATAATCACATAAAAATATCCAGATGGAATCTCCGTTGAAGATCAGCAAGATCAACCAACAGATCCATATAAAAGAGTCATGGACTCATCCGTTGAGGACCAGCAAGGTCAATCAACCAGATCCATGCCCAAATTCAGAAAACAACTCTTACTCCTTGTTCCAATATCTTCCCCGACGTACTTGTGGGTATCTTTGGTGGCCCAAAGCTTGAGCACCATATGGTCAGCACCCTCTAGGATCCTTCACAGGTCACCTAGTGTTTCACTCATAGGCCGCTTCCTTGGTCCCTCATCCACTGTACCGGAAGCTCACCATTTAACGCGAGACGTCCTTAATGTATTGATCTGCTTTAATTTTGGCAGCCTTTAGAGCTTTGAGCCTTGTTTTCTTAGTGTTTAAGTTTTGAATTTTAGTATCTTGAATTTTAGAGTGACATGAAAAGGTTTCTTTCATATAGTCTTAATGACATAGCATTATTTTTGTAAGATTCCTCCCCAGCCTTCGAGGTATACAGGAGTAAGAATCTCCCTTTCTGATCTTATAATTATTCCCTCTCTAAAATAAAAGAAAGTTCTGTTTAAAAAAGAAAGAACCTTTTTCCTAGAATACTTCTCAAGAGTCCCACCTGTTTTAAGGATTCAGAACAATGAGTTCAGAAGTGAGAATCGATGTTTTGGATATCAAGGTTTTGGTCTTCATTCGAGTATGGCCCAAAAGAAGTTCTTTATCTCTTGGGGAGTATATGAAGTTATCCCCCGGATATTGTGAGCCTTATATCTGTCAATGAAAGTAGGTGACTTAGCCTACAAGCTTCTTTTATCTCTTCATCTCAAAATTCTTAATGCCTTCTATAGAAAAATGTGTCAAACCCAAATCATGGAAAGATGGTAAAACTTCAGTGGCAAGTTACCGTTGGCTTCTAAGTTACGCTAGCTCCTTCCTTTATATAAGTCGTAACTTTTACTTGTCGCTCACAGTAATCTTACTTCCATCGATCTCCTTTCTTTCTTAATCTCCTTCATGGCTTGGCAACAAGAACTAGTTTTATCCATAATGATTCCTCACCTTCAAGACGCAAGTGAATCTGTGAAGAAGGATTTTATAGAGCAGTATGAGCGCTCACTTTTCCCTCACTTGGGAACTTCTGTAGCGCAAACCAAATGGCGGACCTATCAAGACATAACTAGGGTAACACCCTGGGGTCAGCAGCACTTTCGTAACAATGTCCGCTTGGCCATGGTTATTGAAGCTTTGGGTTTGGGTCCCCGATACTACTGCGTCATGAGATCAAGGCATCCTGGGTTTTCTGAGCGGGTCTTCTTACTGGCGTGTTTTCTTCCTCATGAGAAGATATGCCTTTACCCCGTTTTTGGCTTGCCTCTCAGAGGTCCTTTTGTTAGAACACCTCATACCACTGAGATAGGCGCAGCAATAACCCACAGAATCATTCCCATAGATGAGTTACCTTATACTTGTGCAGCTTGTGAGGACTGCTTTTGTGATCATATGATGGACGGGCTTATGGAAGTGTAAAGAGTTCTTCTATCTTTACTGTATAAGTTCCGAGAATGAATAAAGTTTAAATCTTGTTCTTATTTTGAATCTTGCTCTCTTTAAGACGTTTCTTGGTGGTTAATCTTGATTAAAATTTTTCTCTAAGTCTCATATTCGTGAATCTTGCGAAATTATCACAAGTTGCGAGATGAGGACATCTCGCGTTTTTTAAGTGGGGTAGAATGTAAGATTCCTCCCCCAACCCCTTTTTGATGTCTAGTATCTTCCCCTGTAATCAACCCTCTTCAGAAATATAAAGACCTTGTTTCTATCTGTTTTAGCCTAGAGAGAGAAAAATATTCTAGAGAGAGAATATTCAGATTTTGAATATTTTTGGATAGAAAAATATCTCTTATAATTCAGATGAGTTCCCCTGAAATAGAAATTCAAAAAGAATTTTCCAATGTGCAATTGGAATTAATTGGAAATAGGTATAAAGAACCTTAGTCTAAGGGTCTAGATTTTCAGAAATCTTTAGACTATGGTCCAATTAAGGTTCCTATGGGCCAATAGCATCAATCCATGTGTAGGGAAGAGATAAATCCAAATTTGTAAAAAAGAAGATACCCAAAAATGAGTAAATACTCACATAAGGTGAAGAGTTGAAAATGTACAAGGTTTATTAGTAAAAAACTATGAGCAATATTAAAAATATGAGATATTTTGGGTATCCAAAAATGAGTAAATGCTCACATAAGATGAAGAGTTGAAAATGTACAAGGTTTATTAGTAAAAAACTATGAGCAATATTAAAATGATGCCATTATGACACATATGTAAGGAAGGGGAATTCTTTAAAGGAGGTGCATATTTCACATAAGATGAAGAGTTGAAAATGTACAAGGTTTATTAGTAAAAAACTATGAGCAATATTAAAATGATTCCATTATGACACATATGTAAGGAAGGGGAATTCTTTAAAGGAGGTGCATATTTCACATAAGATGAAGAGTTGAAAATGTACAAGGTTTATTAGTAAAAAAAAAAAAACTATGAGCAATATTAAAATGATTCCATTATGACACATATGTAAGGAAGGGGAGTTCTTTAAAGGAGGTGCATATTTCACATGCTTGAATGAGTTTTAAACTCATAAAAATTGAGATATTTCATCTCTCCTCTCTCCTCATTCAAGTCTAGTTCCAAAAAGTTAGCTTAACTGACCTAAAAATGGTCAAATATTGACCAAACTGATTTAGAAAATTCTAGAATCAGTTTGTTTGGTTAGGAGCTCAATTTTTCCTATAAATAGAAGCCTCCCCCTTGTTGAAAAATAGTTAGTGTTTATGCATCGTTACTCTACTCCACCTAAGCCAAGAACTGTGAATTCATTTAATAATTCACTAGTTTTTGGAGCTTCCCTCTTTCTTCAATCCCCATTAGTGGCTCCATCAACATACTTAACCAATTGATTGGTTGGGGGCCTCTACCGTGAACAAAGAATCAAGCAAGTTGTAAGGTAATTAGTGAATATTGATCTTTCTATAATTTCTCAATGTTTCTCTCTTCTCAACCCCTCTCAAGCTTGAGAAGTTTAATTGGTATGGTTTTTCTTTAAATACTATTGAAGTTTGAATAGTAGTGAAGAGTTACATAAGTTAATAAATGCTATTGAAGTTAATTTTCATTTATGTTTAAATTCTAATGATTTTTATGTAAATTCTCTCTCTCACTCAAGAAATGGTCATACTCATGACCGTTCTCAATCCAAATCAAGCTTTTCATAAAGCTTTTCCTTAACCCAAGATTAAGCTATGCTTGAGGCCAATTTAATGGCTTTTTTCTATGCTTTTAGTTTATGCATATTGATGATTCAATCCACTATAGATTAATGATCCAATTAGAGATCATTTTAATTATTTCCTTAATGATAAGCTTTATCCCTTAGAAAAAAATTGAGATTTATCAGTCATAGCAGCGGAGCTATGGCAAAATTTTTATAAAAATTATGCATAAAATAATTTCATTCAAAGCATAAAAAGAGGACTTCCTACCATATTCTAGGAATTATCATCCTAGATTAATTGAAAGAATTTCATTATAATCATGGAGAAATTGAATTTTAATATCATGCATAAAGGATAATTTTTTTTATATCAAAAGTGTTACTTTTATCATTTTTAATTTTCATGCATAGAAGTATGCATAAAGGAAAAATTTTTATATCAAAAGTGTTACTTTTATCATTTTTAATTTTCATGCATAGAAGTATGCATAAAGGAAAAAAATTTTATATCAAAAGTGTTACTTTTATCATTTTTTAATTTTCATGCATAGAAGTATACATAAAGGATAATTTTTTTATATTAAAAGTGTTATTTTTATCATTTTTAATTTTCATGCATAGAAGGATGCATAAAGGAAAATTTTTTATATCAAAAGTGTTACTTTTATCATTTTTAATTTTCATGCATAGAAGTATGCATAAAGGATAATTTTTTTATATCAAAAGTGTTACTTTTATCATATTGGATTTCATGCATAGAGGTATGCATAAAAGTTGAATATTTTATTATAAAAGTGTTACTTTTAGCATAATTGAATTTCATGCATAGAGGTATGCATAAAAGATATGGGAAGTGATAAGATATGATAAGATGCATGTGGATGTGGATGTGGATGTATGAATGTGGATGTATGGATGTGAATGTGGATGTGGATGTGGATGTATGAATGTGGATGTATGGATGTGGATGTGGATGTATGAATGTGGATGTATGGATGTGAATGTGGATGTGGATGTGGATGTATGAATGTGGATGTATGGATGCATGAATGTGGATGTATGGATGTGAATGAGGATATAGATGTGGATGTATGGATGTGAATGTGCATGTAGATATGGATGTATATATGTGAATGGAAATGTGGTTGTGGATGTATGTATGCATGTGGATGTGGATATGGATGTGTATGTATGAATGTGGATATGGGATGTGGATGTATAAATGAGGATGTGAAAATGGAGATAAGCATGTAGATGTGGATGCATGAATGTGGATGTATGGATGTGAATGAGGATATAGATGTGGATGTATGGATGTGAATGTGCATGTAGATATCGATGTATATATGTGAATGGGAATGTGGATGTGGATATATGTATGCATGTGGATGTGGATATGGATGCGTATGTATGAATGTGGATATGGGATGTGGATGTATAAATGAGGATGTGAAAATGGAGATAAGCATGTAGATGTGGATGCATGAATGTGGATGTATGGATGTGAATGAGGATATAGATGTGGATGTATGGATGAAATGTGCATATAGATATGGATGTATAGATGTGAATGGGAATGTGGATGTGGATGTGGATGTATGTATGTGGATGTGGATGTATGAATGAGGACGTGATAATGAATGTATGCATGTGGATGTGGATATGGATGTGTATGTATGAATGCAGATATGGATGTGGATATGGATGTGTATGTATGAATGTGGATATGGGATGTGGAAGTATAAATGAGGATGTGAAAATGGAGTTAAGCATGTAGATGTGGATGTATGGATGTGAATGTGGTTTGGATGTGGATGTATGGATGTGGATATGGATGTGAATATATGATATGTGATGTGAAGGAATCTGAAGTGAAGAGATGGAAAATGATATGATTGGATGAGTACACATATAAATGAAATGTGGAATAAGTAATGTGGATTGTATGAGGGATAATGTGGAAAAATGAGAGTTAATATAGAAATTGTATTTGTAAACTGTTTGTAAATGCTGTTTGTAAATGGCTGTTTTATGTCAAGAATGCTGGGAAAGCATTTTGACCGTCTTGTGATTAAGGTCGTGGAGACCTAACTGATAAAGTTGCAACTGCTGACGGAGAGTCAATGGAGGACGTCTCGCGTAGCAAGGTCGACCGAGGTCTTGACCAGCCTCGGTTCGATTAAAATGGTGAGCTTCCGGTACGGTGGATGAGGGACCAAGGAAGCGGCCTATGAGTGAAGCGCTAGGTCACCTGCGAAGGATCCTAGAGGGTGCTGACCATACGGTGCTCGGGCTCTGGGTCGCCCAGGATACCCACGCGTGCGTCGAGGAAGATATTGGAACAAGGAGTAAGAGTTGTTTTCTGGAACCGGGCATGGATCTGGTTGACTGACCTTGCTGGTCCTCAACGGATGAGTCCATGGCTCTTTTATATGGATCTGTTGGTTGATCTTGCTGATCTTCAACGAGAGTCCATCTTGATAAGTGATTATATTGTTGAGTATTATGGGCTAGGAACTATTGAAACGGCCCCTGTGTGGACAGGTGGTGAGCGTTCTAGTTGCCAATGATGCCATAGATACTCTGATGAAGGAATGATGGGAAATTATGAATCAACTGGATAAATTGGGAGATTGTGATCAGTGGTACTATGGTTTCATTAAAGAATTGTTTTAAAGTTAGCTGATGCTAAGAAAAAGGCAATTTTCATATTGGGTGTGTAAGTGGTGTGGCTAGTTTTATGTTTGCATGAAATTCCGGCTAGGGGGCCTTGGAACTCTTTTCCTTGGTACCCGGGACAAAACCTAACCAAATTCTAAATTGGATCCCATCACTACAGTGGTTGGGCGGTTGGCTAACCCATGGGATCGGATGGGGTTAGGCTGGACTGATGGATCCGTAAATCGAGACTCAATTTCTGTTATTACGTAGATAAAGTAAATCCCGGATAGTAATTGTTCTATGGATAGGAATCAACGGCTGTGCCTCCTTGGTGGGGAAAAAAGCGTTGATCCCAATGATCCAAGTGCAAGTTTCTTCCTTGATCTGACCAAGTATCTTTATAGATGCAGTCGGATCTGTTTGATCAATAAGAGTTTTGACTACGTTAGAGTAAAAATTATCCTGGTGGAATCGCCCGTGCTTTCCGGATAAGGGAAGTTTTTCCGGGTCTGGTTTTGGAAAAACCGACGGATTAGTCTTTTGTCCGGATATCCATGGATGAGGCCCCAAGTGTGGGACCCTGCCTTGCGCAAGAAGTGCTACTTCCGCTGCTAATACCCCGAATCCGTTGCGCGGTGGGAACAGGGATCTCACAGTTGGTATCAGAGCATTTGGTTAATAAAGATCAACTGAGAAGACAAATATGTCAAAAATTTATCAAGAAGCACAAAAAGGTTGTAATTGTGTGATATAATTCATACAATTTGATATTCAAACTGAAATTCGTAATTTGGTAATTGGGTCTTCAGATGGAAGTACCGCAATTATATAGAATCCCTGACTTGCTTGAGGCCTAGACATGATGGTATTTACCTTATAATTCCAAGAGCCACGACTACCCGTATATACCGAGAGTATACTGCAGCTCTTTACTGACAGTATATACGAGTAAATCTAAGACTTGAAATTATAAGCGTTGATGCTATCCAGATGATGAATTCGAATGTGGTTGATATGATTTTTAATTCTGTTTGAGAATTGATGAATTGAATTGGATTCTGATTGAAAATTCTGATTGAAAAATGATGATTTCTGAAATTAGTTGAAATATAAAAATCTGAACAAAACCACAATGAGGATGAATGGGACGAGTCCCAGTGATGATATTCATAACTGGAATGATGATAATGAATTCAGCAAATCACTATGAGATTAGTGGGTTGTGCTGTCAAATTGTTACTGTTAACACTTGATCAGTAGATCAAGTTAAGGGATGACAAATTGAGAACTTGCTTGACTGAAATTCCCGTGGAGGAATGTTCAGAAGGAAATTTTTCGGTCTAATGGACCATTATCATGTTAAAGATATGAATGATATGATCTGAATATTAATGATGAGTTCTATATAAGGGATATTTATCCTAGTGTTCTGCTGGGTTGACCAGAATATAAGGAACCCCAAAATAAAATTGGATGTTAAGAAAAAGAGTTGTCCTCTACCTTGCGAGATGAGGACATCTCGCACTTTTTAAGTGGGGAAGAATGTAAGATTCCTCCCCAGCCTTCGAGGTATACAGGAGTAAGAATCTCCCTTTCTGATCTTATAATTATTCCCTCTCTAAAATAAAAGAAAGTTCTGTTTAAAAAAGAAAGAACCTTTTTCCTAGAATACTTCTCAAGAGTCCCACCTGTTTTAAGGATTCAGAACAATGAGTTCAGAAGTGAGAATCGATGTTTTGGATATCAAGGTTTTGGTCTTCATTCGAGTATGGCCCAAAAGAAGTTCTTTATCTCTTGGGGAGTATATGAAGTTATCCCCCGGATATTGTGAGCCTTATATCTGTCAATGAAAGTAGGTGACTTAGCCTACAAGCTTCTTTTATCTCTTCATCTCAAAATTCTTAATGCCTTCTATAGAAAAATGTGTCAAACCCAAATCATGGAAAGATGGTAAAACTTCAGTGGCAAGTTACCGTTGGCTTCTAAGTTACGCTAGCTCCTTCCTTTATATAAGTCGTAACTTTTACTTGTCGCTCACAGTAATCTTACTTCCATCGATCTCCTTTCTTTCTTAATCTCCTTCATGGCTTGGCAACAAGAACTAGTTTTATCCATAATGATTCCTCACCTTCAAGACGCAAGTGAATCTGTGAAGAAGGATTTTATAGAGCAGTATGAGCGCTCACTTTTCCCTCACTTGGGAACTTCTGTAGCGCAAACCAAATGGCGGACCTATCAAGACATAACTAGGGTAACACCCTGGGGTCAGCAGCACTTTCGTAACAATGTCCGCTTGGCCATGGTTATTGAAGCTTTGGGTTTGGGTCCCCGATACTACTGCGTCATGAGATCAAGGCATCCTGGGTTTTCTGAGCGGGTCTTCTTACTGGCGTGTTTTCTTCCTCATGAGAAGATATGCCTTTACCCCGTTTTTGGCTTGCCTCTCAGAGGTCCTTTTGTTAGAACACCTCATACCACTGAGATAGGCGCAGCAATAACCCACAGAATCATTCCCATAGATGAGTTACCTTATACTTGTGCAGCTTGTGAGGACTGCTTTTGTGATCATATGATGGACGGGCTTATGGAAGTGTAAAGAGTTCTTCTATCTTTACTGTATAAGTTCCGAGAATGAATAAAGTTTAAATCTTGTTCTTATTTTGAATCTTGCTCTCTTTAAGACGTTTCTTGGTGGTTAATCTTGATTAAAATTTTTCTCTAAGTCTCATATTCGTGAATCTTGCGAAATTATCACAAGTTGCGAGATGAGGACATCTCGCGTTTTTTAAGTGGGGTAGAATGTAAGATTCCTCCCCCAACCCCTTTTTGATGTCTAGTATCTTCCCCTGTAATCAACCCTCTTCAGAAATATAAAGACCTTGTTTCTATCTGTTTTAGCCTAGAGAGAGAAAAATATTCTAGAGAGAGAATATTCAGATTTTGAATATTTTTGGATAGAAAAATATCTCTTATAATTCAGATGAGTTCCCCTGAAATAGAAATTCAAAAAGAATTTTCCAATGTGCAATTGGAATTAATTGGAAATAGGTATAAAGAACCTTAGTCTAAGGGTCTAGATTTTCAGAAATCTTTAGACTATGGTCCAATTAAGGTTCCTATGGGCCAATAGCATCAATCCATGTGTAGGGAAGAGATAAATCCAAATTTGTAAAAAAGAAGATACCCAAAAATGAGTAAATACTCACATAAGGTGAAGAGTTGAAAATGTACAAGGTTTATTAGTAAAAAACTATGAGCAATATTAAAAATATGAGATATTTTGGGTATCCAAAAATGAGTAAATGCTCACATAAGATGAAGAGTTGAAAATGTACAAGGTTTATTAGTAAAAAACTATGAGCAATATTAAAATGATGCCATTATGACACATATGTAAGGAAGGGGAATTCTTTAAAGGAGGTGCATATTTCACATAAGATGAAGAGTTGAAAATGTACAAGGTTTATTAGTAAAAAACTATGAGCAATATTAAAATGATTCCATTATGACACATATGTAAGGAAGGGGAATTCTTTAAAGGAGGTGCATATTTCACATAAGATGAAGAGTTGAAAATGTACAAGGTTTATTAGTAAAAAAAAAAAAACTATGAGCAATATTAAAATGATTCCATTATGACACATATGTAAGGAAGGGGAGTTCTTTAAAGGAGGTGCATATTTCACATGCTTGAATGAGTTTTAAACTCATAAAAATTGAGATATTTCATCTCTCCTCTCTCCTCATTCAAGTCTAGTTCCAAAAAGTTAGCTTAACTGACCTAAAAATGGTCAAATATTGACCAAACTGATTTAGAAAATTCTAGAATCAGTTTGTTTGGTTAGGAGCTCAATTTTTCCTATAAATAGAAGCCTCCCCCTTGTTGAAAAATAGTTAGTGTTTATGCATCGTTACTCTACTCCACCTAAGCCAAGAACTGTGAATTCATTTAATAATTCACTAGTTTTTGGAGCTTCCCTCTTTCTTCAATCCCCATTAGTGGCTCCATCAACATACTTAACCAATTGATTGGTTGGGGGCCTCTACCGTGAACAAAGAATCAAGCAAGTTGTAAGGTAATTAGTGAATATTGATCTTTCTATAATTTCTCAATGTTTCTCTCTTCTCAACCCCTCTCAAGCTTGAGAAGTTTAATTGGTATGGTTTTTCTTTAAATACTATTGAAGTTTGAATAGTAGTGAAGAGTTACATAAGTTAATAAATGCTATTGAAGTTAATTTTCATTTATGTTTAAATTCTAATGATTTTTATGTAAATTCTCTCTCTCACTCAAGAAATGGTCATACTCATGACCGTTCTCAATCCAAATCAAGCTTTTCATAAAGCTTTTCCTTAACCCAAGATTAAGCTATGCTTGAGGCCAATTTAATGGCTTTTTTCTATGCTTTTAGTTTATGCATATTGATGATTCAATCCACTATAGATTAATGATCCAATTAGAGATCATTTTAATTATTTCCTTAATGATAAGCTTTATCCCTTAGAAAAAAATTGAGATTTATCAGTCATAGCAGCGGAGCTATGGCAAAATTTTTATAAAAATTATGCATAAAATAATTTCATTCAAAGCATAAAAAGAGGACTTCCTACCATATTCTAGGAATTATCATCCTAGATTAATTGAAAGAATTTCATTATAATCATGGAGAAATTGAATTTTAATATCATGCATAAAGGATAATTTTTTTTATATCAAAAGTGTTACTTTTATCATTTTTAATTTTCATGCATAGAAGTATGCATAAAGGAAAAATTTTTATATCAAAAGTGTTACTTTTATCATTTTTAATTTTCATGCATAGAAGTATGCATAAAGGAAAAAAATTTTATATCAAAAGTGTTACTTTTATCATTTTTTAATTTTCATGCATAGAAGTATACATAAAGGATAATTTTTTTATATTAAAAGTGTTATTTTTATCATTTTTAATTTTCATGCATAGAAGGATGCATAAAGGAAAATTTTTTATATCAAAAGTGTTACTTTTATCATTTTTAATTTTCATGCATAGAAGTATGCATAAAGGATAATTTTTTTATATCAAAAGTGTTACTTTTATCATATTGGATTTCATGCATAGAGGTATGCATAAAAGTTGAATATTTTATTATAAAAGTGTTACTTTTAGCATAATTGAATTTCATGCATAGAGGTATGCATAAAAGATATGGGAAGTGATAAGATATGATAAGATGCATGTGGATGTGGATGTGGATGTATGAATGTGGATGTATGGATGTGAATGTGGATGTGGATGTGGATGTATGAATGTGGATGTATGGATGTGGATGTGGATGTATGAATGTGGATGTATGGATGTGAATGTGGATGTGGATGTGGATGTATGAATGTGGATGTATGGATGCATGAATGTGGATGTATGGATGTGAATGAGGATATAGATGTGGATGTATGGATGTGAATGTGCATGTAGATATGGATGTATATATGTGAATGGAAATGTGGTTGTGGATGTATGTATGCATGTGGATGTGGATATGGATGTGTATGTATGAATGTGGATATGGGATGTGGATGTATAAATGAGGATGTGAAAATGGAGATAAGCATGTAGATGTGGATGCATGAATGTGGATGTATGGATGTGAATGAGGATATAGATGTGGATGTATGGATGTGAATGTGCATGTAGATATCGATGTATATATGTGAATGGGAATGTGGATGTGGATATATGTATGCATGTGGATGTGGATATGGATGCGTATGTATGAATGTGGATATGGGATGTGGATGTATAAATGAGGATGTGAAAATGGAGATAAGCATGTAGATGTGGATGCATGAATGTGGATGTATGGATGTGAATGAGGATATAGATGTGGATGTATGGATGAAATGTGCATATAGATATGGATGTATAGATGTGAATGGGAATGTGGATGTGGATGTGGATGTATGTATGTGGATGTGGATGTATGAATGAGGACGTGATAATGAATGTATGCATGTGGATGTGGATATGGATGTGTATGTATGAATGCAGATATGGATGTGGATATGGATGTGTATGTATGAATGTGGATATGGGATGTGGAAGTATAAATGAGGATGTGAAAATGGAGTTAAGCATGTAGATGTGGATGTATGGATGTGAATGTGGTTTGGATGTGGATGTATGGATGTGGATATGGATGTGAATATATGATATGTGATGTGAAGGAATCTGAAGTGAAGAGATGGAAAATGATATGATTGGATGAGTACACATATAAATGAAATGTGGAATAAGTAATGTGGATTGTATGAGGGATAATGTGGAAAAATGAGAGTTAATATAGAAATTGTATTTGTAAACTGTTTGTAAATGCTGTTTGTAAATGGCTGTTTTATGTCAAGAATGCTGGGAAAGCATTTTGACCGTCTTGTGATTAAGGTCGTGGAGACCTAACTGATAAAGTTGCAACTGCTGACGGAGAGTCAATGGAGGACGTCTCGCGTAGCAAGGTCGACCGAGGTCTTGACCAGCCTCGGTTCGATTAAAATGGTGAGCTTCCGGTACGGTGGATGAGGGACCAAGGAAGCGGCCTATGAGTGAAGCGCTAGGTCACCTGCGAAGGATCCTAGAGGGTGCTGACCATACGGTGCTCGGGCTCTGGGTCGCCCAGGATACCCACGCGTGCGTCGAGGAAGATATTGGAACAAGGAGTAAGAGTTGTTTTCTGGAACCGGGCATGGATCTGGTTGACTGACCTTGCTGGTCCTCAACGGATGAGTCCATGGCTCTTTTATATGGATCTGTTGGTTGATCTTGCTGATCTTCAACGAGAGTCCATCTTGATAAGTGATTATATTGTTGAGTATTATGGGCTAGGAACTATTGAAACGGCCCCTGTGTGGACAGGTGGTGAGCGTTCTAGTTGCCAATGATGCCATAGATACTCTGATGAAGGAATGATGGGAAATTATGAATCAACTGGATAAATTGGGAGATTGTGATCAGTGGTACTATGGTTTCATTAAAGAATTGTTTTAAAGTTAGCTGATGCTAAGAAAAAGGCAATTTTCATATTGGGTGTGTAAGTGGTGTGGCTAGTTTTATGTTTGCATGAAATTCCGGCTAGGGGGCCTTGGAACTCTTTTCCTTGGTACCCGGGACAAAACCTAACCAAATTCTAAATTGGATCCCATCACTACAGTGGTTGGGCGGTTGGCTAACCCATGGGATCGGATGGGGTTAGGCTGGACTGATGGATCCGTAAATCGAGACTCAATTTCTGTTATTACGTAGATAAAGTAAATCCCGGATAGTAATTGTTCTATGGATAGGAATCAACGGCTGTGCCTCCTTGGTGGGGAAAAAAGCGTTGATCCCAATGATCCAAGTGCAAGTTTCTTCCTTGATCTGACCAAGTATCTTTATAGATGCAGTCGGATCTGTTTGATCAATAAGAGTTTTGACTACGTTAGAGTAAAAATTATCCTGGTGGAATCGCCCGTGCTTTCCGGATAAGGGAAGTTTTTCCGGGTCTGGTTTTGGAAAAACCGACGGATTAGTCTTTTGTCCGGATATCCATGGATGAGGCCCCAAGTGTGGGACCCTGCCTTGCGCAAGAAGTGCTACTTCCGCTGCTAATACCCCGAATCCGTTGCGCGGTGGGAACAGGGATCTCACAGTTGGTATCAGAGCATTTGGTTAATAAAGATCAACTGAGAAGACAAATATGTCAAAAATTTATCAAGAAGCACAAAAAGGTTGTAATTGTGTGATATAATTCATACAATTTGATATTCAAACTGAAATTCGTAATTTGGTAATTGGGTCTTCAGATGGAAGTACCGCAATTATATAGAATCCCTGACTTGCTTGAGGCCTAGACATGATGGTATTTACCTTATAATTCCAAGAGCCACGACTACCCGTATATACCGAGAGTATACTGCAGCTCTTTACTGACAGTATATACGAGTAAATCTAAGACTTGAAATTATAAGCGTTGATGCTATCCAGATGATGAATTCGAATGTGGTTGATATGATTTTTAATTCTGTTTGAGAATTGATGAATTGAATTGGATTCTGATTGAAAATTCTGATTGAAAAATGATGATTTCTGAAATTAGTTGAAATATAAAAATCTGAACAAAACCACAATGAGGATGAATGGGACGAGTCCCAGTGATGATATTCATAACTGGAATGATGATAATGAATTCAGCAAATCACTATGAGATTAGTGGGTTGTGCTGTCAAATTGTTACTGTTAACACTTGATCAGTAGATCAAGTTAAGGGATGACAAATTGAGAACTTGCTTGACTGAAATTCCCGTGGAGGAATGTTCAGAAGGAAATTTTTCGGTCTAATGGACCATTATCATGTTAAAGATATGAATGATATGATCTGAATATTAATGATGAGTTCTATATAAGGGATATTTATCCTAGTGTTCTGCTGGGTTGACCAGAATATAAGGAACCCCAAAATAAAATTGGATGTTAAGAAAAAGAGTTGTCCTCTACCTTGCGAGATGAGGACATCTCGCACTTTTTAAGTGGGGAAGAATGTAAGATTCCTCCCCAGCCTTCGAGGTATACAGGAGTAAGAATCTCCCTTTCTGATCTTATAATTATTCCCTCTCTAAAATAAAAGAAAGTTCTGTTTAAAAAAGAAAGAACCTTTTTCCTAGAATACTTCTCAAGAGTCCCACCTGTTTTAAGGATTCAGAACAATGAGTTCAGAAGTGAGAATCGATGTTTTGGATATCAAGGTTTTGGTCTTCATTCGAGTATGGCCCAAAAGAAGTTCTTTATCTCTTGGGGAGTATATGAAGTTATCCCCCGGATATTGTGAGCCTTATATCTGTCAATGAAAGTAGGTGACTTAGCCTACAAGCTTCTTTTATCTCTTCATCTCAAAATTCTTAATGCCTTCTATAGAAAAATGTGTCAAACCCAAATCATGGAAAGATGGTAAAACTTCAGTGGCAAGTTACCGTTGGCTTCTAAGTTACGCTAGCTCCTTCCTTTATATAAGTCGTAACTTTTACTTGTCGCTCACAGTAATCTTACTTCCATCGATCTCCTTTCTTTCTTAATCTCCTTCATGGCTTGGCAACAAGAACTAGTTTTATCCATAATGATTCCTCACCTTCAAGACGCAAGTGAATCTGTGAAGAAGGATTTTATAGAGCAGTATGAGCGCTCACTTTTCCCTCACTTGGGAACTTCTGTAGCGCAAACCAAATGGCGGACCTATCAAGACATAACTAGGGTAACACCCTGGGGTCAGCAGCACTTTCGTAACAATGTCCGCTTGGCCATGGTTATTGAAGCTTTGGGTTTGGGTCCCCGATACTACTGCGTCATGAGATCAAGGCATCCTGGGTTTTCTGAGCGGGTCTTCTTACTGGCGTGTTTTCTTCCTCATGAGAAGATATGCCTTTACCCCGTTTTTGGCTTGCCTCTCAGAGGTCCTTTTGTTAGAACACCTCATACCACTGAGATAGGCGCAGCAATAACCCACAGAATCATTCCCATAGATGAGTTACCTTATACTTGTGCAGCTTGTGAGGACTGCTTTTGTGATCATATGATGGACGGGCTTATGGAAGTGTAAAGAGTTCTTCTATCTTTACTGTATAAGTTCCGAGAATGAATAAAGTTTAAATCTTGTTCTTATTTTGAATCTTGCTCTCTTTAAGACGTTTCTTGGTGGTTAATCTTGATTAAAATTTTTCTCTAAGTCTCATATTCGTGAATCTTGCGAAATTATCACAAGTTGCGAGATGAGGACATCTCGCGTTTTTTAAGTGGGGTAGAATGTAAGATTCCTCCCCCAACCCCTTTTTGATGTCTAGTATCTTCCCCTGTAATCAACCCTCTTCAGAAATATAAAGACCTTGTTTCTATCTGTTTTAGCCTAGAGAGAGAAAAATATTCTAGAGAGAGAATATTCAGATTTTGAATATTTTTGGATAGAAAAATATCTCTTATAATTCAGATGAGTTCCCCTGAAATAGAAATTCAAAAAGAATTTTCCAATGTGCAATTGGAATTAATTGGAAATAGGTATAAAGAACCTTAGTCTAAGGGTCTAGATTTTCAGAAATCTTTAGACTATGGTCCAATTAAGGTTCCTATGGGCCAATAGCATCAATCCATGTGTAGGGAAGAGATAAATCCAAATTTGTAAAAAAGAAGATACCCAAAAATGAGTAAATACTCACATAAGGTGAAGAGTTGAAAATGTACAAGGTTTATTAGTAAAAAACTATGAGCAATATTAAAAATATGAGATATTTTGGGTATCCAAAAATGAGTAAATGCTCACATAAGATGAAGAGTTGAAAATGTACAAGGTTTATTAGTAAAAAACTATGAGCAATATTAAAATGATGCCATTATGACACATATGTAAGGAAGGGGAATTCTTTAAAGGAGGTGCATATTTCACATAAGATGAAGAGTTGAAAATGTACAAGGTTTATTAGTAAAAAACTATGAGCAATATTAAAATGATTCCATTATGACACATATGTAAGGAAGGGGAATTCTTTAAAGGAGGTGCATATTTCACATAAGATGAAGAGTTGAAAATGTACAAGGTTTATTAGTAAAAAAAAAAAACTATGAGCAATATTAAAATGATTCCATTATGACACATATGTAAGGAAGGGGAGTTCTTTAAAGGAGGTGCATATTTCACATGCTTGAATGAGTTTTAAACTCATAAAAATTGAGATATTTCATCTCTCCTCTCTCCTCATTCAAGTCTAGTTCCAAAAAGTTAGCTTAACTGACCTAAAAATGGTCAAATATTGACCAAACTGATTTAGAAAATTCTAGAATCAGTTTGTTTGGTTAGGAGCTCAATTTTTCCTATAAATAGAAGCCTCCCCCTTGTTGAAAAATAGTTAGTGTTTATGCATCGTTACTCTACTCCACCTAAGCCAAGAACTGTGAATTCATTTAATAATTCACTAGTTTTTGGAGCTTCCCTCTTTCTTCAATCCCCATTAGTGGCTCCATCAACATACTTAACCAATTGATTGGTTGGGGGCCTCTACCGTGAACAAAGAATCAAGCAAGTTGTAAGGTAATTAGTGAATATTGATCTTTCTATAATTTCTCAATGTTTCTCTCTTCTCAACCCCTCTCAAGCTTGAGAAGTTTAATTGGTATGGTTTTTCTTTAAATACTATTGAAGTTTGAATAGTAGTGAAGAGTTACATAAGTTAATAAATGCTATTGAAGTTAATTTTCATTTATGTTTAAATTCTAATGATTTTTATGTAAATTCTCTCTCTCACTCAAGAAATGGTCATACTCATGACCGTTCTCAATCCAAATCAAGCTTTTCATAAAGCTTTTCCTTAACCCAAGATTAAGCTATGCTTGAGGCCAATTTAATGGCTTTTTTCTATGCTTTTAGTTTATGCATATTGATGATTCAATCCACTATAGATTAATGATCCAATTAGAGATCATTTTAATTATTTCCTTAATGATAAGCTTTATCCCTTAGAAAAAAATTGAGATTTATCAGTCATAGCAGCGGAGCTATGGCAAAATTTTTATAAAAATTATGCATAAAATAATTTCATTCAAAGCATAAAAAGAGGACTTCCTACCATATTCTAGGAATTATCATCCTAGATTAATTGAAAGAATTTCATTATAATCATGGAGAAATTGAATTTTAATATCATGCATAAAGGATAATTTTTTTTATATCAAAAGTGTTACTTTTATCATTTTTAATTTTCATGCATAGAAGTATGCATAAAGGAAAAATTTTTATATCAAAAGTGTTACTTTTATCATTTTTAATTTTCATGCATAGAAGTATGCATAAAGGAAAAAAATTTTATATCAAAAGTGTTACTTTTATCATTTTTTAATTTTCATGCATAGAAGTATACATAAAGGATAATTTTTTTATATTAAAAGTGTTATTTTTATCATTTTTAATTTTCATGCATAGAAGGATGCATAAAGGAAAATTTTTTATATCAAAAGTGTTACTTTTATCATTTTTAATTTTCATGCATAGAAGTATGCATAAAGGATAATTTTTTTATATCAAAAGTGTTACTTTTATCATATTGGATTTCATGCATAGAGGTATGCATAAAAGTTGAATATTTTATTATAAAAGTGTTACTTTTAGCATAATTGAATTTCATGCATAGAGGTATGCATAAAAGATATGGGAAGTGATAAGATATGATAAGATGCATGTGGATGTGGATGTGGATGTATGAATGTGGATGTATGGATGTGAATGTGGATGTGGATGTGGATGTATGAATGTGGATGTATGGATGTGGATGTGGATGTATGAATGTGGATGTATGGATGTGAATGTGGATGTGGATGTGGATGTATGAATGTGGATGTATGGATGCATGAATGTGGATGTATGGATGTGAATGAGGATATAGATGTGGATGTATGGATGTGAATGTGCATGTAGATATGGATGTATATATGTGAATGGAAATGTGGTTGTGGATGTATGTATGCATGTGGATGTGGATATGGATGTGTATGTATGAATGTGGATATGGGATGTGGATGTATAAATGAGGATGTGAAAATGGAGATAAGCATGTAGATGTGGATGCATGAATGTGGATGTATGGATGTGAATGAGGATATAGATGTGGATGTATGGATGTGAATGTGCATGTAGATATCGATGTATATATGTGAATGGGAATGTGGATGTGGATATATGTATGCATGTGGATGTGGATATGGATGCGTATGTATGAATGTGGATATGGGATGTGGATGTATAAATGAGGATGTGAAAATGGAGATAAGCATGTAGATGTGGATGCATGAATGTGGATGTATGGATGTGAATGAGGATATAGATGTGGATGTATGGATGAAATGTGCATATAGATATGGATGTATAGATGTGAATGGGAATGTGGATGTGGATGTGGATGTATGTATGTGGATGTGGATGTATGAATGAGGACGTGATAATGAATGTATGCATGTGGATGTGGATATGGATGTGTATGTATGAATGCAGATATGGATGTGGATATGGATGTGTATGTATGAATGTGGATATGGGATGTGGAAGTATAAATGAGGATGTGAAAATGGAGTTAAGCATGTAGATGTGGATGTATGGATGTGAATGTGGTTTGGATGTGGATGTATGGATGTGGATATGGATGTGAATATATGATATGTGATGTGAAGGAATCTGAAGTGAAGAGATGGAAAATGATATGATTGGATGAGTACACATATAAATGAAATGTGGAATAAGTAATGTGGATTGTATGAGGGATAATGTGGAAAAATGAGAGTTAATATAGAAATTGTATTTGTAAACTGTTTGTAAATGCTGTTTGTAAATGGCTGTTTTATGTCAAGAATGCTGGGAAAGCATTTTGACCGTCTTGTGATTAAGGTCGTGGAGACCTAACTGATAAAGTTGCAACTGCTGACGGAGAGTCAATGGAGGACGTCTCGCGTAGCAAGGTCGACCGAGGTCTTGACCAGCCTCGGTTCGATTAAAATGGTGAGCTTCCGGTACGGTGGATGAGGGACCAAGGAAGCGGCCTATGAGTGAAGCGCTAGGTCACCTGCGAAGGATCCTAGAGGGTGCTGACCATACGGTGCTCGGGCTCTGGGTCGCCCAGGATACCCACGCGTGCGTCGAGGAAGATATTGGAACAAGGAGTAAGAGTTGTTTTCTGGAACCGGGCATGGATCTGGTTGACTGACCTTGCTGGTCCTCAACGGATGAGTCCATGGCTCTTTTATATGGATCTGTTGGTTGATCTTGCTGATCTTCAACGAGAGTCCATCTTGATAAGTGATTATATTGTTGAGTATTATGGGCTAGGAACTATTGAAACGGCCCCTGTGTGGACAGGTGGTGAGCGTTCTAGTTGCCAATGATGCCATAGATACTCTGATGAAGGAATGATGGGAAATTATGAATCAACTGGATAAATTGGGAGATTGTGATCAGTGGTACTATGGTTTCATTAAAGAATTGTTTTAAAGTTAGCTGATGCTAAGAAAAAGGCAATTTTCATATTGGGTGTGTAAGTGGTGTGGCTAGTTTTATGTTTGCATGAAATTCCGGCTAGGGGGCCTTGGAACTCTTTTCCTTGGTACCCGGGACAAAACCTAACCAAATTCTAAATTGGATCCCATCACTACAGTGGTTGGGCGGTTGGCTAACCCATGGGATCGGATGGGGTTAGGCTGGACTGATGGATCCGTAAATCGAGACTCAATTTCTGTTATTACGTAGATAAAGTAAATCCCGGATAGTAATTGTTCTATGGATAGGAATCAACGGCTGTGCCTCCTTGGTGGGGAAAAAAGCGTTGATCCCAATGATCCAAGTGCAAGTTTCTTCCTTGATCTGACCAAGTATCTTTATAGATGCAGTCGGATCTGTTTGATCAATAAGAGTTTTGACTACGTTAGAGTAAAAATTATCCTGGTGGAATCGCCCGTGCTTTCCGGATAAGGGAAGTTTTTCCGGGTCTGGTTTTGGAAAAACCGACGGATTAGTCTTTTGTCCAGATATCCATGGATGAGGCCCCAAGTGTGGGACCCTGCCTTGCGCAAGAAGTGCTACTTCCGCTGCTAATACCCCGAATCCGTTGCGCGGTGGGAACAGGGATCTCACAATTTTCTTAGTTTTAATTAGTGGGCTACAAGATTCTGGAATTCAATATAGTACATATGGTTTTTTTCTTGCACTAGTGTGCTACTATATATAAATGTACATATATAAATATAAATAACCAAATTTTTATGTGGGTGGAGAGTCGGCACACTTTCTCTTCTAAAAATTACACACCAAAGAATGTGCCCTCCCTTGGGAGTGTATATGTTGTTAATAATATAGATTCTAGATAGTGAAATATGTATTGTGATAATTGTGTGTGTGTGTGTGTGTGTGTGTGTGCACGTGCTTTTTGAATACATAGAAATGTATTCCATATTTTGGTTCTCCCCTTGAGAAAATATGTATGCAAATATTTGCTCCTTTTTGTGTGATATATAAGTGTTAAGGTGTCTGTGTTGTGTGTGTAATGTTTGGATTTTCTTACTCTAGTTTTTCAAGATGGAAAGCTTTGCATTGCACTAGTGTGGTACAGTATATATACATACATATAACCAAAGGATATATGTGTGTACAACATAAATTCTACATAAAAGATAATGATAGTAATATATTGCATAACCAACATTGGGAGAGGAGGGTATATATATATATATAATGGGTGGTGCAGGTGCAACAGTTGTTGAGAGAAGTCTACGTTAACAACCATAATTAGTATTGTTGATCTCACAGCCACTCACCTATAGTAGCATTATCTCTCATCATGGAAAATAAAGAAAGTTTCTACAAGAGTCATGAACCAGCAAAAGACTCGCTCGCTATCTTTGTGTGTGTTTGTGATTCAGTAGTAGTATGTATACTCATCAATGTATGCTGTGAGGGAGAGAGTACACAACCCATTTTAACCCCAGTAGTACTTCTAACCTCACCCGACGCACATCTTAGTGCCTGATTTTGACCGCCATCAGTCCCCCATCATCTTTGGTGGAAAAAATAAAGTTTCTGCAAACATCCCGAGTCAATTGAATCGGAGACCTTCCAAAGACACACAAAAAAGAAAGAAAGAAAGAAAGAAAGAGAATTGTTACCTACGTGCCCTCATCTCCTCAATGATAACCCTGAGAGGAAAAATACGATCAAGTCTCTCTGAATCATGCAAGCAACCTATCTGCCTAATGATAGCTTGGAGAAAAAATATGATAAAACGTCAAGTAATTCCTCCATGAATTTTGCTTGATATTTGTGTTTCACTACCCAAGAGCTAATCTTGACCTCCAGTATTACACCAAAGTATATTCGCCAAAGTATATTATGACCAATCATGATAGTTATTAGGTCCCACAAGGTTTCTTGGTGGATGGGGACAACTGTTGTATGGTGGTCCAAGAGCGGGGAAACCTTCTCACAAAGTCCTATTAAAGATGTTCTAGCAAGGAGAGTGGTTCAAAAGCAAGGTCTTCATGATCCTTGGGCTCTACCATGGTGCAACTTAACACAACCTTGGTGACATTAACTGTGTTAGAGGGTGGTAGATGTGTGGCATGGGATGTGAGATAGCTTTAGTGAATGAAGCCTGATTTAAGGCTTCATATAATTGGCATACATAGGTCTCTTATGTGACAAGATTTGTGATGGATGTTAGTCAATGTTCACGAAAAACTGGCCTTGGGTATATTTTCAGCAACTGAAATTTAGAAATCCCAATCAAATTTTGGGCTTGCCTTGAAGAAATCTGACAGTGACACCGAGTAGTGCTAATAACTAGCCACACTGAGAATGCTACCAATCAAGCATTGATACTTAACCCAAGAAAGTTTTCCTTAAAAAAGAACTCTTCAAAGAAATTTTGGTTAAAAACCTCTTCACAATCTCAACTTGCTAAAGTAAGCCAATGTTGGGTACAAAAGGACTAGCTAAATTTCCCAAAGATACTACCAAGACAACTGCTAAATCTAGGTGCCAAAGCCATGGAATTGCAATGTGGCAAGCAAACTCCATAATAATAACCACAAAAGTAACATTTCAAGACCAAGTATGGCAACCAAAGTCAATAACAAGGAGCACCAGTTGAATTACATCCCATACTAGTAGAAGCATAAGAATATAATCTTAAAATGGAGATAAACTCATAAGAACCTACTAGTTTTAATCATGACAACAAAAAGGAAAGAAGCAAGCAAAAACCTTCACCTAGAAAACGTGAAGACACACAAGAGCCCTCAATCTCAATCCTATAAATATACACACAAAACCCACTCCTTAAAAAGGAGAGGTACCACACAAACCTATTTGCAACAACGGGACAAAACCAAAACTGTCAAACTGAGTTGTATAAGAATTTTCATCCGCCGAAGAAGGCAAGGTGACAAGTACCTCCTCTAGTGGTAGAAGGAGATGTATAGCAATCCCTCAACATCAACTCACAAGCTAGCAGGATACCATATTTGAAGTTGCATACCTTACCACCAAGGTATCATCATGTTTGGACAAGAGGTATCACACCCTTGCTTACTACTTACTAATATCAATACTTTCACCTCTAAAAATGGTACCTTATGCGGTTGGGATGATCAACCCCTCAACATCAACTCGCAAGTTGGAAGGACACAATATTTGAAGTTACACCCCTTACCACCAAGGTATCATCATGGTTGGACAAGAGGTATCACACCCTTGCTTACTAAAATCAATACTTTCACCTCTAAATGGCACCTTATGTGGTTGGCATGATGCCTAAACAACGTTATGTGGCTAGAACATATGTAGAACACTTTTAAAACCCAAGTGTAAAGAATAATAAAATTTAAGTGATCCTACATGTTTATTTTCCACAAATTCTTGAATCTATGCACACATTTTTTGGTTTTCTTGGTTTTTTTTTAAAATGTTGCACCATTTTATTGAATTATAGCCAAGATTGAGTACAATCTTGCTAGATATGGAGTGTTAGATTCAAATTGGTGAGAATAGGAGTGTTATACCATGGTTTGAGAAAATTTTTGGAGAAAAAGGGAGAAGGAAAAAGTTTTTTTCCCCACTTTTAGGGTTGTCTTTCATTTTTTTAAAAATGGTGAAAAGTGAGTGTCCTTCTTCTTCCCCTTTTTCCCCCTTTTAATCTTTCATGGAGACCTTGAAAGTATGCTCTTTACTACACATTATACTAATAAAATGAAGCCATGGATCATTCTCTTCAAGAGACAAGTATGCTCTTTACTACATATTATACCACTTTTCTTCCACCAATAAATGAAGCCATGGATCATTCTCTTCAAGAGCTAAACAAGGAGCTTCTTTCGGCCATGGAAGGAAGGTAATTTTGCACCGTTACGCCACCCATGTGTGGGGCCATGTTGAGATGCATATGAAGAGTTAGCTACTTGCTTAAATCACTTCTACATGATATGGAAACTTCTTATCTTCATGGAAGCTTCATGTTGATACCTTCAATGCTTCATTTGAGAATAATTTTGGTGATTTAGGTTTTCCTTCGAAATTAGAGTTTCTCATGCTTATATAAGTAACACCCTAACCATCTTCTACATGCTCTTATCTTCTTTTATATGCTACCTATGCTTCGTTTTTCAAAGGAATTAGGATTTTTGAGTTTTTGGGTGTTAGTTCTCTTCCTCAAGCTTCCTCTACCCTCCCATACCATTTTTATGGCAGAATGTTCATGATTTTATGGTTTCTTGAGAGGAAAAGGGTTTAGGAAATTCTCCAAGATTAGGGTTTTTAGTGAAATTTCTCAATAAATTCAATCCATAATCCTCTTTCCCATGGTCTCTTCTATTCTACCATATGTTTCTTGATCTATTTGGCCAAAGAAAAAGGGTTTTATGAGAAAATAGGGTTTAGGAATCCTCATAAACCAAGGATTTTCTACATTTCCTTGCCTTATGTTTACATTGCCTTGGAACTCTACATGCCATTAATCATGCTCACATGCTTTACAAGGTTTATTAGTAAGAAACTATGAGTAATATCAAAAATATGAGATATTTTGGGTATCCAAAAATGAGTAAATGCTCACATAAGATGAAGAGTTGAAATGTACAAGGTTTATTAGTAAAAAACTATGAGCAATATTAAAAATATGGGATATTTTGGGTATCCAAAAATATTCATAATCTAAATATTCTCTCTCTAGAATATTTTCTCTCTCTAGGCTAAAACAGTTAGAAATAAGATCTTTTATATTTCTGAAGAGGGATTTGATTACACAGGAAGATACTGGACTTCTTGAGAGGCTGGGGAGGAATCTTATAGTATGTGCGCAGGGCTACTGGCTGAGCTCCGGCGGGGGTCAATTCTATCACATGATCTACTTCCCGAATTGGAGGCATTTCAGTTAGCTCTGCTGGGAATAGATCATCAAATTCATTTAACCATCCTGGTTCTTTAGCCTTAAGCTTTGAGTCTACTAGGTTCATTTCGACAACATAAATTTGCTGCTTCTTTCTAAGTCCTTTTAGCAACTTAGAAGCTTTTACTAACTGAAGGTCTGGGGATCCGGAAACTCCAGTTCCTTGAACTTTGTTCCCGTGAAGGTCATGGAGGGAAATGGTTCCATTGTTTAAGAGAAACATTATGAAAAACTTGATTTTATCCATTAATCGTTCATCTAGGATAAAGAATGGTTGGATTTGCTAAAGAAGAGAGGGGAATGCCTTTTTTTAATGAGGCATAACATCATTTACAATTTAGAGAAGACAAAAATCGTAAAAACCATAAAAATGAATAAAAAAGAGAAGAATCTCCAACTTACGAAGGAATTTGAGAGATTTCCTTTGGCTTGATGGTTTGAGGGTAACTCTTGTTTGAAACAATAGTGGCCACCAGAAGAGGTAAGGTCAAAAACTAATGAATTATGAGTAAATTCACAGTTTTCTGGCTCTAGGGAGAAGCAGGGTAAGAGTGAAAAAACACTATTGAGTTTCAACAAAGGGGAAGGCTTCTATTTATAGGAAAAAGTGAGCTTCTAACCAAGCCAACTGATTCTAGAATTTTCCAGATCAGTTTGGTCAATTTTTGACCATTTTTGGGTCAGTTTTGCTCCCTTTCTGGATCTAGTTGAAACAGGAGAGAGGAGAGATAAAAATATCTCATTATTTGGGAGTTTAAAACTCATTCAAGCATGTGAAATAGGCTCCTCCTTCATGAGGGAAATTCCCCCATGCAGAGGTATCAAAAATGCATCATTACTTCCAAATATCTCTCTTTTTTAACTATTAACCTTGTCCTTAGTCAACTCTTCATCTTATGTGAGTATTTACTCATTTTTGGGGGATTTTTCTTTTATTCTTCTATTTATCTCCTTCCTACATTTGGATGAATCTTATAGGATAGGTCCATAGGAACCTTAATTTAAAATTTCGAAAAAATCTTCACCCCCTGGATAATACCTCTTGAACAGATTATACTTAATTTCTAATGCACCTTCTGGAAATCTTTTTGAACTTCTGTTTCAGGGAAACTTATTTTAATAAGATGAGAATTTTTTCCATCCGAAAATATTTAAAATCTGAATATTATCTCTCTAGAATATTTTCTCTCTCTAGGCCAAAACTGGTAGAAACAAGATCTCTTATATTTCTGAAGAGGGATTTGATTACAGGGGAAGATGCGGACATCTTGAGAGGCTGGGGAGGAATCTTACAATCCAAATACTTTAAGTGCCTAATGAGGAAGGTTTGATTCTTCCCTCTCTTTTTTTGGGCATTGTGAGTGGACAAGATTGAGGGTCACCCCATAGATGTTGCTTTGGTTGTTGATAAGGTTATGGGAATTTGCTTCCTTTTTAGCACCCAAATCCACTTGTTACCCTCATAGTAGCCTTGAGCTTGCAGAAGACGAGTTGGAATCCATCGAGAGGTAACCCGTGGTTTGGATTGATTTTTGTTGCGATGCCTCCTCATTTCCTTGACAGTAAGTTGGCGAGTGAAAAGCTTTAGGGACCCATGAGAGTAATGTTCGTGGAGTGTAAAAGGGTTAGGATGTTTTACAACTGAGACACTCCTTTTGGCCCATTCAATTTTGCATTGAGCCACTATCATCTAGGTTCGTCCAAAAATGACATGTTCTTTTAAAGTTCCCATGGGCATAAAAAATCGACATAACCAAGTGCTCGTTATCACCTTGGATGATAGTTTTAAACAAACCAAGCACTTTGGTATTTTTGGCACCAGTTATCCCCTCTATTCTCATGTTATACTTTTTAAGTTGAGATTCACCCAACTAATTCCATGTAGCAAATGAGAGTAGATTGTGATTAGCACCCATGTCAAGCATAGCATTATAGAACACTTTACCATAGGGGCTAGATAATTCAATTGGTGTTCTGAGAGATGGAATGCATCCATGTTGTCAATTACCTCTCCAACATAAGCTTGTGTGGAAGGTCCAAGGTTTTCTTCTCAATGTTGTTAAAGTTTCCCTTGACTCCTATTGTTAAAGTTTTGCTTGTCTTTCCCTTGGGATTAGATCTTCTTTTGAGCGGCCTTTTCCATGGCAGCTTGTGTATCATGAGAAGCATATAAGGATTCTTTAATAAGAGGTCCATCATTTCTTAAACTTACTATACCACTAAGGAAATTTATAGTCTTAGCTCCGTTAAGAGTCTCAATATGTATAGTACCTTGTGGTGTAACTTCAAAAACCCTAAATGGTTGCTTTCAAGTGTATTTGGGATTTTTCTTTTCACTACGGATTACATAGATAAGTACAAGATCTCCTTGATTGATCTCCTTATTCTTGATATTTTGGTCAAACCACTTCTCTCTACAGTCTTTCTCTGTCAGCATGTTTTGTACTATAATTTGTCTTTCCTCTTCGAGTCATTCTAAAACAAATAATTGGTCAACCAATTCATCTCACCATCAGCTACTCTTAAGCTAGGAATCATGAACTCCCAAGGCATTACTACCTCAAGTCCATACACCATTTTAAAGGGTGTGCAACTAATTGCAACTTTGTATAATATGCGATAGGTGTATAAAGCTATTGTAAGCTTAAATTCCCAGTTAGTATATCTAAAAAGATGCAAAGGAGAAAAGAGCTTGAGCTCTTGCAAGCACACACACTGTTATAATTTCATGGTGCTCATGCTAGATCAAAGATGTGGAGGAGAGAGACTCACAAAATACAAGTTTTTACATAACCTTAGTCTCTTAATACCCCCCCTCAATACCAACTATGAAAGAAAATTGGAATAGGTGGTATTGGACATAGGTTGCCTTTATAACATTAGACGTACAAGATTAGGAATATAGGTGTGGGTACATTGAGATTTAAAATAATTTCTCAGTGGAGTTAGAGGCTGATACAAAGTTAGCCTTTGACTCTTTGTTAGGACATTTAGAAGTGATATGTCCCGTTTGTTTACACTTGTTACATTTCATTTTGTTGGGATGTTTGATCCAACAATTATTTGCCAAATGACCCACCTTTTTGCAATGGACACATCTTACTTTGATCACTTGTTGATGTGACAAAGCTTGTTCGATATTCGATGAAGTTGTTGCATTTGAAGATTCAACTCCTCCCTTTGGCCTCTTTTCTTCATCAAGACAAGATTGAATGACTCCTTTAAGGGTGGGATTAGGTATGTTCTTCAGCCACTACATCATCTTCATCCATTCTCGCATTCACTGATGCAAGTTGAGCCATAAGGCCCTTCAAGTGAGAGATGAAGGCTCCGATGCCGTCTCCCTCTTTGAGTTCCAAGCTGAAAAATTCAATTTTAAGTGAGATCTTGGAATTCTTACCACGAGCTCCATAGAGCTTATCAAGCTCATCCCATTTCTCCTTTGCAGTCAGAAGCTAGTATGAGAGCCTCATCAAGATGAAGCATGATGATGGCTTGTGCCCTCTCATCATCTTCAATATCTTCAGCCTTAGTTCGATCAATAACCTTAGTGCCGGCGGGGATGAATGGCCCAAAACCTTTGGACATCATCTTGACAAGGACTTGCTAAGTGTGGAAGCCCTCTCTTGAGAACTTCTTAATTTGGGTGTCGTCCTTTGACATTGGGTATTGAAGGAGATTACTAGAGAGTAATGGGCTGATTTATGAAGAAGAAAAAACCAAAAATTTGGGTGTTGTCCTTTGAGATTACTAGAGAGTAATGGGCTGATTTATAAAGAAGAAAAAACCAAAAATTTGTGATGTTTTGGCTTAAGTAGAAAGAGAGAGGCTTATGAGAATGCAACAACCCTTAACCAAGCCAAGGATGTTGCATAAAAAAGGAGATTAAGATGGTGAAGCTTATGGTTTAGCATTTAGGGTTTGTGCCCAACCATTAATTTTGATGGAGATTAGCTTCATTAGTGTCAAAGAACACTTTGTTTGGTGATAAAGATCACCATTAGTGTTTAAAAACATGATTAGTGCTTAAGAGCACATTTCTAGCATCTAATGACACTTGCATTGCTGATTAGATTCACCATTAATGTTTAAGAACACTCTTAGTGTTTAGAAACACTTTGGAATGACTCCCCTTTGTTGGATTAGAAGCCTCATTAGTGTTAATCAACACTATTAGTGCTTATAAGCACACTTTGAAAAGCTTTGTGCACTTGAAGATGTTGATGGAGCTTGATGAGAATGAGGCTCATGAATACCTCATGGTGTATGCCCACCACTTCAAACTCAAAATAGGATCTGCAACAAGCCCTCACAAGAGCACTTAAGTGATTAGAGCTAAGAGGACAGGATTAGAGCAAAAAGAAGCTTGATTTTGAAGCTTTAATGGAAGCTTCAATGGCTTTCAAGGAGAGTAGCCTGGTTTTTCTACTGTAGCGAACGCATCAAGCTGCCATTAGGGCTAAGATTCGGGCTGTAGGTAGTTGAGACTATGGGCTTCAAAAGCCCTAATCTCTCATAGCCTGTAATCACTTGCAGACATCGAATGCGTGTACGACATCGACGGTAGCTAGAAAATTGTGCCGGCTTGCTCAGACGACAATGCTACGGCAGAGAAGGGGTCACTTGTCTGATGAGCTGTACGATCTTGAGCGCCCGAACGTCCTCTTCAAGTTTTTAGTTGAAAGCTCCATGAGTTCTTGCCTCCACGAGTTGCTGGAGCTGCTCCACTTGCAGGAGGTTCAGCTCCACAAAGAAAAATAATAATAGAGTTGACCTATTCTACACCACAAAAGTGACCTAAGCAACCAAAGCTCTAGATACCATGTTATAATTTCATGCTAGATCAAAGATGTGCAGGAGAGAGACTCACAAAATACAAGAAAATATCTTGCTTATTAAGTTGCTCAAAATACAACTAGGCTTCTTGCTCAATACAATGCCTTCTAGATCTTCTATCTGAGATACTACCAACCCAATCAGCATCTGTGTACCCATGTACACATATCTCTGTCCCAATTTCATAAAATAGTCCACAATGCAAAGTAGACCTCACATACCTCAGTATGCGTCTCAATGCATCCAAATGCGGCTTTCGAGGAGCCTGCATAAACTAACTCACCAACCCAACAACATAGCTCAAATCTGGCCTGGTGATTGTCATGTAGATCAAGCTTCCTACTATGCATCTATACAAAGTAGGATCCTCCAAAATCTCTCCTCAATCTGCACTCAACTTGCCATTCTAATCCAAGTATGGTATGATAGGCTTATAGCCTCTCATACCATACTTGGACAACATGTCCAAGCCATACTGTCTCTGCAGTAATCCAATACCATGTGGTGACATAATCACCTCAATGCCCAAGAAATATCTGAGCTCCCCCAAATCCTTTGTAAGATCCCTGACCCCACTACGCAACGAATTTGGGGGTGCTAGCAGCGGAAGTAGCACTTCTTGAACGGGGCAGGGTCCCACAGTCGGGGCCTGGCCCACGGATATCTAGACAAGAGACTAATCCATCGGTTCTTCCAAAACCAAACTCGGAAAAACTTCCCTTGCCTGAAAAGCACGAGCGATTCCTCCAGGATAACTTTTCTCTAGCGTAGTCAAAAGCCTGAACTAACTGAACTGATCTGACCGAACCCGTAAGTCCCATAATCAAATCAGGGAAAAGATTGTACTTGGATCATAGAGACCAACGCTTTTTTCCTCATTGAGAGGCACAACTGTTGATTCTTTTCCATAGAATAGTTTTTATCCAAGATTTACCTCATCTATCGTACTATACAGAAATTGAGAGATCCATCAGTCCAGCCTAACCCCATCGAGTCCCATGGGTTAGCCAACTGCCCAACCATTGTAGTGATGGGATCCAATTAGGAATTTTGATAGGTTTTGTCCCGGGTACCAGGGAAAAGAGTTCCCAGGCCCCTTAGCGGGATATTCATGTAAACATAAAACTAGTCACACCACTTACACACCCAATATGAACTTGCATTTTTCATAGATTCAACAATCTTTAAAATAATCATGTAATGAAACCATAGTGTTACTGATCATAATCCTCTAATTATCCAGTTGAATCCTAATTTCCAATTCCTTCCTTCATCAGTGTACCTATGGCATCATTGGCAACCAGAACGCTCACCACCTGTTTACTCAGGGGCCTTTTCAATAGTTCCTAGCTCATAGTACCCGGCAATATAATCACATAAAAATATCCAGATGGAATCTCCGTTGAAGATCAGCAAGATCAACCAACAGATCCATATAAAAGAGTCATGGACTCATCCATTGAGGACCAGCAAGGTCAATCAACCAGATCCATGCCCAAATTCAGAAAACAACTCTTACTCCTTGTTCCAATATCTTCCCCGACGTACTTGTGGGTATCTTTGGTGGCCCAGAGCTTGAGCACCGTATGGTCAGCACCCTCTAGGATCCTTCACAGGTCACCTAGTGTTTCACTCATAGGCCGCTTCCTTGGTCCCTCATCCACTGTACCGGAAGCTCACCATTTAACGCGAGACGTCCTCCGATGACTCTTCGTCACAGCAGTTGCAACTTTAACAGATAGGTCTCCATGACCTCATTCACAAGACGGTCAAAATGCTTCCCCAGCATTCTTGACATAAAACAATCATTTAAAAACAGATTTCACAAACAAAGATAGTTTCCTCAGCTTTGATGTATGTAAAGTAGTATTGTGTATATATTTGTGCGCTTTCTTTAATGTATGTATTGATCTGCTTTAATTTTGGCAGTCTTTAGAGCTTTGAGCCTTGTTTTCTTAGTGTTTGAGTTTTGAATTTTAGTATCTTGAATTTTAGAGTGACATGAAAAGGTTTCTTTCATATAGTCTTAATGACATAGCATTATTTTCTTAGTTTTAATTAGTGGGCTACAAGATTCTGGAATTCAATATAGTACGTATGGTTTTTTTCTTGCACTAGTGTGCTACTATATATAAATGTACATATATAAATATAAATAACCAAATTTTTATGTGGGTGGAGAGTCGGCACACTTTCTCTTCTAAAAATTACACACCAAAGAATGTGCCCTCCCTTGGGAGTGTATATGTTGTTAATAATATAGATTCTAGATAGTGAAATATGTATTGTGATAATTGTGTGTGTGTGTGTGTGTGTGTGTGTGTGCACGTGCTTTTTGAATACATAGAAATGTATTCCATATTTTGGTTCTCCCCTTGAGAAAATATGTATGCAAATATTTGCTCTTTTTTGTGTGATATATAAGTGTTAAGGTGTCTGTGTTGTGTGTGTAATGTTTGGATTTTCTTACTCTAGTTTTTCAAGATGGAAAGCTTTGCATTGCACTAGTGTGGTACAGTATATATACATACATATAACCAAAGGATATATGTGTGTACAACATAAATTCTACATAAAAGATAATGATAGTAATATATTGCATAACCAACATTGGGGGAGGAGGGTATATATATATATAATGGGTGGTGCAGGTGCAACAGTTGTTGAGAGAAGTCTACGTTAACAACCATAATTAGTATTGTTGATCTCACAGCCACTCACCTATAGTAGCATTATCTCTCATCATGGAAAATAAAGAAAGTTTCTACAAGAGTCATGAACCAGCAAAAGACTCGCTCGCTATCTTTGTGTGTGTTTGTGATTCAGTAGTAGTATGTATACTCATCAATGTATGCTGTGAGGGAGAGAGTACACAACCCATTTTAACCCCAGTAGTACTTCTAACCTCACCCGACGCACATCTTAGTGCCTGATTTTGACCGCCATCAGTCCCCCACATCATCTTTGGTGGAAAAAATAAAGTTTCTGCAAACATCCCGAGTCAATTGAATCGGAGACCTTCCAAAGACACACAAAAAAGAAAGAAAGAAAGAAAGAAAGAGAATTCTTACCTACATGCCCTCATCTCCTCAATGATAACCCTGAGAGAAAAAATACGATCAAGTCTCTCTGAATCATGCAAGCAACCTATCTGCCTAATGATAGCTTGGAGAAAAAATATGATAAAACGTCAAGTAATTCCTCCATGAATTTTGCTTGATATTTGTGTTTCACTACCCAAGAGCTAATCTTGACCTCCAGTATTACACCAAAGTATATTCGCCAAAGTATATTATGACCAATCATGATAGTTATTAGGTCCCACAAGGTTTCTTGGTGGGTGGGGACAACTGTTGTATGGTGGTCCAAGAGCGGGGAAACCTTCTCACAAAGTCCTATTAAAGATGTTCTAGCAAGGAGACTGGTTCAAAAGCAAGGTCTTCATGATCCTTGGGCTCTACCATGGTGCAACTTAACACAACCTTGGTGACATTAACTGTGTTAGAGGGTGGTAGATGTGTGGCATGGGATGTGAGATAGCTTTAGTGAATGAAGCCTGATTTAAGGCTTCATATAATTGGCATACATAGGTCTCTTATGTGACAAGATTTGTGATGGATGTTAGTCAATGTTCACGAAAAACTGGCCTTGGGTATATTTTCAGCAACTGAAATTTAGAAATCCCAATCAAATTTTGGGCTTGCCTTGAAGAAATCTGACAGTGACACCGAGTAGTGCTAATAACTAGCCACACTGAGAATGCTACCAATCAAGCATTGATACTTAACCCAAGAAAGTTTTCCTTAAAAAAGAACTCTTCAAAGAAATTTTGGTTAAAAACCTCTTCACAATCTCAACTTGCTAAAGTAAGCCAATGTTGGGTACAAAAGGACTAGCTGAATTTCCCAAAGATACTACCAAGACAACTGCTAAATCTAGGTGCCAAAGCCATAGAATTGCAATGTGGCAAGCAAACTCCATAATAATAACCACAAAAGTAACATTTCAAGACCAAGTATGGCAACCAAAGTCAATAACAAGGAGCACCAGTTGAATTACATCCCATACTAGTAGAAGCATAAGAATATAATCTTAAAATGGAGATAAACTCATAAGAACCTACTAGTTTTAATCATGACAACAAAAAGGAAAGAAGCAAGCAAAAACCTTCACCTAGAAAACGTGGAAGACACACAAGAGCCCTCAATCTCAATCCTATAAATATACACACAAAACCCACTCCTAAAAAAGGAGAGGTACCACACAAACCTATTTGCAACAACGGGACAAAACCAAAACTGTCAAACTGAGTTGTATAAGAATTTTCATCCGCCGAAGAAGGCAAGGTGACAAGTACCTCCTCTAGTGGTAGAAGGAGATGTATAGCAATCCCTCAACATCAACTCACAAGCTAGTAGGATACCATATTTGAAGTTGCATACCTTACCACCAAGGTATCATCATGTTTGGACAAGAGGTATCACACCCTTGCTTACTACTTACTAATATCAATACTTTCACCTCTAAAAATGGTACCTTATGCGGTTGGGATGATCAACCCCTCAACATCAACTCGCAAGTTGGAAGGACACAATATTTGAAGTTACACCCCTTACCACCAAGGTATCATCATGGTTGGACAAGAGGTATCACACCCTTGCTTACTAAAATCAATACTTTCACCTCTAAATGGCACCTTATGTGGTTGGCATGATGCCTAAACAAAGTTATGTGGCTAGAACATATGTAGAACACTTTTAAAACCCAAGTGTAAAGAATAATAAAATTTAAGTGATCCTACATGTTTATTTTCCACAAATTCTTGAATCTATGCACACATTTTTTGGTTTTCTTGGTATTTTTTTAAAATGTTGCACCATTTTATTGAATTATAGCCAAGATTGAGTACAATCTTGCTAGATATGGAGTGTTAGATTCAAATTGGTGAGAATAGGAGTGTTATACTATGGTTTGAGAAAATTTTTGGAGAAAAAGAGAGAAGGAAAAAGTTTTTTTCCCCACTTTTAGGGTTGTCTTTCATTTTTTTAAAAATGGTGAAAAGTGAGTGTCCTTCTTCTTCCCCTTTTTCCCCCTTTTAATCTTTCATGGAGACCTTGAAAGTATGCTCTTTACTACACATTATACTAATAAAATGAAGCCATGGATCATTCTCTTCAAGAGACAAGTATGCTCTTTACTACATATTATACCACTTTTCTTCCACCAATAAATGAAGCCATGGATCATTCTCTTCAAGAGCTAAACAAGGAGCTTCTTTCGGCCATGGAAGGAAGGTAATTTTGCACCGTTACGCCACCCATGTGTGGGGCCATGTTGAGATGCATATGAAGAGTTAGCTACTTGCTTAAATCACTTCTACATGATATGGAAACTTCTTATCTTCATGTAAGCTTCATGTTGATACCTTCAATGCTTCATTTGAGAATAATTTTGGTGATTTAGGTTTTCCTTCGAAATTAGAGTTTCTCATGCTTATATAAGTAACACCCTAACCATCTTCTAAATGCTCTTCTCTTCTTATATATGCTACCTATGCTTCGTTTTTCAAAGGAATTAGGATTTTTGAGTTTTTGGGTGTTAGTTCTCTTCCTCAAGCTTCCTCTACCCTCCCATACCATTTTTATGGCAGAATGTTCATGATTTTATGGTTTCTTGAGAGGAAAAGGGTTTAGGAAATTCTCCAAGATTAGGGTTTTTAGTGAAATTTCTCAATAAATTCAATCCATAATCCTCTTTCCCATGGTCTCTTCTATTCTACCATATGTTTCTTGATCTATTTGGCCAAAGAAAAAGGGTTTTATGAGAAAATAGGGTTTAGGAATCCTCATAAACCAAGGATTTTCTACATTTCCTTGCCTTATGTTTACATTGCCTTGGAACTCTACATGCCATTAATCATGCTCACATGCTTTACAAGGTTTATTAGTAAGAAACTATGAGTAATATCAAAAATATGAGATATTTTGGGTATCCAAAAATGAGTAAATGCTCACATAAGATGAAGAGTTGAAATGTACAAGGTTTATTAGTAAAAAACTATGAGCAATATTAAAAATATGGGATATTTTCGGTATCCAAAAATATTCATAATCTGAATATTCTCTCTCTAGAATATTTTCTCTCTCTAGGCTAAAACAGTTAGAAATAAGATCTTTTATATTTCTGAAGAGGGATTTGATTACACAGGAAGATACTGGACTTCTTGAGAGGCTGGGGAGGAATCTTACATGTTTGTTTTCCACAAATTCTTGAATCTATGCACACATTTTTTGGTTTTCTTGGTATTTTTTTAAAATGTTGCACCATTTTATTGAATTATAGCCAAGATTGAGTACAATCTTGCTAGATATGGAGTGTTAGATTCAAATTGGTGAGAATAGGAGTGTTATACTATGGTTTGAGAAAATTTTTGGAGAAAAAGGGAGAAGGAAAAAGTTTTTTTCCCCACTTTTAGGGTTGTCTTTCATTTTTTTAAAAATGGTGAAAAGTGAGTGTCCTTCTTCTTCCCCTTTTTCCCCCTTTTAATCTTTCATGGAGACCTTGAAAGTATGCTCTTTACTACACATTATACTAATAAAATGAAGCCATGGATCATTCTCTTCAAGAGACAAGTATGCTCTTTACTACATATTATACCACTTTTCTTCCACCAATAAATGAAGCCATGGATCATTCTCTTCAAGAGCTAAACAAGGAGCTTCTTTCGGCCATGGAAGGAAGGTAATTTTGCACCGTTATGCCACCCATGTGTGGGGCCATGTTGAGATGCATATGAAGAGTTAGCTACTTGCTTAAATCACTTCTACATGATATGGAAACTTCTTATCTTCATGTAAGCTTCATGTTGATACCTTCAATGCTTCATTTGAGAATAATTTTGGTGATTTAGGTTTTCCTTCGAAATTAGAGTTTCTCATACTTATATAAGTAACACCCTAACCATCTTCTAAATGCTCTTCTCTTCTTATATATGCTACCTATGCTTCGTTTTTCAAAGGAATTAGGATTTTTGAGTTTTTGGGTGTTAGTTCTCTTCCTCAAGCTTCCTCTACTTTCCCATACCATTTTTATGGCAGAATGTTCATGATTTTATGGTTTCTTGAGAGGAAAAGGGTTTAGGAAATTCTCCAAGATTAGGGTTTTTAGTGAAATTTCTCAATAAATTCAATCCATAATCCTCTTTCCCATGGTCTCTTCTATTCTACCATATGTTTCTTGATCTATTTGGCCAAAGAAAAAGGGTTTTATGAGAAAATAGGGTTTAGGAATCCTCATAAACCAAGGATTTTCTACATTTCCTTGCCTTATGTTTACATTGCCTTGGAACTCTACATGCCATTAATCATGCTCACATGCTTTACAAGGTTTATTAGTAAGAAACTATGAGTAATATCAAAAATATGAGATATTTTGGGTATCCAAAAATGAGTAAATGCTCACATAAGATGAAGAGTTGAAATGTACAAGGTTTATTAGTAAAAAACTATGAGCAATATTAAAAATATGGGATATTTTGGGTATCCAAAAATATTCATAATCTGAATATTCTCTCTCTAGAATATTTTCTCTCTCTAGGCTAAAACAGTTAGAAATAAGATCTTTTATATTTCTGAAGAGGGATTTGATTACACAGGAAGATACTGGACTTCTTGAGAGGCTGGGGAGGAATCTTATAGTATGTGCGCAGGGCTACTGGTGGCTGAGCTCCGGGGATCAATTCTATCACATGATCTACTTCCCGAATTGGAGGCATTTCAGTTAGCTCTGCTGGGAATAGATCATCAAATTCATTTAACCATCCTGGTTCTTTAGCCTTAAGCTTTGAGTCTACTAGGTTCATTTCGACAACATAAATTTGCTGCTTCTTTCTAAGTCCTTTCAGCAACTTAGAAGCTTTTACTAACTGAAGGTCTGGGGATCCGGAAACTCCAGTTCCTTGAACTTTGTTCCCGTGAAGGTCATGGAGGGAAATGGTTCCATTGTTTAAGAGAAACATTATGAAAAACTTGATTTTATCCATTAATCGTTCATCTAGGATAAAGAATGGTTGGATTTGCTAAAGAAGAGAGGGGAATGCCTTTTTTTAATGAGGCATAACATCATTTACAATTTAGAGAAGACAAAAATCATAAAAACCATAAAAATGAATAAAAAAGAGAAGAATCTCCAACTTACGAAGGAATTTGAGAGCTTTCCTTTGGCTTGATGGTTTGAGGGTAACTCTTGTTTGAAACAAGAGTGGCCACAAGTCTTTAGAAGAGGGAAGGTCAAAAACTAATGAATTATGAGTAAATTCACAGTTTTCTGGCTCTAGGGAGAAGCAGGGTAAGAGTGCAAAAACACTATTGAGTTTCAACAAAGGGGAAGGCTTCTATTTATAGGAAAAAGTGAGCTTCTAACCAAGCCAACTGTGAGATCCCTGTCCCCACCATGCGACGGATTCGGAGTACTAGTAGCGGAAGTAGCACATCATGCGTGGGTAGGGGTCTCACACTCGGGGCCTCGCCCACGGATATCCGGACAAGAGACTAATCCGTCGGTTTGTCCAAAACCGAAACCGGAAAAACTTCCTTTACCCGGAAAGTATGGCGATTCCACCAGGATAACTCTTTACTCTAACGTAGTCAAGATCATTACGGATCAACTGATCTGACTGCACCTTTAACGGTACTTGGTCAAATCAAGAGGCACAGCCGTTGATTCCTATCCATAGAACAATTTCTATCCGGGATTTACTTCATCTATCGTAATAATAGAAATTAAATCTCGATTTACGGATCCATCAGTCCAGCCTAACCCCATCCGATCCCATGGGTTAGCCAACCGCCCAACCACTGTAGTGATGGGATCCAATTTGGAATTTGGTTAGGTTTTGTCCCGGGTACCAAGGAAAAGAGTTTCAAGGCCCCCTAGCTGGAAGTTCATGCAAACATAAAACTAGCCACACCACTTACACACCCAATATGAAATTGCCTTTTTCTTAGCATCGGCTAACTTTAAAACAATCCTTTAATGAAACCATAGTACCACTGATCACAATCTTCCAATTTATCCGGTTGATTCATATTTTCCCATCATTCCTCCATCAGAGTATCTATGGCATCATTGGCAACTAGAACGCTCACCACCTGTCCACACAGGGGCCTTTTCAATAGTTCCTAGCCCATAATACTCGGCAATATAATCACTTATAAAAATCAAGATGGACTCTCGTTGAAGATCAGCAAGATCAACCAACAGATCCATATAAAGAGCCATGGACTCATCCATTGAAGACCAGCAAGGTCAATCAACCAGATCCATGCCCGGTTTCACAAAACAACTCTTACTCCTTGTTCCAATATCTTCCTCGACGCACGCGTGGGTATCCTGGGTGACCCAGAGCCCGAGCACCGTATGGTCAGCACCCTCTAGGATCCTTCGCAGGTGACCTAGCGCTTCACTCATAGGCCGCTTCCTTGGTCCCTCATCCACCGTACCGGAAGCTCACCATTTTAATCGAACCGAGGCTGGTCAAGACCTCGGCTGACCTTACTACGCGAGACGTCCTCCATTGACTCTCCGTCAGCAGTTGCAACTTTATCAGTTAGGCTCCACGACCTTAATCACAAGACGGTCAAAATGCTTTCCCAGCATTCTTGACATAAAACAGCCATTTACAAACAACATTTACAACAGTTTACAAATACAGTTTCTATATTAACTCTCATTTTTTCACATTATCCCTCATTAATCCACATTACTTATTCCACATTCCATTTATATATGTACTCATCCAATCACATCATTTTCCATCTCTTCACTTCAAATTCCTTCACATCACATATCATATATTCACATCCATATCCACATCCACATCCATTTATATATGTACTCATCTAATCACATCATTTTCCATCTCTTCACTTCAGATTCCTTTACATCACATATCATATATTCACATCTATACATCCACATCTACATCCACATTCACATACATCCACATCCACATTTCCATACATCTACATCCACATTCACATACATCCACATCCATATTCCCATTCACATCTATACATCCACATCCACATTCCCATTCACATCTATACATCCAAATCTACATCCACATACATACATACATCCACATCCACATCCACATTCCCATTCACATCTATACATCCACATCTACATCCACAGACATACATACATCCACATCCACATCCACATCCACATTCCCATTCACATCTATACATCCACATCTACATCCACATACATACATACATCCACATCCACATTCCACATTCACATCTATACATCCACATCTACATCCACATTCACATACATCCACATCCACATTCCCATTCACATCTATACATCCACATTCACATCTATGCATATACATCCTCATGCATACATCCACATTCACATTCACATCTATACATCCACATCTACATCCACATTCACATCTATGCATATACATCTTCATGCATACATCTACATCCACATTCACATCTATGCATCTACATCCATATTCACATCTATGCATATACATCTTCATGCATACATCTACATCCACATTCACATCTATGCATCTACATCCATATTCACATCTATGCATATACATCTCCATGCATACATCCATTTTCACATTCATACATCCACACTCCCATCTCCACATCCACACATCCACATACATACATCCATTTCCACATTCCCATTCATATAACCCCATATGCCTTCACATCTAATCTTTTACATCACATCCATTCTCGCCCTATCACAACCCTTATCCTATCACATACACTTCTTACCTCATCCCATACACATCTTAATTCATCTTATCACCTCCTAACTTATTTCATAAGCATCTTATCACCTCTTATCACATCTTATACACTTCTTATCACATCCTATCACCTCTCATTTCTATTTATAGAATACAAGAGAATTCTTATATTTGATATAAGATTTCTTTACACATTTATTTATGCATAAATTCCATTTAAGGAGATTAATACTTTCGAAGTAAAAATCAATCTTTTATGCATCTTCCTATGCATAAATTCATTTTAAATGAAAATGACACTTTTGAATTAAAATTCAATCTTTCATGCATCTTCCTATGCATGAATTCAATTTAGATGAGAATGACACTTTTGAATCAATCTTCTATGCATCTTCCTATGCATAAATTCAATTTGGTAGAAATTACACTTTTAGAATAAAAGAATTTCTCTTATGCATCTAAGTTATGCATAAAATCCCTTTATGATGAAAATCACACTTTTAGTATAAAAAGAATATCTTTTATGCATACTTCTATGCATGAAATCCAAATATGATAAAAGTAACACTTTTATAATAAAATAATCAACTCTTATGCATACTTCTATGCATGAAATTCAATTGTGATATAAGTAACACTTTTATAATAAAATAATCAACTTTTATGCATACCTCTATGCATGAAATCCAATATGATAAAAGTAACACTTTTGATATAAAAATTTTCCTTTATGCATACTTCTATGCATGAAAATTAAAAATGATAAAAGTAACACTTTTGATATAAAAAATTTTCCTTTATGCATACTTCTATGCATGAAAATTAAAAATGATAAAAGTAACACTTTTGATATAAAAAATTTTCCTTTATGCATACTTCTATGCATGAAAATTAAAAATGATAAAAGTAACACTTTTGATATAAAAAATTTTCCTTTATGCATACTTCTATGCATGAAAATTAAAAATGATAAAAGTAACACTTTTAATATAAAAAAATTATCCTTTATGCATACTTCTATGCATGAAAATTAAAATGATGCATAATATAAAAATCAATTTCTCTATGATTACAATGAATATCTTTCAATTAATCTAGGATGACAATTCCTAGAATATGGTAGGAAGTCCTCTTTTTATGCTTTGAATGAAATTATTTTATGCATAATTTTTATAAAAATTTTGCCATAGCTCCGCTGCTATGACTGATAAATCTCAATTTTTCTAAGGGATAAAGCTTATCATTAAGGAAATAATTAAAATGATCTCTAATTGGATCATTAATCCATAATAGATTGAATCATCAATATACATAAACTAAAAGCATAGAAAAAAGCCATTAATTTGGCCTCAAGCATAGCTTAATCTTGGGTTAAGGAAAAGCTTTATGAAAAGCTTGATTTGGATTGAGAATGGGTCATGAGTATGACCATTTCTTGAGTGAGAGAGAGAAATTACATAAAAACCATTAGAATTTAAACATAAATGGAAATTAACTTCAATAGCATTTATTAAATTATGTAACTCTTCACTACTATTCACCAATTAACTTCAATAGCATTTAAAAAACCATACCAATTAAGCTTCTCAAGCTTGAGAGGGGTTGAGAAGAGAGAAACATTGAGAAATTATAGAAAAGATCAATATTCACTAATTACCTTACAAATTGCTTGATTCTTTGTTCACGGTAGAGGCCCCCAACCAATCAATTGGTTAAGTATGTTGATGGAGCCACTAATTGGAATTGAAGAAAGAGGGAAGCTCCAAAAACTAGTGAATTATTAAATGAATTCACAGTTCTTGGCTTAGGTGGAGTAGAGTAACGATGCATAAACACTATCTATTTTTCAACAAGGGGGAGGCTTCTATTTATAGGAAAAATTGAGCTCCTAACCAAACAAACTGATTCTAGAATTTTCTAAATCAGTTTGGTCAATATTTGACCATGTTTAGGTCGGTTAAGCTAACTTTTTGGAACTAGACTTGAATGAGGAGAGAGGAGAGATGAAATATCTCAATTTTTATGAGTTTAAAACTCATTCAAGCATGTGAAATATGCACTTCCTTTAAAGAACTCCCCTTCCTTACATATGTGTCATAATGGAATCATTTTAATATTGCTCATAGTTTTTTACTAATAAACCTTGTACATTTTCAACTCTTCATCTTATGTGAAATATGCACCTCCTTTAAAGAACTCCCCTTCCTTACATATGTGTCATAATGGAATCATTTTAATATTGCTCATAGTTTTTTTTTACTAATAAACCTTGTACATTTTCAACTCTTCATCTTATGTGAAATATGCACCTCCTTTAAAGAACTCCCCTTCCTTACATATGTGTCATAATGGAATCATTTTAATATTGCTCATAGTTTTTTACTAATAAACCTTGTACATTTTCAACTCTTCATCTTATGTGAGCATTTACTCATTTTTGGATACCCAAAATATCTCATATTTTTAATATTGCTCATAGTTTTTTACTAATAAACCTTGTACATTTTCAACTCTTCATCTTATGTGAGCATTTACTCATTTTTGGGTATCTTCTTTTACAAATTGGATTTATCTCCTCCCTACACATGGATTGATGCTATTGGCCCATAGGAACCTTAATTGGACCATAATCCAAAAATTTCTGAAAATCTAGACCCTTAGACTAAGGTTCTTTATACCTATTTCCAATTAATTCCAATTGCACATTGGAAAATTCTTTTTGAATTTCTGTTTCAGGGGAACTCATCTGAATTATAAGAGATATTTTTCTATCCAAAAATATTCAAAATCTGAATATTCTCTCTCTAGAATAATTTTTCTCTCTCTAGGCTAAAATAGTTAGCAACAAGGTCTTTATATTTCTGAAGAGGGTTGATTACAGGGGAAGATACTAGACATCAAAAAGGGTTGGGGGAGGAATCTTACATTCTATCCTACTTAAAAAACGCGAGATGTCCTCATCTCGCAAACTGGGATAATTTCGCAAGATGCAGGAATTATGAGACTTAGAGAAAAATTTAAATCAGGATTAACCACCAAGAAAAGTCTCAAAGAGAGCAAGATTCAAGATAAGAACAAGATTTAAACTTTATTCATTCTCGGAACTTATACAGTAAAGATAGAAGAACTCTTTACACTTCCATAAGCCCGTCCATCATATGATCACAAAAGCAGCACTCACAAGCTGCGCATGTATAAGGTAACTCATCTATGGGAATAATTCTGTTGGTTATTGCTGCACCTATCTCAGTGGTATGAGGTGATCTAACAAAAGGACCTCTGAGAGGTAAGCCAAAAACGGGGTAAAGGCATATCTTCTCATGAGGAAGAAAACACGCCAGTAAGAAGACCCGCTCAGAAAACCCAAGATGTCTTGATCTCATGACGCAGTAGTATCGGGGACCCAAACCCAAGGCTTCGATAACCATGGCCAAGCGGACATTGTTACGAAAGTGCTGCTGACCCCAGGGTGTTACCCTAGTTATGTCTTGATAGGTCCGCCATTTGGTCTGAGCTACAGAAGTTCCCAAGTGAGGGAAAAGTGAGCGCTCATACTGTTCTATAAAGTCCTTCTTCACAGACTCACTTGCGTCTTGAAGGTGAGGAATCATTATGGATAAATCTAATTCCTGTTGCCAAGCCATGAAGGAGATTAAGAAGAAGGGAGATCGATGGAAGTAAGATTACTGTGAACGACAAGTAAAAGTTACGACTTATATAAAGGAAGGAGCTAGCGTAACCTAGAAGCCAACGGTAACTTGCCACTGAAGTTTTACCGTCTTTCCATGATTTGGGTTTGGCACATTTTTCTATAGAAGGCATTAAGAACTTTGAGATGAGGAGATAAAAGAAGCTTGTAGGCTAAGTCACCTACTTTCATTGAATTCAGATAAGGTTCACAATATCTGGGGGATAACTTCTTATACTCCCCAAGAGATAAAGAACTTCTTTTTGGGCCGTACTCGAATGAAAACCAAAACGTTGGTATCCAAAACACCAATTTTCACTTCTGAACTCATTGTTCTGAATCTTTAAAACAGCGTGACTCTTGAGAAGTATTCTAGGGAAAGGGTCTCCCTTTAAAAAAAAAAAATAGAATCTTTCTTTTATTTTTGAGAGGGAATAATTATAAGATCAAAAAGGGAGATTCTTACTCCTGTATACCTCGAAGGCTGGGGAGGAATCTTACATTCTACCCCACTTAAAAAAGTGCGAGATGTCCTCATCTCGCCAAGTAGAGGACAACTCTTTTTCTTAAGATCCAATTTATTCTAGGGTTCCTTATATTCTGGTCAACCCAACAGAATACGGGGATAATTATCCCTTATATAGAACTCATCATTAAATAACAATTCATTTCAGATCATATCATTCATATCTTTAACACGATAATGGTCCATCAGATCGAAATTTTTTCTTTCTGAACATTCCTCCACGGGAATTTCAGTCAAGCAAGTTTCCAATTTGTCATCCCTTAACTTGATATACCGAGTCAAGTGTTAACAGTAGCACTTTGACAGCACAATCCACTAATCTCATAGTGATTTGCTGAAATCATTATCATCATTTATCATTACAGGGACTCGTCCCATTCATCCTCATTGTGGTTTTGCTCAGGTTATTATATTTCAACTAAATTTCAGAAATCATCATTTTTCAATCAGAATCCAAATCAATTTCATCAGTTCCCAAACAGAATTAAAAATCATATCAACCACATTCGAATTCATCATCTAGATAGCATTAACGCTTATAATTTCAAGTCTTAGATTTACTCGTATATACTGTCTGTAAAGAGCTGCAGTATACTCTCGGTATATATGGGTAGTCAAGGCCCTTGGAATTTTAAGGTAAATACCATCATGTCTAGGCCTCAAGCAAGTCAGGATTCTATATAATTACGGTACTTCCATTTGAAGACCCAATTACTAATTTATGAATTTTCAGATTGAATATCAATTTGTATGAATTATATCACACAATTACAACCTTTTTGATTCTTGATAAATTTTTGATATATTTGGCTTCTCGATTGATCCTTATTAACCAAAAAGCTCTGATACCAACTGTGAGATCCCTGTCCCCACCATGCGACGGATTCGGAGTACTAGCAGCGGAAGTAGCACATCATGCGTGGGTAGGGGTCTCACACTCGGGGCCTCGCCCACGGATATCCGGACAAGAGACTAATCCGTCGGTTTGTCCAAAACCGAAACCGGAAAAACTTCCTTTACCCGGAAAGTATGGCGATTCCACCAGGATAACTCTTTACTCTAACGTAGTCAAGATCATTACGGATCAACTGATCTGACTGCACCTTTAACGGTACTTGGTCAAATCAAGGAAGAAACTTGCACTTGGATCATTGGGATCAACGCTTTTTTCCCCATCAAGAGGCACAGCCGTTGATTCCTATCCATAGAACAATTTCTATCCGGGATTTACTTCATCTATCGTAATAATAGAAATTAAATCTCAATTTACGGATCCATCAGTCCAGCCTAACCCCATCCGATCCCATGGGTTAGCCAACCGCCCAACCACTGTAGTGATGGGATCCAATTTGGAATTTGGTTAGGTTTTGTCCCGGGTACCAAGGAAAAGAGTTTCAAGGCCCCCTAGCTGGAAGTTCATGCAAACATAAAACTAGCCACACCACTTACACACCCAATATGAAATTGCCTTTTTCTTAGCATCGGCTAACTTTAAAACAATCCTTTAATGAAACCATAGTACCACTGATCACAATCTTCCAATTTATCCGGTTGATTCATATTTTCCCATCATTCCTCCATCAGAGTATCTATGGCATCATTGGCAACTAGAACGCTCACCACCTGTCCACACAGGGGCCTTTTCAATAGTTCCTAGCCCATAATACTCGGCAATATAATCACTTATAAAAATCAAGATGGACTCTCGTTGAAGATCAGCAAGATCAACCAACAGATCCATATAAAGAGCCATGGACTCATCCATTGAAGACCAGCAAGGTCAATCAACCAGATCCATGCCCGGTTTCACAAAACAACTCTTACTCCTTGTTCCAATATCTTCCTCGACGCACGCGTGGGTATCCTGGGCGACCCAGAGCCCGAGCACCGTATGGTCAGCACCCTCTAGGATCCTTCGCAGGTGACCTAGCGCTTCACTCATAGGCCGCTTCCTTGGTCCCTCATCCACCGTACCGGAAGCTCACCATTTTAATCGAACCGAGGCTGGTCAAGACCTCGGCCGACCTTGCTACGCGAGACGTCCTCCATTGACTCTCCGTCAGCAGTTGCAACTTTATCAGTTAGGCTCCACGACCTTAATCACAAGACGGTCAAAATGCTTTCCCAGCATTCTTGACATAAAACAGCCATTTACAAACAGCATTTACAACAGTTTACAAATACAGTTTCTATATTAACTCTCATTTTTTCACATTATCCCTCATTAATCCACATTACTTATTCCACATTCCATTTATATATGTACTCATCCAATCACATCATTTTCCATCTCTTCACTTCAGATTCCTTCACATCACATATCATATATTCACATCCATATCCACATCCACATCCATTTATATATGTACTCATCTAATCACATCATTTTCCATCTCTTCACTTCAGATTCCTTTACATCATATATCATATATTCACATCTATACATCCACATCTACATCCACATTCACATACATCCACATCCACATTTCCATACATCTACATCTACATCCACATTCACATACATCCACATCCATATTCCCATTCACATCTATACATCCACATCCACATTCCCATTCACATCTATACATCCAAATCTACATCCACATACATACATACATCCACATCCACATCCACATTCCCATTCACATCTATACATCCACATCTACATCCACATACATACATACATCCACATCCACATCCACATCCACATTCCCATTCACATCTATACATCCACATCTACATCCACATACATACATACATCCACATCCACATTCCACATTCACATCTATACATCCACATCTACATCCACATTCACATACATCCACATCCACATTCCCATTCACATCTATACATCCACATTCACATCTATGCATATACATCCTCATGCATACATCCACATTCACATTCACATCTATACATCCACATCTACATCCACATTCACATCTATGCATGTGAGATCCCTGTTCCCCACCGATCAATGGATTCGGGGTACTAGCAGCGGAAGTAGCACATCATGCGTGGGTAGGGGTCTCACACTCGGGGCCTCGCCCACGGATATCCGGACAAGAGACTAATCCGTCGGTTTGTTCAAAACCGAAACTGGAAAAACTTCCTTTACTCGGAAAGCATGGGCGATTCCACCAGGATAACTCTTTACTCTAACGTAGTCAAGATCATTACGGATCAACTGATCTGACTGCACCTTTAACGGTACTTGGTCAATTCAAGGTAGAAACTTGCACTTGGATCATTGGGATCAACGCTTTTTTCCCCATCAAGAGGCACAGCCGTTGATTCCTATCCATAGAACAATTTCTATCCGGGATTTACTTTATCTATTGTAAAAACAAAGTTGAGTCTCGATTTATGGATCCATCAGTCCAGCCTAACCCCATCCGATCCCATGGGTTAGCCAACCGCCCAACCACTGTAGTGATGGGATCCAATTTGGAATTTGGTTAGGTTTTGTCCCGGGTACCAAGGAAAAGAGTTCCAAGGCCCCCTAGCCGGAATTTCATGCAAACATAAAACTAGCCACACCACTTACACACCCAATATGAAAATTGCCTTTTTCTTAGCATCAGCTAACTTTAAAACAATCCTTTAATGAAACCATAGTACCACTGATCACAATCTCCAATTTATCCAGTTGATTCATAATTTCCCATCATTCCTTCATCAGAGTATCTATGGCATCATTGGCAACTAGAACGCTCACCACCTGTCCACACAGAGGCCGTTTCCATAGTTCCTAGCCCATAATACTCGGCAATATAATCACTTATCAAGATGGACTCTCGTTGAAGATCAGCAAGATCAACCAACAGATCCATATAAAAGAGCCATGGACTCATCCGTTGAGGACCAGCAAGGTCAGTCAACCAGATCCATGCCCGGTTTCACAAAACAACTCTTACTCCTTGTTCCAATATCTTCCTCGATGCACGCGTGGGTATCCTAGGCGACCCAGAGCCCGAGCACCGTATGGTCAGCACCCTCTAGGATCCTTCGCAGGTGACCTAGCGCTTCACTCATAGGCCGCTTCCTTGGTCCCTCATCCACCGTACCGGAAGCTCACCATTTTAATCGAACCGAGGCTGGTCAAGACCTCGGCCGACCTTGCTACGCGAGACGTCCTCCATTGACTCTCCGTCAGCAGTTGCAACTTTATTAGTTAGGTCTCCACGACCTTAATCACAAGACGGTCAAAATGCTTTCCCAGCATTCTTGACATAAAACAGCCATTTACAAATAGCATTTACAAACAGTTTACAAATACAATTTCTATATTAACTCTAATTTTTCCACATTATCCCTCATATAATCCACATTACTTATTCCTCATTCCATTTATATGTGTACTCATCCAATCACATCATTTTCCATCTCTTCACTTCAGATTCCTTCACATCACATATCATATATTCACATCCATACATCCACATCCACATCCACATTCACATCCATACATCCACATCTACATGCTTACCTCCATTTTCACATCCTCATTTATACATCCACATCCCATATCCACATTCATACATACACATCCATATCCACATCCATACATCCACATCCACATGCATACATCCACTATCACGTCCTCATTCATACATCCACATCCACATGCATACATCCACTATCACGTCCTCATTCATACATCCATATCCACATACATACATACATCCACATCCACATTCCCATTCACATCTATACATCCACATCTACATCCACATGCATACATCCACTATCACGTCCTCATTCATACATCCACATCCTCATGCATACATCCACTATCACGTCCTCATTCATACATCCATATCCACATACATACATACATCCACATCCACATTCCCATTCACATCTATACATCCACATCTACATCCATATACATACATACATCCACATCCACATTCCACATTCACATCTATACATCCACATCTACATCCACATTCACATATATCCACATCCACATTCCCATTCACATCTATACATACACATCTACATCCACATACATACATACATCCACATCCACGTTCCACATTCACATCTATACAACCACATCTACATCCACATTCACATACATCCACATTCACATACATCCACATCTACATTCACATTCACATCTATATCCACATCTATATTCCCATTCACATCTATACATCCACATCTACATCCACATACATACATACATCCATATCCACATTCCACATTCACTTCTATACAACCACGTCTACATCCACATTCACATCTATGCATATACATCTTCATGCATACATCCATTTTCACATGCATACATCCACACTCCCATCTCCACATCCACACATCCACATACATACATCCATTTTCACATTCCCATTCATATAACCCCATATGCCTTCATATCTAATCTTTTATATCACCTCCATTCTCACCCTATCACAACCCATATACATCTTATCTCATCTCATACACTTCTTATCTCATCCCATACACATCTTATCACATCTTAACTCATCTTATATGCATCTTATCATATCTTATCACTTCCCATATCTTTTATGCATACTTCTATGCATGAAATTCAATTATGCTAAAAGTAACACTTTTATAATAAAATAATCATCTCTTATGCATACCTCTATGCATGAAATTCAATTATGCTAAAAGTAACACTTTTATAATAAAATAATCATCTCTTATGCATACCTCTATGCATGAAATTCAATTATGCTAAAAGTAACACTTTTATAATAAAATAATCATCTCTTATGCATACCTCTATGCATGAAATTCAATTATGCTAAAAGTAACACTTTTATAATAAAATATTCATCTCTTATGCATACCTCTATGCATGAATTTTAATTATTGTAAAAGTAACACTTTTGATATAAAAATTTATCCATTATGCATACTTCTATGCAAGTAAATAAAAATGATAAAAGTAACACTTTTGATATAAAAATTTATCCATTATGCATACTTCTATGCAAGTAAATAAAAATGATAAAAGTAACACTTTTGATATAAAAAATTATCCATTATGCATACTTCTATGCATGTAAATAAAAATGATAAAAGTAACACTTTTGATATAAAAATTTACCCATTATGCATACTTCTATGCAAGTAAATAAAAATGATAAAAGTAACACTTTTAATATAAAAACTTATTCTTTATGCATAATATAAAAATTCAATTTCTCTATGATTATAATGAAATTCTTTCAATTAGTCTAGGATGATAATTCCTAGAATATGGTAGGAAGTCCTCTTTTTATGCTTTGAATGAAATTATTTTATGCATAATTTTTATAAAAATTTTGCCATAGCTCCGCTGCTATGACTGATAAATCTCAATTTTTCTAAGGGATAAAGCTTATCATTAAGAAAATAATTAAAATGATCTCTAATTGGATCATTAATCCATAATGGATTGAATCATCAATATGCATAAACTAAAAGCATAGAAAAAAAAACCATTAATTTGGCCTCAAGCATAGCTTAATCTTGGATTAAGGAAAAGCTTTATGAAAAGCTTCTTTTGGATTGAGAATGGGTCATGAGTATGACCATTTCTTGAGTGAGAGAGAGAGAAATTACATAAAAACCATTAAAATTTAAACATAAATGAAAATTAACTTCAATAGCATTTATTAAATTATGTAACTCTTCACTACTATTCACCAATTAACTTCAATAGCATTTAAAAACCATACCAATTAAGCTTCTCAAGCTTGAGAGGGGTTGAGAAGAGAGAAACATTGAGAAATTATAGAAAAGAGCAATATTCACTAATTACCTTACAAGTTGCTTGATTCTTTGTTCACGGTAGAGGCCCCCAACCAATCAATTGGTTAAGTATGTTGATGGAGCCACTAATGGGGATTGAAGAAAGAGGGAAGCTCCAAAAACTAGTGAATTATTAAATGAATTCACAGTTCTTGGCTTAGGTGGAGTAGAGTAACGATGCATAAACACTATATATTTTTCAACAAGGGTGAGGCTTCTATTTATAGGAAAAATTGAGCTCCTAACCAAACAAACTGATTCTAGAATTTTCTAAATCAGTTTGGTCAATATTTGACCATTTTTAGGTCAGTTAAGCTAACTTTTTGGAACTAGACTTGAATGAGGAGAGAGGAGAGATGAAATATCTCAATTTTTATGAGTTTAAAACTCATTCAAGCATGTGAAATATGCACCTCCTTTAAAGAACTCCCCTTCCTTACATATGTCATATTTTTAATATTGCTCATAGTTTTTTACTAATAAACCTTGTACATTTTCAACTCTTCATCTTATGTGGAATATGCACCTCCTTTAAAGAACTCCCCTTCCTTACATATGTCATACTTTTAATATTGCTCATAATTTTTTATTAATAAACCTTGTACATTTTCAACTCTTCATCTTATGTGAAATATGCACCTCCTTTAAAGAACTCCTCTTCCTTACATATGTCATACTTTTAATATTGCTCATAATTTTTTACTAATAAACCTTGTACATTTTCAACTCTTCATCTTATGTGAAATATGCACCTCCTTTAAAGAACTCCTCTTCCTTACATATGTCATACTTTTAATATTGCTCATAGTTTTTTTACTAATAAACCTTGTACATTTTCAACTCTTCACCTCATGTGAGCATTTACTCATTTTTGGGTATTTTCTTTTTACAAGTTGGATTTATCTCCTCCCTACACATGGATTGATGCTATTGGTCCATAAGAACCTTAATTGGACCATAGTCTAAAGATTTCTGAAAATCTAGACCCTTAGGCTAAGGTTCTTTATAGCTATTTTCAATTAATTCCAATTGCACATTGGAAAATTCTTTTTGAATTTCTGTTTCAGGGGAACTCATCTGAATTAGAAGAGATATTTTTCTATCCAAAAATATTCAAAATCTGAATATTCTCTCTCTAGAATATTTTTCTCTCTCTAGGCTAAAACAGATAGAAACAAGGTCTTTATATTTCTGAAGAGGGATTGATTACAGGGAAAGATACTAGACATAAAAAAGGGAGTGGGGGAGGAATCTTACATTCTACCCCACTTAAAAAAATGCGAGATGTCCTCATCTCGCAAACTGGGATAATTTCGCAAGATGCACGAATATGAGACTTAGAGAAAAATTTTAATCAAGATTAACCACCAAGATAAGTCTTAAAGAGAGCAAGATTCAAAATACGAACAAGATTTAAACTTTATTTATTCTCGGAACTTATACAGTAAAGATAGAGGAACTCTTTACACTTCCATAAGCCCGTCCATCATATGGTCACAAAAGCAGTCCTCACAAGCTGCACAAGTATAAGGTAACTCATCTATGGGAATGATTCTGTGGGTTATTGCTGCGCCTATCTCAGTGGTATGAGGTGTTCTAAGAAAAGGACCTCTGAGAGGCAAGCCAAAAACGGGGTAAAGGCATATCTTCTCATGAGGAAGAAAACACGCCAGTAAGAAGACCCGCTCAGAAAACCCAGGATGCCTTGATCTCATGACGCAGTAGTATCGGGGACCCAAACCCAAAGCTTCAATAACGATGGCCAAGCGGACATTGTTACGAAAGTGCTGCTGACCCCAGGGTGTTACCCTAGTTATGTCTTGATAGGTCCGCCATTTTGTCTGCGCTACAGAAGTTCCCAAGTGAGGGAAAAGTGAGCGCTCATACTGCTCTATAAAATCTTTCTTCACAGACTCCCTTGCGTCTTGAAGGTGAGAAATCATCATGGATAAAACTAATTCTTGTTGCCAAGCCATGAAGGAGATTAAGAAAGAAAGGAGATCGATGGAAGTAAGATTACTGTGAACGACAAGTAAAAGTTACGACTTATATAAAGGAAGGAGCTAGCGTAACTTAGAAGCCAACGGTAACTTGCCACTGAAGTTTTACCGTCTTTCCATGATTTGGGTTTGGCACATTTTTCTATAGAAGGCATTCAAACTTTGAGATGAGGAGATAAAAGAAGCTCGTAAGCTAAATCACCTACTTTCTTTGGTCCACAATATCTGGGAGATAACTTCTTCCCAAGAGATAAAGAACTTCTTTTGGGCCGTACTCGAATGAAGACCAAAACCTTGATATCCAAAACATCGATTCTCCTTCTGAACTCATTGTTCTGAATCTTAAAACAGGTGGGACTCTTGAGAAGTATTCAGGAAAAAGGTTCTTCCTTTTTTAAACAGAATCTTTCTTTTATTTTAGAGAGAGAATAATTATAAGATCAAAAAGGGAGATTCTTACTCCTGTATACCTCTAAGGCTGGGGGAGAATCTTACATTCTACCCCACTTGAAAAGTGCGAGATGTCCTCATCTCGCAAGGTAGAGGACAACTCTTTTTCTTAAGATCCAATTTATTCTGGGGTTCCTTATATTCTGGTCAACCCAACAGAATACGGGGATAATTATCCCTTATATAGAACTCATCATTAAATAACAATTCATTCAGATCATATCATTCATATCTTTAACACGATAATGGTCCATTAGTCTGAAAATTTTCCTTCTGAACATTCCTCCACAGGAATTTTAGTTAAGCAAGTTCTCAATTTGTCATCCCTTAACTTAATCTACCGTCTCAAGTGTTAACAGTAGCAATCTGACAGCACAATCCACTAATCTCATAGTGATTTGCTGAAATCATTATCATCATTCCAGTTATGAATATCATCACTGGGACTCGTCCCATTCATCCTCATTGTGGTTTCGCTCAGCTTATTACATTTCAACTAAATTTCGAAAATCGTCATTTTTCAATCAGAATCCAATTCAATTCATCAATTCTCAAACAGAATTAAAAATCATATCAACCACATTCGAAATCATCATCTGGATAGCATTAACGCTTATAATTTCAAGTCTTAGATTTACTCGTATATACTATCGGTAAAGAGCTGCAGTTATACCCTCGGTATATACGGATAGTCATGATACTCGAAACTATAAGGTAAATACCATCATGTCTAGGTCTCAAGCAAGTCAGGGTTCCATACAATTGCGGTACTTCCAATTGAAGACCCAATTACTAATTTACGAATTTCAATTTGAATTAACAATTTGTATGGATTATATCAAACAATTACAACCTTTTTGTGCGTCTTGATAAACTTTTGACATAATTTGCTCCTCAGTTGATCTTATTGGAGATCTATGACTTAAGTCTGATAAATAGATTTTTCTTTATCCGATCGTCCGTAAAAAAAAACATTTGTATATTTATATACAAGTTGCAATAATTACATAGAGTGGTTCGGCTCCAAAATTCAAAATCTCTTCGAGAGACGTATAAGACGACGGTACTGGGCCATAGTCATACCCTGTTACATAAGTTCTCTAACTGCGAAGGAAATTATTATTTTCTCCTTAGGGATAAATCGACTAAGGAGTCTATAAATTTGACATGAAAGTCTGAAATTTCGAGGTGTCGAATGATATAGAATGACACCACGCACCATTTTCAGCTTTAACAGGATCATAGTCAATGAGAGATTCTGCCACAGCATTGTACGGCGGTTGCAATGAGCGTGGACATATTGCCCTGCAACCCACTTATGTTGTATTCTCTCCACTGGGGTAGGAAAATATAAATCCTTGAAATGGCGTGCAAGTCTTACTCGGCTTGTTTGAGTTGAAGCGGAAGAGATGAGATGCTCGAAGGCAAATGCAATCATATCTTGAGACTGGGTGAGGTCGGGAATACCAGATAAATGTGGAACTTCCATCTATAAAAACAATTTCTTTGATTAAAATTTCTTCATTAAAGAAGCTTACGGGATGAAAATACATTATGAAAATGCTGTTTCTGAATTCTTATTACCAATTTCAGATAAGAATTTAATTATCTTTATTAGCTTTTAAAAGCGGCTCTGATACCAACTGTGAGATCCCTGTTCCCCACCGATCAATGGATTCGGGGTACTAGCAGCGGAAGTAGCACATCATGCGTGGGTAGGGGTCTCACACTCGGGGCCTCGCCCACGGATATCCGGACAAGAGACTAATCCGTCGGTTTGTTCAAAACCGAAACTGGAAAAACTTCCTTTACTCGGAAAGCATGGGCGATTCCACCAGGATAACTCTTTACTCTAACGTAGTCAAGATCATTACGGATCAACTGATCTGACTGCACCTTTAACGGTACTTGGTCAATTCAAGGTAGAAACTTGCACTTGGATCATTGGGATCAACGCTTTTTTCCCCATCAAGAGGCACAGCCGTTGATTCCTATCCATAGAACAATTTCTATCCGGGATTTACTTTATCTATTGTAAAAACAAAGTTGAGTCTCGATTTATGGATCCATCAGTCCAGCCTAACCCCATCCGATCCCATGGGTTAGCCAACCGCCCAACCACTGTAGTGATGGGATCCAATTTGGAATTTGGTTAGGTTTTGTCCCGGGTACCAAGGAAAAGAGTTCCAAGGCCCCCTAGCCGGAATTTCATGCAAACATAAAACTAGCCACACCACTTACACACCCAATATGAAAATTGCCTTTTTCTTAGCATCAGCTAACTTTAAAACAATCCTTTAATGAAACCATAGTACCACTGATCACAATCTCCAATTTATCCAGTTGATTCATAATTTCCCATCATTCCTTCATCAGAGTATCTATGGCATCATTGGCAACTAGAACGCTCACCACCTGTCCACACAGAGGCCGTTTCCATAGTTCCTAGCCCATAATACTCGGCAATATAATCACTTATCAAGATGGACTCTCGTTGAAGATCAGCAAGATCAACCAACAGATCCATATAAAAGAGCCATGGACTCATCCGTTGAGGACCAGCAAGGTCAGTCAACCAGATCCATGCCCGGTTTCACAAAACAACTCTTACTCCTTGTTCCAATATCTTCCTCGATGCACGCGTGGGTATCCTAGGCGACCCAGAGCCCGAGCACCGTATGGTCAGCACCCTCTAGGATCCTTCGCAGGTGACCTAGCGCTTCACTCATAGGCCGCTTCCTTGGTCCCTCATCCACCGTACCGGAAGCTCACCATTTTAATCGAACCGAGGCTGGTCAAGACCTCGGCCGACCTTGCTACGCGAGACGTCCTCCATTGACTCTCCGTCAGCAGTTGCAACTTTATTAGTTAGGTCTCCACGACCTTAATCACAAGACGGTCAAAATGCTTTCCCAGCATTCTTGACATAAAACAGCCATTTACAAATAGCATTTACAAACAGTTTACAAATACAATTTCTATATTAACTCTAATTTTTCCACATTATCCCTCATATAATCCACATTACTTATTCCTCATTCCATTTATATGTGTACTCATCCAATCACATCATTTTCCATCTCTTCACTTCAGATTCCTTCACATCACATATCATATATTCACATCCATACATCCACATCCACATCCACATTCACATCCATACATCCACATCTACATGCTTACCTCCATTTTCACATCCTCATTTATACATCCACATCCCATATCCACATTCATACATACACATCCATATCCACATCCATACATCCACATCCACATGCATACATCCACTATCACGTCCTCATTCATACATCCACATCCACATGCATACATCCACTATCACGTCCTCATTCATACATCCATATCCACATACATACATACATCCACATCCACATTCCCATTCACATCTATACATCCACATCTACATCCACATGCATACATCCACTATCACGTCCTCATTCATACATCCACATCCTCATGCATACATCCACTATCACGTCCTCATTCATACATCCATATCCACATACATACATACATCCACATCCACATTCCCATTCACATCTATACATCCACATCTACATCCATATACATACATACATCCACATCCACATTCCACATTCACATCTATACATCCACATCTACATCCACATTCACATATATCCACATCCACATTCCCATTCACATCTATACATACACATCTACATCCACATACATACATACATCCACATCCACGTTCCACATTCACATCTATACAACCACATCTACATCCACATTCACATACATCCACATTCACATACATCCACATCTACATTCACATTCACATCTATATCCACATCTATATTCCCATTCACATCTATACATCCACATCTACATCCACATACATACATACATCCATATCCACATTCCACATTCACTTCTATACAACCACGTCTACATCCACATTCACATCTATGCATATACATCTTCATGCATACATCCATTTTCACATGCATACATCCACACTCCCATCTCCACATCCACACATCCACATACATACATCCATTTTCACATTCCCATTCATATAACCCCATATGCCTTCATATCTAATCTTTTATATCACCTCCATTCTCACCCTATCACAACCCATATACATCTTATCTCATCTCATACACTTCTTATCTCATCCCATACACATCTTATCACATCTTAACTCATCTTATATGCATCTTATCATATCTTATCACTTCCCATATCTTTTATGCATACTTCTATGCATGAAATTCAATTATGCTAAAAGTAACACTTTTATAATAAAATAATCATCTCTTATGCATACCTCTATGCATGAAATTCAATTATGCTAAAAGTAACACTTTTATAATAAAATAATCATCTCTTATGCATACCTCTATGCATGAAATTCAATTATGCTAAAAGTAACACTTTTATAATAAAATAATCATCTCTTATGCATACCTCTATGCATGAAATTCAATTATGCTAAAAGTAACACTTTTATAATAAAATATTCATCTCTTATGCATACCTCTATGCATGAATTTTAATTATTGTAAAAGTAACACTTTTGATATAAAAATTTATCCATTATGCATACTTCTATGCAAGTAAATAAAAATGATAAAAGTAACACTTTTGATATAAAAATTTATCCATTATGCATACTTCTATGCAAGTAAATAAAAATGATAAAAGTAACACTTTTGATATAAAAAATTATCCATTATGCATACTTCTATGCATGTAAATAAAAATGATAAAAGTAACACTTTTGATATAAAAATTTACCCATTATGCATACTTCTATGCAAGTAAATAAAAATGATAAAAGTAACACTTTTAATATAAAAACTTATTCTTTATGCATAATATAAAAATTCAATTTCTCTATGATTATAATGAAATTCTTTCAATTAGTCTAGGATGATAATTCCTAGAATATGGTAGGAAGTCCTCTTTTTATGCTTTGAATGAAATTATTTTATGCATAATTTTTATAAAAATTTTGCCATAGCTCCGCTGCTATGACTGATAAATCTCAATTTTTCTAAGGGATAAAGCTTATCATTAAGAAAATAATTAAAATGATCTCTAATTGGATCATTAATCCATAATGGATTGAATCATCAATATGCATAAACTAAAAGCATAGAAAAAAAAACCATTAATTTGGCCTCAAGCATAGCTTAATCTTGGATTAAGGAAAAGCTTTATGAAAAGCTTCTTTTGGATTGAGAATGGGTCATGAGTATGACCATTTCTTGAGTGAGAGAGAGAGAAATTACATAAAAACCATTAAAATTTAAACATAAATGAAAATTAACTTCAATAGCATTTATTAAATTATGTAACTCTTCACTACTATTCACCAATTAACTTCAATAGCATTTAAAAACCATACCAATTAAGCTTCTCAAGCTTGAGAGGGGTTGAGAAGAGACAAACATTGAGAAATTATAGAAAAGAGCAATATTCACTAATTACCTTACAAGTTGCTTGATTCTTTGTTCACGGTAGAGGCCCCCAACCAATCAATTGGTTAAGTATGTTGATGGAGCCACTAATGGGGATTGAAGAAAGAGGGAAGCTCCAAAAACTAGTGAATTATTAAATGAATTCACAGTTCTTGGCTTAGGTGGAGTAGAGTAACGATGCATAAACACTATATATTTTTCAACAAGGGTGAGGCTTCTATTTATAGGAAAAATTGAGCTCCTAACCAAACAAACTGATTCTAGAATTTTCTAAATCAGTTTGGTCAATATTTGACCATTTTTAGGTCAGTTAAGCTAACTTTTTGGAACTAGACTTGAATGAGGAGAGAGGAGAGATGAAATATCTCAATTTTTATGAGTTTAAAACTCATTCAAGCATGTGAAATATGCACCTCCTTTAAAGAACTCCCCTTCCTTACATATGTCATATTTTTAATATTGCTCATAGTTTTTTACTAATAAACCTTGTACATTTTCAACTCTTCATCTTATGTGGAATATGCACCTCCTTTAAAGAACTCCCCTTCCTTACATATGTCATACTTTTAATATTGCTCATAATTTTTTATTAATAAACCTTGTACATTTTCAACTCTTCATCTTATGTGAAATATGCACCTCCTTTAAAGAACTCCTCTTCCTTACATATGTCATACTTTTAATATTGCTCATAATTTTTTACTAATAAACCTTGTACATTTTCAACTCTTCATCTTATGTGAAATATGCACCTCCTTTAAAGAACTCCTCTTCCTTACATATGTCATACTTTTAATATTGCTCATAGTTTTTTTACTAATAAACCTTGTACATTTTCAACTCTTCACCTCATGTGAGCATTTACTCATTTTTGGGTATTTTCTTTTTACAAGTTGGATTTATCTCCTCCCTACACATGGATTGATGCTATTGGTCCATAAGAACCTTAATTGGACCATAGTCTAAAGATTTCTGAAAATCTAGACCCTTAGGCTAAGGTTCTTTATAGCTATTTTCAATTAATTCCAATTGCACATTGGAAAATTCTTTTTGAATTTCTGTTTCAGGGGAACTCATCTGAATTAGAAGAGATATTTTTCTATCCAAAAATATTCAAAATCTGAATATTCTCTCTCTAGAATATTTTTCTCTCTCTAGGCTAAAACAGATAGAAACAAGGTCTTTATATTTCTGAAGAGGGATTGATTACAGGGAAAGATACTAGACATAAAAAAGGGAGTGGGGGAGGAATCTTACAATGCATATACATCTTCATGCATACATCTACATCCACATTCACATCTATGCATCTACATCCATATTCACATCTATGCATATACATCTTCATGCATACATCTACATCCACATTCACATCTATGCATCTACATCCATATTCACATCTATGCATATACATCTCCATGCATACATCCATTTTCACATTCATACATCCACACTCCCATCTCCACATCCACACATCCACATACATACATCCATTTCCACATTCCCATTCATATAACCCCATATGCCTTCACATCTAATCTTTTACATCACATCCATTCTCGCCCTATCACAACCCTTATCCTATCACATACACTTCTTACCTCATCCCATACACATCTTAATTCATCTTATCACCTCCTAACTTATTTCATAAGCATCTTATCACCTCTTATCACATCTTATACACTTCTTATCACATCCTATCACCTCTCATTTCTATTTATAGAATACAAGAGAATTCTTATATTTGATATAAGATTTCTTTACACATTTATTTATGCATAAATTCCATTTAAGGAGATTAATACTTTCGAAGTAAAAATCAATCTTTTATGCATCTTCCTATGCATAAATTCATTTTAAATGAAAATGACACTTTTGAATTAAAATTCAATCTTTCATGCATCTTCCTATGCATGAATTCAATTTAGATGAGAATGACACTTTTGAATCAATCTTTTATGCATCTTCCTATGCATAAATTCAATTTGGTAGAAATTACACTTTTAGAATAAAAGAATTTCTCTTATGCATCTAAGTTATGCATAAAATCCCTTTATGATGAAAATCACACTTTTAGTATAAAAAGAATATCTTTTATGCATACTTCTATGCATGAAATCCAAATATGATAAAAGTAACACTTTTATAATAAAATAATCAACTCTTATGCATACTTCTATGCATGAAATTCAATTGTGATATAAGTAACACTTTTATAATAAAATAATCAACTTTTATGCATACCTCTATGCATGAAATCCAATATGATAAAAGTAACACTTTTGATATAAAAATTTTCCTTTATGCATACTTCTATGCATGAAAATTAAAAATGATAAAAGTAACACTTTTGATATAAAAAATTTTCCTTTATGCATACTTCTATGCATGAAAATTAAAAATGATAAAAGTAACACTTTTGATATAAAAAATTTTCCTTTATGCATACTTCTATGCATGAAAATTAAAAATGATAAAAGTAACACTTTTGATATAAAAAATTTTCCTTTATGCATACTTCTATGCATGAAAATTAAAAATGATAAAAGTAACACTTTTAATATAAAAAAATTATCCTTTATGCATACTTCTATGCATGAAAATTAAAATGATGCATAATATAAAAATCAATTTCTCTATGATTACAATGAATATCTTTCAATTAATCTAGGATGACAATTCCTAGAATATGGTAGGAAGTCCTCTTTTTATGCTTTGAATGAAATTATTTTATGCATAATTTTTATAAAAATTTTGCCATAGCTCCGCTGCTATGACTGATAAATCTCAATTTTTCTAAGGGATAAAGCTTATCATTAAGGAAATAATTAAAATGATCTCTAATTGGATCATTAATCCATAATAGATTGAATCATCAATATACATAAACTAAAAGCATAGAAAAAAGCCATTAATTTGGCCTCAAGCATAGCTTAATCTTGGGTTAAGGAAAAGCTTTATGAAAAGCTTGATTTGGATTGAGAATGGGTCATGAGTATGACCATTTCTTGAGTGAGAGAGAGAAATTACATAAAAACCATTAGAATTTAAACATAAATGGAAATTAACTTCAATAGCATTTATTAAATTATGTAACTCTTCACTACTATTCACCAATTAACTTCAATAGCATTTAAAAAACCATACCAATTAAGCTTCTCAAGCTTGAGAGGGGTTGAGAAGAGAGAAACATTGAGAAATTATAGAAAAGATCAATATTCACTAATTACCTTACAAATTGCTTGATTCTTTGTTCACGGTAGAGGCCCCCAACCAATCAATTGGTTAAGTATGTTGATGGAGCCACTAATTGGAATTGAAGAAAGAGGGAAGCTCCAAAAACTAGTGAATTATTAAATGAATTCACAGTTCTTGGCTTAGGTGGAGTAGAGTAACGATGCATAAACACTATCTATTTTTCAACAAGGGGGAGGCTTCTATTTATAGGAAAAATTGAGCTCCTAACCAAACAAACTGATTCTAGAATTTTCTAAATCAGTTTGGTCAATATTTGACCATGTTTAGGTCGGTTAAGCTAACTTTTTGGAACTAGACTTGAATGAGGAGAGAGGAGAGATGAAATATCTCAATTTTTATGAGTTTAAAACTCATTCAAGCATGTGAAATATGCACTTCCTTTAAAGAACTCCCCTTCCTTACATATGTGTCATAATGGAATCATTTTAATATTGCTCATAGTTTTTTACTAATAAACCTTGTACATTTTCAACTCTTCATCTTATGTGAAATATGCACATCCTTTAAAGAACTCCCCTTCCTTACATATGTGTCATAATGGAATCATTTTAATATTGCTCATAGTTTTTTTTTACTAATAAACCTTGTACATTTTCAACTCTTCATCTTATGTGAAATATGCACCTCCTTTAAAGAACTCCCCTTCCTTACATATGTGTCATAATGGAATCATTTTAATATTGCTCATAGTTTTTTACTAATAAACCTTGTACATTTTCAACTCTTCATCTTATGTGAGCATTTACTCATTTTTGGATACCCAAAATATCTCATATTTTTAATATTGCTCATAGTTTTTTACTAATAAACCTTGTACATTTTCAACTCTTCATCTTATGTGAGCATTTACTCATTTTTGGGTATCTTCTTTTACAAATTGGATTTATCTCCTCCCTACACATGGATTGATGCTATTGGCCCATAGGAACCTTAATTGGACCATAATCCAAAAATTTCTGAAAATCTAGACTCTTAGACTAAGGTTCTTTATACCTATTTCCAATTAATTCCAATTGCACATTGGAAAATTCTTTTTGAATTTCTGTTTCAGGGGAACTCATCTGAATTATAAGAGATATTTTTCTATCCAAAAATATTCAAAATCTGAATATTCTCTCTCTAGAATAATTTTTCTCTCTCTAGGCTAAAATAGTTAGCAACAAGGTCTTTATATTTCTGAAGAGGGTTGATTACAGGGGAAGATACTAGACATCAAAAAGGGTTGGGGGAGGAATCTTACACCAACTGATTCTAGAATTTTCCAGATCAGTTTGGTCAATTTTTGACCATTTTTGGGTCAGTTTTGCTCCCTTTTTGGATCTAGTTGAAACAGGAGAGAGGAGAGATAAAAATATCTCGTTATTTGGGAGTTTAAAACTCATTCAAGCATGTGAAATAGGATCCTCCTTCATGAGGGAAATTCCCCCATGCAGAGGTGTCAAAAATGCATCATTACTTCCAAATATCTCTCTTTTTTAACTATTAACCTTGTCCTTAGTCAACTCTTCATCTTATGTGAGTATTTACTCATTTTTGGGGGATTTTTCTTTTATTCTTCTATTTATCTCCTTCCTACATTTGGATGAATCTTATAGGATAGGTCCATAGGAACCTTAATTTAAAATTTCGAAAAAATCTTCACCCCCTGGATAATACCTCTTGAACAGATTATACTTAATTTCTAATGCACCTTCTGGAAATCTTTTTGAACTTCTGTTTCAGGGAAACTTATTTTAATAAGATGAGAATTTTTTCCATCCGAAAATATTTAAAATCTGAATATTATCTCTCTAGAACATTTTCTCTCTCTAGGCCAAAACTGGTAGAAACAAGATCTCTTATATTCCTGAAGAGGGATTTAATTACAGGGGAAGATGCGGACATCTTGAGAGGCTGGGGAGGAATCTTACAATCCAAATACTTTAAGTGACTAATGAGGAAGGTTTGATTCTTCCCTCTTTTTTTTTGGGCATTGTGAGTGGACAAGATTGAGGGTCACCCCATAGATGTTGCTTTGGTTGTTGATAAGGTTATGGGAATTTGCTTCCTTTTTAGCACCCAAATCCACTTGTTACCCTCATAGTAGCCTTGAGCTTGCAGAAGATGAGTTGGAATCCATCGAGAGGTAACCCGTGGTTTGGATTGATTTTTGTTGCGATGCCTCCTCATTTCCTTGACAGTAAGTTGGCGAGTGAAAAGCTTTAGGGACCCATGAGAGTAATGTTCGTGGAGTGTAAAAGGGTTAGGATGTTTTACGACTGAGACACTCCTTTTGGCCCATTCAATTTTGCATTGAGCCACTATCATCTAGGTTCGTCCAAAAATGACATGTTCTTTTAAAGTTCCCATGGGCATAAAAAATCGACATAACCAAGTGCTCGTTATCACCTTGGATGATAGTTTTGAACAAACCAAGCACTTTGGTATTTTTGGCACCACTTATCCCCTCTATTCTCATGTTATACTTTTTAAGTTGAGATTCACCCAACTGATTCCATGTAGCAAATGAGAGTAGATTGTGATTAGCACCCATGTCAAGCATAGCATTATAGACCACTTTACCATAGGGGCTAGATAATTCAATGGGTGTTCTGAGAGATGGAATGCATCCATGTTGTCGATTACCTCTCCAACATAAGCTTGTGTGGAAGGTCCAAGGTTTTCTTCTCAATGTTGTTAAAGTTTCCCTTGACTCCTATTGTTAAAGTTTTGCTTGTCTTTCCCTTGGGATTAGATCTTCTTTTGAGCGGCCTTTTCCATGGCAGCTTGTGCATCATGAGAAGCATATAAGGATTCTTTAATAAGAGGTCCATCATTTCTTAAACTTACTATACCACTAAGGAAATTGATAGTCTTAGCTCCGTTAAGAGTCTCAATATGTATAGTACCTTGTGGTGTAACTTCAAAAACCCTAAATGGTTGCTTTCAAGTGTATTTGGGATTTTTCTTTTCACTACGGATTACATAGATAAGTACAAGATCTCCTTGATTGATCTCCTTATTCTTGATATTTTGGTCAAACCACTTCTCTCTACAGTCTTTCTCTGTCAGCATGTTTTGTACTATAATTTGTCTTTCCTCTTCGAGTCATTCTAAAACAAATAATTGGTCAACCAATTCATCTCACCATCAGCTACTCTTAAGCTAGGAATCATGAACTCCCAAGGCATTACTACCTCAAGTCCATACACCATTTTAAAGGGTGTGCAACTAATTGCAACTTTGTATAATATGCGATAGGTGTATAAAGCTATTGTAAGCTTAAATTCCCAGTTAGTATATCTGAAAAGATGCAAAGGAGAAAAGAGCTTGAGCTCTTGCAAGCACACACACTGTTATAATTTCATGGTGCTCATGCTAGATCAAAGATGTGGAGGAGAGAGACTCACAAAATACAAGAAAATATCTTGCTTATTAAGTTGCTCAAAATACAACTAGGCTTCTTGCTCAATACGATGCCTTCTAGCTCCACCTTTAAATAGGTGAGCTAGTGGACCATAAGTCCATTCACACACACACCCTTCTCCTCCCCTTTTACATAACCTTAGTCTCTTAATACCCCCCCTCAATACCAACTATGAAAGAAAATTGGAATAGGTGGTATTGGACATAGGTTGCCTTTATAACATTAGACGTACAAGGTTAGGAATATAGGTGTGGGTACATTGAGATTTAAAATAATTTCTCAGTGGAGTTAGAGGCTGATACAAAGTTAGCCTTTGACTCTTTGTTAGGACATTTAGAAGTGATATGTCCCGTTTGTTTACACTTGTTACATTTCATTTTGTTGGGATGTTTGATCCAACAATTATTTGCCAAATGACCCACCTTTTTGCAATGGACACATCTTACTTTGATCACTTGATGTGACAAAGCTTGTTCGATATTCGATGAAGTTGTTGCATTGGAAGATTCAACTCCTCCCTTTGGCCTCTTTTCTTCATCAAGACAAGATTGAATGACTCCTTTAAGGGTGGGATTAGGTATGTTCTTCAGCCACTACATCATCTTCATCCATTCTCGCATTCACTGATGCAAGTTGAGCCATAAGGCCCTTCAAGTGAGAGATGAAGGCTCCGATGCCGTCTCCCTCTTTGAGTTCCAAGCTGAAAAATTCAATTTTAAGTGAGATCTTGGAATTCTTACCACGAGCTCCATAGAGCTTATCAAGCTCATCCCATTTCTCCTTTGCAGTCAGAAGCTAGTATGAGAGCCTCATCAAGATGAAGCATGATGATGGCTTGTGCCCTCTCATCATCTTCAATATCTTCAGCCTTAGTTCGATCAATAACCTTAGTGCCGGCGGGGATGAATGGCCCAAAACCTTTGGACATCATCTTGACAAGGACTTGCTAAGTGTGGAAGCCCTCTCTTGAGAACTTCTTAATTTGGGTGTTGTCCTTTGACATTGGGTATTGAAGGAGATTACTAGAGAGTAATGGGCTGATTTATGAAGAAGAAAAAACCAAAAATTTGGGTGTTGTCCTTTGAGATTACTAGAGAGTAATGGGCTGATTTATAAAGAAGAAAAAACCAAAAATTTGTGATGTTTTGGCTTAAGTAGGAAGAGAGAGGCTTATGAGAATGCAACAACCCTTAACCAAGCCAAGGATGTTGCATAAAAAAGGAGATTAAGATGGTGAAGCTTATGGTTTAGCATTTAGGGTTTGTGCCCAACCATTAATTTTGATGGAGATTAGCTTCATTAGTGTCAAAGAACACTTTGTTTGGTGATAAAGATCACCATTAGTGTTTAAAAACATGATTAGTGCTTAAGAGCACATTTCTAGCATCTAATGACACTTGCATTGCTGATTAGATTCACCATTAATGTTTAAGAACACTCTTAGTGTTTAGAAACACTTTGGAATGACTCCCCTTTGTTGGATTAGAAGCCTCATTAGTGTTAATCAACACTATTAGTGCTTATAAGCACACTTTGAAAAGCTTTGTGCACTTGAAGATGTTGATGGAGCTTGATGAGAATGAGGCTCATGAATACCTCATGGTGTATGCCCACCACTTCAAACTCAAAATAGGATCTGCAACAAGCCCTCACAAGAGCACTTAAGTGATTAGAGCTAAGAGGACAGGATTAGAGCAAAAAGAAGCTTGATTTTGAAGCTTTAATGGAAGCTTCAATGGCTTTCAAGGAGAGTAGCCTGGTTTTTCTACTGTAGCGAACGCATCAGGCCGCCATTAGGGCTAAGATTCGGGCTGTAGGTAGTTGAGACTATGGGCTTCAAAAGCCCTAATCTCTCATAGCCTGTAATCACTTGCAGACATCGAATGCGTGTACGACATCGACGGTAGCTAGAAAATTGTACCGGCTTGCTCAGACGACAATGCTATGGTGTGGCAGAGAAGGGGTCACTTGTCTGATGAGCTGTACGATCTTGAGCGCCCGAACGTCCTCTTCAAGTTTTTAGTTGAAAGCTCCATGAGTTCTTGCCTCCACGAGTTGCTGGAGCTGCTCCACTTGCAGGAGGTTCAGCTCCACAAAGAAAAATAATAATAGAGTTGGCCTATTCTACACCACAAAAGTGACCTAAGCAACCAAAGCTCTAGATACCATGTTATAATTTCATGTTAGATCAAAGATGTGCAGGAGAGAGACTCACAAAATACAAGAAAATATCTTGCTTATTAAGTTGCTCAAAATACAACTAGGCTTCTTGCTCAATACAATGCCTTCTAGATCTTCTATCTGAGATACTACCAACCCAATCAGCATCTGTGTACCCATGTACACATATCTCTGTCCCAATTTCATAAAATAGTCCACAATGCAAAGTAGACCTCACATACCTCAGTATGCGTCTCAATGCATCCAAATGCGGCTTTCGAGGAGCCTGCATAAACTGACTCACCAACCCAACAACATAGCTCAAATCTGGCCTGGTGATTGTCATGTAGATCAAGCTTCCTACTATGCACCTATACAAAGTAGGATCCTCCAAAATCTCTCCTCAATCTGCACTCAACTTGCCATTCTAATCCAAGTATGGTATGATAGGCTTATAGCCTCTCATACCATACTTGGACAACATGTCCAAGCCATACTGTCTCTGCAGTAATCCAATACCATGTGGTGACATAATCACCTCAATGCCCAAGAAATATCTGAGCTCCCCCAAATCCTTTGTAAGATCCCTGACCCCACTGCGCAATGAATTTGGGGGTGCTAGCAGCGGAAGTAGCACTTCTTGCACGGGGCAGGGTCCCACAGTCGGGGCCTCGCCCACGGATATCTAGACAAGAGACTAATCCATCGGTTCTTCCAAAACCAAACTCGAAAAAACTTCCCTTGCCTGAAAAGCACGAGCGATTCCTCCAGGATAACTTTTCTCTAGCGTAGTCAAAAGCCTGAACTAACTGAACTGATCTGACCGAACCCGTAAGTCCCATAATCAAATCAGGGAAAAGATTGTACTTGGATCATAGAGACCAACGCTTTTTTCCTCATTGAGAGGCACAACTGTTGATTCTTTTCCATAGAATAGTTTTTATCCAAGATTTACCTCATCTATCGTACTATACAGAAATTGAGAGATCCATCAGTCTAGCCTAACCCCATCGAGTCCCATGGGTTAGCCAACTGCCCAACCATTGTAGTGATGGGATCCAATTAGGAATTTTGATAGGTTTTGTCCCGGGTACCAGGGAAAAGAGTTCCCAGGCCCCTTAGCGGGATATTCATGTAAACATAAAACTAGTCACACCACTTACACACCCAATATGAACTTGCATTTTTCATAGATTCAACAATCTTTAAAATAATCATGTAATGAAACCATAGTGTTACTGATCATAATCCTCTAATTATCCAGTTGAATCCTAATTTCCAATTCCTTCCTTCATCAGTGTACCTATGGCATCATTGGCAACCAGAACGCTCACCACCTGTTTACTCAGGGGCCTTTTCAATAGTTCCTAGCTCATAGTACCCGGCAATATAATCACATAAAAATATCCAGATGGAATCTCCGCCGTTGAAGATCAGCAAGATCAACCAACAGATCCATATAAAAGAGTCATGGACTCATCCGTTGAGGACCAGCAAGGTCAATCAACCAGATCCATGCCCAAATTCAGAAAACAACTCTTACTCCTTGTTCCAATATCTTCCCCGACGTACTTGTGGGTATCTTTGGTGGCCCAGAGCTTGAGCACCGTATGGTCAGCACCCTCTAGGATCCTTCGCAGGTCACCTAGTGTTTCACTCATAGGCTGCTTCCTTGGTCCCTCATCCACTGTACCGGAAGCTCACCATTTAACGCGAGACGTCCTCCGATGACTCTTCGTCACAGCAGTTGCAACTTTAACAGATAGGTCTCCATGACCTCATTCACAAGACGGTCAAAATGCTTCCCCAGCATTCTTGACATAAAACAATCATTTAAAAACAGATTTCACAAACAAAGATAGTTTCCTCAGCTTTGATGTATGTAAAGTAGTATTGTGTATATATTTGTGCGCTTTCTTTAATGTATGTATTGATCTGCTTTAATTTTGGCAGCCTTTAGAGCTTTGAGCCTTGTTTTCTTAGTGTTTAAGTTTTGAATTTTAGTATCTTGAATTTTAGAGTGACATGAAAAGGTTTCTTTCATATAGTCTTAATGACATAGCATTATTTTCTTAGTTTTAATTAGTGGGCTACAAGATTCTGGAATTCAATATAGTACATATGGTTTTTTTCTTGCACTAGTGTGCTACTATATATAAATGTACATATATAAATATAAATAACCAAATTTTTATGTGGGTGGAGAGTCGGCACACTTTCTCTTCTAAAAATTACACACCAAAGAATGTGCCCTCCCTTGGGAGTGTATATGTTGTTAATAATATAGATTCTAGATAGTGAAATATGTATTGTGATAATTGTGTGTGTGTGTGTGTGTGTGCACGTGCTTTTTGAATACATAGAAATGTATTCCATATTTTGGTTCTCCCCTTGAGAAAATATGTATGCAAATATTTGCTCTTTTTTGTGTGATATATAAGTGTTAAGGTGTCTGTGTTGTGTGTGTAATGTTTGGATTTTCTTACTCTAGTTTTTCAAGATGGAAAGCTTTGCATTGCACTAGTGTGGTACAGTATATATACATACATATAACCAAAGGATATATGTGTGTACAACATAAATTCTACATAAAAGATAATGATAGTCATATATTGCATAACCAACATTGGGGGAGGAGGGTATATATATATATAATGGGTGATGCAGGTGCAACAGTCTATGTTAACAACCATAATTAGTATTGTTGATCTCACAGCCACTCACCTATAGTAGCATTATCTCTCATCATGGAAAATAAAGAAAGTTTCTACAAGAGTCATGAACCAGCAAAAGACTCGCTCGCTATCTTTGTGTGTGTTTGTGATTCAGTAGTAGTATGTATACTCATCAATGTATGCTGTGAGGGAGAGAGTACACAACCCATTTTAACCCCAGTAGTACTTCTAACCTCACCTGACGCACATCTTAGTGCCTGATTTTGACCGCCATCAGTCCCCCACATCATCTTTGGTGGAAAAAATAAAGTTTCTGCAAACATCCCGAGTCAATTGAATCGGAGACCTTCCAAAGACACACAAAAAAGATAGAAAGAAAGAAAGAAAGAGAATTGTTACCTATGTGCCCTCATCTCCTCAATGATAACCCTGAGAGGAAAAATACGATCAAGTCTCTCTGAATCATGCAAGCAACCTATCTGCCTAATGATAGCTTGGAGAAAAAATATGATAAAACGTCAAGTAATTACTCCATGAATTTTGCTTGATATTTGTGTTTCACTACCCAAGAGCTAATCTTGACCTCCAGTATTACACCAAAGTATATTCGCCAAAGTATATTATGACCAATCATGATAGTTATTAGGTCCCACAAGGTTTCTTGGTGGATGGGGACAACTGTTGTATGGTGGTCCAAGAGCGGGGAAACCTTCTCACAAAGTCCTATTAAAGATGTTCTAGCAAGGAGAGTGGTTCAAAAGCAAGGTCTTCATGATCCTTGGGCTCTACCATGGTGCAACTTAACACAACCTTGGTGACATTAACTGTGTTAGAGGGTGGTAGATGTGTGGCATGGGATGTGAGATAGCTTTAGTGAATGAAGCCTGATTTAAGGCTTCATATAATTGGCATACATAGGTCTCTTATGTGACAAGATTTGTGATGGATGTTAGTCAATGTTCACGAAAAACTGGCCTTGGGTATATTTTGAGCAACTGAAATTTAGAAATCCCAATCAAATTTTGGGCTTGCCTTGAAGAAATCTGACAGTGACACCGAGTAGTGCTAATAACTAGCCACACTGAGAATGCTACCAATCAAGCATTGATACTTAACCCAAGAAAGTTTTCCTTAAAAAAAAACTCTTCAAAGAAATTTTGGTTAAAAACCTCTTCACAATCTCAACTTGCTAAAGTAAGCCAATGTTGGGTACAAAAGGACTAGCTGAATTTCCCAAAGATACTACCAAGACAACTGCTAAATCTAGGTGCCAAAGCCATGGAATTGCAATGTGGCAAGCAAACTCCATAATAATAACCACAAAAGTAACATTTCAAGACCAAGTATGGCAACCAAAGTCAATAACAAGGAGCACCAGTTGAATTACATCCCATACTAGTAGAAGCATAAGAATATAATCTTAAAATGGAGATAAACTCAAAGAACCTACTAGTTTTAATCATGACAACAAAAAGGAAAGAAGCAAGCAAAAACCTTCACCTAGAAAACGTGGAAGACATACAAGAGCCCTCAATCTCAATCCTATAAATATACACACAAAACCCACTCCTAAAAAAGGAGAGGTACCACACAAACCTATTTGCAACAACGGGACAAAACCAAAACTGTCAAACTGAGTTGTATAAGAATTTTCATCCGAAGAAGGCAAGGTGACAAGTACCTCCTCTAGTGGTAGAAGGAGATGTATAGCAATCCCTCAACATCAACTCACAAGCTAGTAGGATACCATATTTGAAGTTGCATACCTTACCACCAAGGTATCATCATGTTTGGACAAGAGGTATCACACCCTTGCTTACTACTTACTAATATCAATACTTTCACCTCTAAAAATGGTACCTTATGCGGTTGGGATGATCAACCCCTCAACATCAACTCGCAAGTTGGAAGGACACAATATTTGAAGTTACACCCCTTACCACCAAGGTATCATCATGGTTGGACAAGAGGTATCACACCCTTGCTTACTAAAATCAATACTTTCACCTCTAAATGGCACCTTATGTGGTTGGCATGATGCCTAAACAACGTTATGTGGCTAGAACATATGTAGAACACAAAACCCAAGTGTAAAGAATAATAAAATTTAAGTGATCCTACATGTTTATTTTCCACAAATTCTTGAATCTATGCACACATTTTTTGGTTTTCTTGGTTTTTTTTTTAAAATGTTGCACCATTTTATTGAATTATAGCCAAGATTGAGTACAATCTTGCTAGATATGGAGTGTTAGATTCAAATTGGTGAGAATAGGAGTGTTATACTATGGTTTGAGAAAATTTTTGGAGAAAAAGGGAGAAGGAAAAAGTTTTTTTCCCCACTTTTAGGGTTGTCTTTCATTTTTTTAAAAATGGTGAAAAGTGAGTGTCCTTCTTCTTCCCCTTTTTCCCCCTTTTAATCTTTCATGGAGACCTTGAAAGTATGCTCTTTACTACACATTACACTAATAAAATGAAGCCATGGATCATTCTCTTCAAGAGACAAGTATGCTCTTTACTACATATTATACCACTTTTCTTCCACCAATAAATGAAGCCATGGATCATTCTCTTCAAGAGCTAAACAAGGAGCTTCTTTCGGCCATGGAAGGAAGGTAATTTTGCACCGTTACGCCACCCATGTGTGGGGCCATGTTGAGATGCATATGAAGAGTTAGCTACTTGCTTAAATCACTTCTACATGATATGGAAACTTCTTATCTTCATGTAAGCTTCATGTTGATACCTTCAATGCTTCATTTGAGAATAATTTTGGTGATTTAGGTTTTCCTTCGAAATTAGAGTTTCTCATGCTTATATAAGTAACACCCTAACCATCTTCTACATGCTCTTCTCTTCTTATATATGCTACCTATGCTTCGTTTTTCAAAGGAATTAGGATTTTTGAGTTTTTGGGTGTTAGTTCTCTTCCTCAAGCTTCCTCTACCCTCCCATACCATTTTTATGGCAGAATGTTCATGATTTTATGGTTTCTTGAGAGGAAAAGGGTTTAGGAAATTCTCCAAGATTAGGGTTTTTAGTGAAATTTCTCAATAAATTCAATCCATAATCCTCTTTCCCATGGTCTCTTCTATTCTACCATATGTTTCTTGATCTATTTGGCCAAAGAAAAAGGGTTTTATGAGAAAATAGGGTTTAGGAATCCTCATAAACCAAGGATTTTCTACATTTCCTTGCCTTATGTTTACATTGCCTTGGAACTCTACATGCCATTAATCATGCTCACATGCTTTACAAGGTTTATTAGTAAGAAACTATGAGTAATATCAAAAATATGAGATATTTTGGGTATCCAAAAATGAGTAAATGCTCACATAAGATGAAGAGTTGAAATGTACAAGGTTTATTAGTAAAAAACTATGAGCAATATTAAAAATATGGGATATTTTGGGTATCCAAAAATATTCATAATCTGAATATTCTCTCTCTGGAATATTTTCTCTCTCTAGGCTAAAACAGTTAGAAATAAGATCTTTTATATTTCTGAAGAGGGATTTGATTACACAGGAAGATACTGGACTTCTTGAGAGGCTGGGGAGGAATCTTATAGTATGTGCGCAGGGCTACTGGCTGAGCTCCGGGGGTCAATTCTATCACATGATCTACTTCCCGAATTGGAGGCATTTCAGTTAGCTCTGTTGGGAATACATCATCAAATTCATTTAACCATCCTGGTTCTTTAGCCTTAAGCTTTGAGTCTACTAGGTTCATTTCGACAACATAAATTTGCTGCTTCTTTCTAAGTCCTTTCAGCAACTTAGAAGCTTTTACTAACTGAAGGTCTGGGGATCCGGAAACTCCAGTTCCTTGAACTTTGTTCCCATGAAGGTCATGGAGGGAAATGGTTCCATTGTTTAAGAGAAACATTATGAAAAACTTGATTTTATCCATTAATCGTTCATCTAGGATAAAGAATGGTTGGATTTGCTAAAGAAGAGAGGGGAATGCCTTTTTTTAATGAGGCATAACATCATTTACAATTTAGAGAAGACAAAAATCGTAAAAACCATAAAAATGAATAAAAAAGAGAAGAATATCCAACTTACGAAGGAATTTGAGAGCTTTCCTTTGGCTTGATGGTTTGAGGGTAACTCTTGTTTGAAACAAGAGTGGCCACCAGTCTTTAGAAGAGGGAAGGTCAAAAACTAATGAATTATGAGTAAATTCACAGTTTTCTGGCTCTAGGGAGAAGCAGGGTAAGAGTGCAAAAACACTATTGAGTTTCAACAAAGGGGAAGGCTTCTATTTATAGGAAAAAGTGAGCTTCTAACCAAGCCAACTGATTCTAGAATTTTCCAGATCAGTTTGGTCAATTTTTTACCATTTTTGGGTCAGTTTTGCTCCCTTTTTGGATCTAGTTGAAACAGGAGAGAGGAGAGATAAAAATATCTCATTATTTGGGAGTTTAAAACTCATTCAAGCATGTGAAATAGGCTCCTCCTTCATGAGGGAAATTCCCCCATGCAGAGGTGTCAAAAATGCATCATTACTTCCAAATATCTCTCTTTTTTAACTATTAACCTTGTCCTTAGTCAACTCTTCATCTTATGTGAGTATTTACTCATTTTTGGGGGATTTTTCTTTTATTCTTCTATTTATCTCCTTCCTACATTTGGATGAATCTTATAGGATAGGTCCATAGGAACCTTAATTTAAAATTTCGAAAAAATCTTCACCTCCTGGATAATACCTCTTGAACAGATTATACTTAATTTCTAATGCACCTTCTGGAAATCTTTTTGAACTTCTGTTTCAGGGAAACTTATTTTAATAAGATGAGAATTTTTTCCATCCGAAAATATTTAAAATCTGAATATTATCTCTCTAGAACATTTTCTCTCTCTAGGCCAAAACTGGTAGAAACAAGATCTCTTATATTTCTGAAGAGGGATTTGATTACAAGGGAAGATGCGGACATCTTGAGAGGCTGGGGAGGAATCTTACAATCCAAATACTTTAAGTGACTAATGAGGAAGGTTTGATTCTTCCCTCTTTTTTTTGGGCATTGTGAGTGGACAAGATTGAGGGTCACCCCATAGATGTTGCTTTGGTTGTTGATAAGGTTATGGGAATTTGCTTCCTTTTTAGCACCCAAATCCACTTGTTACCCTCATAGTAGCCTTGAGCTTGCAGAAGACGAGTTGGAATCCATCGACGAGAGGTAACCCGTGGTTTGGATTGATTTTTGTTGCGATGCCTCCTCATTTCCTTGACAGTAAGTTGGCGAGTGAAAAGCTTTAGGGACCCATGAGAGTAATGTTCGTGGAGTGTAAAAGGGTTAGGATGTTTTACGACTGAGACACTCCTTTTGGCCCATTCAATTTTGCATTGAGCCACTATCATCTAGGTTCGTCCAAAAATGACATGTTCTTTTAAAGTTCCCATGGGCATAAAAAATCGACATAACCAAGTGCTCGTTATCACCTTGGATGATAGTTTTAAACAAACCAAGCACTTTGGTATTTTTGGCACCACTTATCCCCTCTATTCTCATGTTATACTTTTTAAGTTGAGATTCACCCAACTGATTCCATGTAGCAAATGAGAGTAGATTGTGATTAGCACCCATGTCAAGCATAGCATTATAGAACACTTTACCATAGGGGCTAGATAATTCAATGGGTGTTCTGAGAGATGGAATGCATCCATGTTGTCGATTACCTCTCCAACATAAGCTTGTGTGGAAGGTCCAAGGTTTTCTTCTCAATGTTGTTAAAGTTTCCCTTGACTCCTATTGTTAAAGTTTTGCTTGTCTTTCCCTTGGGATTAGATCTTCTTTTGAGCGGCCTTTTCCATGGCAGCTTGTGTATCATGAGAAGCATATAAGGATTCTTTAATAAGAGGTCCATCATTTCTTAAACTTACTATACCACTAAGGAAATTGATAGTCTTAGCTCCGTTAAGAGTCTCAATATGTATAGTACCTTGTGGTGTAACTTCAAAAACCCTAAATGGTTGCTTTCAAGTGTATTTGGGATTTTTCTTTTCACTACGGATTACATAGATAAGTACAAGATCTCCTTGATTGATCTCCTTATTCTTGATATTTTGGTCAAACCACTTCTCTCTACAGTCTTTCTCTGTCAGCATGTTTTGTACTATAATTTGTCTTTCCTCTTCAAGTCATTCTAAAACAAATAATTGGTCAACCAATTCATCTCACCATCAGCTACTCTTAAGCTAGGAATCATGAACTCCCAAGGCATTACTACCTCAATTCCATACACCATTTTAAAGGGTGTGCAACTAATTGCAACTTTGTATAATATGCGATAGGTGTATAAAGCTATTGTAAGCTTAAATTCCCAGTTAGTATATCTGAAAAGATGCAAAGGAGAAAAGAGCTTGAGCTCTTGCAAGCACACACACTGTTATAATTTCATGGTGCTCATGCTAGATCAAAGATGTGGAGGAGAGAGACTCACAAAATACAAGAAAATATCTTGCTTATTAAGTTGCTCAAAATACAACTAGGCTTCTTGCTCAATACGATGCCTTCTAGCTCCACCTTTAAATAGGTGAGCTAGTGGACCATAAGTCCATTCACACACACACCCTTCTCCTCCCCTTTTACATAACCTTAGTCTCTTAATACCCCCCCTCAATACCAACTATGAAAGAAAATTGGAATAGGTGGTATTGGACATAGGTTGCCTTTATAACATTAGACGTACAAGGTTAGGAATATAGGTGTGGGTACATTGAGATTTAAAATAATTTCTCAGTGGAGTTAGAGGCTGATACAAAGTTAGCCTTTGACTCTTTGTTAGGACATTTAGAAGTGATATGTCCCGTTTGTTTACACTTGTTACATTTCATTTTGTTGGGATGTTTGATCCAACAATTATTTGCCAAATGACCCACCTTTTTGCAATGGACACATCTTACTTTGATCACTTGATGTGACAAAGCTTGTTCGATATTCGATGAAGTTGTTGCATTGGAAGATTCAACTCCTCCCTTTGGCCTCTTTTCTTCATCAAGACAAGATTGAATGACTCCTTTAAGGGTGGGATTAGGTATGTTCTTCAGCCACTACATCATCTTCATCCATTCTCGCATTCACTGATGCAAGTTGAGCCATAAGGCCCTTCAAGTGAGAGATGAAGGCTCCGATGCCGTCTCCCTCTTTGAGTTCCAAGCTGAAAAATTCAATTTTAAGTGAGATCTTGGAATTCTTACCACGAGCTCCATAGAGCTTATCAAGCTCATCCCATTTCTCCTTTGCAGTCAGAAGCTAGTATGAGAGCCTCATCAAGATGAAGCATGATGATGGCTTGTGCCCTCTCATCATCTTCAATATCTTCAGCCTTAGTTCGATCAATAACCTTAGTGCCGGCGGGGATGAATGGCCCAAAACCTTTGGACATCATCTTGACAATGTGAGATCCCTGTTCCCCACCGATCAACGGATTCGGGGTACTAGCAGCGGAAGTAGCACATCATGCGTGGGTAGGGGTCTCACACTCGGGGCCTCGCCCACGGATATCCGGACAAGAGACTAATCCGTCGGTTTGTCCAAAACCGAAACCGGAAAAACTTCCTTTACCCGGAAAGCATGAGCGATTCCACCAGGATAACTCTTTACTCTAACGTAGTCAAGATCATTACGGATCAACTGATCTGATTGCACCTTTAACGGTACTTGGTCAAATCAAGGAAGAAACTTGCACTTGGATCATTGGGATCAACGCTTTTTTCCCCATCAAGAGGCACAGCCGTTGATTCCTATCCATAGAACAATTTCTATCCGGGATTTACTTCATCTATCGTAATAATAGAAATTAAATCTCGATTTACGGATCCATCAGTCCAGCCTAACCCCATCCGATCCCATGGGTTAGCCAACCGCCCAACCACTGTAGTGATGGGATCCAATTTGGAATTTGGTTAGGTTTTGTCCCGGGTACCAAGGAAAAGAGTTCCAAGGCCCCCTAGCCGGAATTTCATGCAAACATAAAACTAGCCACACCACTTACACACCCAATATGAAAATTGCCTTTTTCTTAGCATCAGCTAACTTTAAAACAATCCTTTAATGAAACCATAGTACCACGGATCACAATCTCCCAATTTATCCAGTTGATTCATAATTTCCCATCATTCCTTCATCAGAGTATCTATGGCATCATTGGCAACTAGAACGCTCACCACCTGTCCACACAGAGGCCGTTTCCATAGTTCCTAGCCCATAATACTCGGCAATATAATCACTTATCAAGATGGACTCTCGTTGAAGATCAGCAAGATCAACCAACAGATCCATATAAAAGAGCCATGGACTCATCCGTTGAGGACCAGCAAGGTCAGTCAACCAGATCCATGCCCGGTTTCACAAAACAACTCTTACTCCTTGTTCCAATATCTTCCTCGACGCACGCGTGGGTATCCTAGGCGACCCAGAGCCCGAGCACCGTATGGTCAGCATCCTCTAGGATCCTTCGCAGGTGACCTAGCGCTTCACTCATAGGCCGCTTCCTTGATCCCTCATCCACCGTACCGGAAGCTCACCATTTTAATCGAACCGAGGCTGGTCAAGACCTCGGTCGACCTTGCTACGCGAGACGTCCTCCATTGACTCTCCGTCAGCAGTTGCAACTTTATCAGTTAGGTCTCCACGACCTTAATCACAAGACGGTCAAAATGCTTCCCCAGCATTCTTGACATAAAACAGCCATTTACAAACAGCATTTACAAACAGTTTACAAATACAGTTTCTATATTAACTCTCATTTTTCCACATTATCCCTCATTAATCCACATTACTTATTCCACATTCCATGTATATGTGTACTCATCCAATCACCTCCTTTTCCATCTCTTCACTTCAGATTCCTTCACATCACATATCATATATTCACATCCATATCCACATCCATACATCCACATCCACATCCACATTCACATCCATACATCCACATCTACATGCTTATCTCCATTTTCACATCCTCATTTATACATCCACATCTCATATCCACATTCATACATACACATCCATATATCCACATCTACATCCACATACATACATACATCCACATCCACATTCCACATTCACATCTATACATCCACATCTACATTCACATTCACATACATCCACATCCACATTCCCATACATCCACATCTATACATCCACATTCCACATTCACATCTACATTCACATACATGCATCCACATCTACATGCTTACCTCCATTTTCACATCCTCATTTATACATCCACATCCCATATCCACATTCATACATACACATCCATACATCCACATCTACATCCACATACATACATACATCCACATCCACATTCCACATTCACATCTATACATCCACATCTACATTCACATTCACATACATCCACATCCACATTCCCATACATCCACATCTATACATCCACATTCCACATTCACATCTACATTCACATTCACATACATCCACATCTACATTCACATTCACATACATCCACATCCCCATTCCCATTCACATCTATACATCCACATCTACATCCACATACATACATACATCCACATCCACATTCCACATTCACATCTATACATCCACATCTACATCCACATTCACATACATCCACATCCACATTTCCATTCACATCTATACATCCACATCCATTCACATCTATACATCCACATCTACATCCACATTTACATCTATGCATATACATCTTCATGCATATATCCATTTTCATGTTCATACATCCACACTCCCATCTCCATATCCACACATCCACATACATACATCCATTTTCACATTCCCATTTATATAACCCCATATACTTTCACATCTAATCTTTTACATCACATCCATTCTCGCCCTATCACAACCCATATACATCTTATCCTATCACATACACTTCTTACCTCATCCCCCCATACACATCTTAATTCATCTTATCACATCCTAACTTATTTCATAAGCATCTTATCACCTCTTATCACACCTCTTATCACATCCTATCACTTTCCATACGCATCTTATCAATTCTTATCACATCTCATACACCTCTTATCACATCTTATCACATTTCATATCTTTTTTTTTAAAAAGAATTCTTTTATTTGATATAAGATTTCTCTACACATTTATTTATACATAAATTCCATTTAAGGAGACTAACACTTTCGAAATTAAAATCAATCTTTTATGCATCTTCTTATGCATGATTTCAATTTGGTAGGGAATTATACTTTTAGAATAAAAGAATTTCTCTTATGCATCTAAGTTAAGCATAAAATCCATTTATGAGGAAAATCATACTTTTAGTATAAACAGAATATCTTTTATGCATACCTATATGCATGAAATCCAATATGATAAAAGTAACACTTTTGATATAAAAATTTTTCCTTTATGCATACTTCTATGCATGAAAATTAAAAATGATAAAAGTAACACTTTTGATATAAAAATTTTCCTTTATGCATACTTTTATGTATGAAATAAAAATGATAAAAGTAACACTTTTGATATAAAAATTTATCCATTATGCATACTTCTATGCATGAAAATAAAAATGGTAAAAATAACACGTTTGATATAAAAATTTATCCTTTATGCATAATATTAAAATTCAATTTCTCCATGATTATAATGAAATTCTTTCAATTAATCTAGGATGATGATTCCTAGAATATGGTAGGAAGTCCTCTTTTTATGCTTTGAATGAAAATTTTTTATGCATAATTTTTATAAAAATTTTGCCATAGCTCCGCTGCTATGTCTGATAAATCTCAATTTTTCTAAGGGATAAAGCTTATCATTAAGGAAATAATTAAAATGATTCTCTAATTGGATCCTTAATCCATAATGGATTGAATCATCAATATACATAAACTAAAAGCATAAGAAAAAGCCATTAATTTGGCCTCAAGCATAGCTTTATCTTGGGTTAAGGAAAAGCTTTATGAAAAGCTTGATTTGGATTGAGAATGGGTCATGAGTATGACCATTTCTTGAGTGAGAGAGAGAATTTACATAAGAATCATTAGAATTTAAACATAAATGAAAATTAACTTCAATAGCATTTATTAAATTATGTAACTCTTCACTACTATTCAAACTTCAATAGCATTTAAAAAAAAAACCATACCAATTAAACTTCTCAAGCTTGAGAGGGGTTGAGAAGAGAGAAACATTGAGAAATTATAGAAAGATGAATATTCACTAATTACCTTACAACTTGCTTGATTCTTTGTTCACGGTAGAGGCCCCCAACCAATCAATTGGTTAAGTATGTTGATGGAGCCACTAATGGGGATTGAAGAAAGAGGGAAGCTCCAAAAACTAGTGAATTATTAAATGAATTCACAGTTCTTGGCTTAGGTGGAGTAGAGTAACGATGCATAAACACTATATATTTTTCAACAAGGGGGAGGCTTCTATTTATAGGAAAATTTGAGCTCCTAACCAAACAAACTGATTCTAGAATTTTCCAAATCAGTTTGGTCAAATTTTGACCATTTTTAGGTCAGTTAAGCTAACTTTTTTGGAACTAGACTTGAATGAGGAGAGAGGAGAGATGAAATATCTCAATTTTTATGAGTTTAAAACTCATTCAAGCATGTGAAATATGCACCTCCTTTAAAGAACTCCCCTTCCTTACATATGTGTCATAATGGAATCATTTTAATATTGCTCATAGTTTTTTTACTAATAAACCTTGTACATTTTCAACTCTTCATCTTATGTGAAATATGCACCTCCTTTAAAGAACTCCCCTTCCTTACATATGGAATCATTTTAATATTGCTCATAGTTTTTTACTAATAAACCTTGTACATTTTCAACTCTTCATCTTATGTGAAATATGCACCTCCTTTAAAGAACTCCCCTTCCTTACATATGTGTCATAATGGAATCATTTTAATATTGCTCATAGTTTTTTTACTAATAAACCTTGTACATTTTCAACTCTTCATCTTATGTGAGCATTTACTCATTTTTGGATACCCAAAATATCTCATATTTTTAATATTGCTCATAGTTTTTTACTAATAAACCTTGTACATTTTTCAACTCTTCATCTTATGTGAGCATTTACTCATTTTTGGGTATCTTCTTTTACAAATTGGATTTATCTCCTCCCTACACATGGATTGATGCTATTGGCCCATAGGAACCTTAATTGGACCATAATCCAAAAATTTCTGAAAATCTAGACCCTTAGACTAAGGTCCTTTATAGCTATTTTCAATTAATTCCAATTGCACATTGGAAAATTCTTTTTGAATTTCTGTTTCAGGGGAACTCATCTGAACTAGAAGAGATATTTTTCTATCCAAAAATATTCAATATCTGAATATTCTTTCTCTAGAATATTTTTCTCTCTCTAGGCTAAAACAGATAGAAACAAGGTCTTTATATTTCTGAAGAGGGATTGATTACAGGGAAAGATACTAGACATCAAAAAGGGGGTGGGGGAGGAATCTTACATTCTATCCCACTTAAAAAAATGCGAGATGTCCTCATCTCGCAAACTGGGATAATTTCGCAAGATGCACGAATATGAGACTTAGAGAAAAATTTTAATCAAGATTAACCACCAAGATAAGTCTTAAAGAGAGCAAGATTCAAAATACGAACAAGATTTAAACTTTATTCATTCTCGGAACTTATACAGTAAGATAGAGGAACTCTTTACACTTCCATAAGCCCGTCCATCATATGGTCACAAAAGCAGTCCTCACAAGCTGCACAAGTATAAGGTAACTCATCTATGGGAATGATTATGTGGGTTATTGTTGCGCCTATCTCAGTGGTATGAGGTGTTCTAAGAAAAGGACCTCTGAGAGGCAAGCCAAAAACGGGGTAAAGGCATATCTTCTCATGAGGAAGAAAACACGCCAGTAAGAAGACCCGCTCAGAAAACCCAGGATGCCTTGATCTCATGACGCAGTAGTATCGGGGACCCAAACCCAAAGCTTCAATAACCATGGCCAAGCGGACATTGTTACGAAAGTGCTGCTGACCCCAGGGTGTTACCCTAGTTATGTCTTGATAGGTCCGCCATTTTGTCTGCGCTACAGAAGTTCCCAAGTGAGGGAAAAGTGAGCGCTCATACTGCTCTATAAAATCTTTCTTCACAGACTCCCTTGCGTCTTGAAGGTGAGAAATCATCATGGATAAAACTAATTCTTGTTGCCAAGCCATGAAGGAGATTAAGAAAGAAAGGAGATCGATGGAAGTAAGATTACTGTGAACGACAAGTAAAAGTTACGACTTATATAAAGGAAGGAGCTAGCGTAACTTAGAAGCCAACGGTATCTTGCCACTGAAGTTTTACCGTCTTTCCATGATTTGGGTTTAGCACATATTTCTATGAAATACATTAAGAACTTTGAGATGAGGAGATAAAAGAAGCTCGTAAGCTAAGTCGCTTACTTTCTTTGAATTCAGATAAGGCTCACAATATCTGGGGGATAACTTCTTAAACTCCCCAGTAGATAAAGAACTTCTTTTGGGCCGTACTCGAATGAAGACCAAAACCTTGGTATCCACCAAAACACCGATTTTTACTTCTGAACTCATTGTTCTGAATCCTTAAAACAGGTGGAACTCCTGAGAAGTATTCTAGGGAAAGGGTCTTTCTTTCTTAAACAGAATCTTTCTTTTATTTTAGAGATCAAAAAGGGAGATTCTTACTCCTGTATACCTCGAAGGCTGGGGAGGAATCTTACATTCTACCCCACTTAAAAAAGTGCGAGATGTCCTCATCTCGCCAAGTAGAGGACAACTCTTTTTCTTAAGATCTAATTTATTCTAGGGTTCCTTATAATCTGGTCAACCCAACAGAATACGGGGATAAATATCCCTTATATAGAACTCATCATTAAATAACAATTCATTTTAGATCATATCATTCATATCTTTAACACGATAATGGAACATCAGATCGAAATTTTTTTCTTTATGAACATTCCTCCACGGGAATTTCAGTCAAGCAAGTTTTCAATTTGTCATCCCTTAACTTGATATACCGAGTCAAGTGTTAACAGTAGCACTTTGACAGCACAATCCACTAATCTCATAGTGATTTGCTGAAATCATTATCATCATTCCAGTTATGAATATCATCACAGGGACTCGTCCCATTCATCCTCATGTGGTTTCGCTCAGCTTATTACATTTCAACTAAATTTCAGAAATCATCATTTTTCAATCAGAATCCAAATCAATTTCATCAGTTCTCAAACAGAATTAAAAATCATATCAACCACATTCGAATTCATCATCTGGATAGCATTAACGCTTAAAATTTCAAGTCTTAGATTTACTCGTATATACTGTCAGTAAAGAGCTGCAGTATACTCTCGGTATATACGGGTAGTCACGGCCCTTGGAATTATAAGGTAAATACCATCATGTCTAGGCCTCAAGCAAGTCAGGGATTCTATATAATTGCGGTACTTCCATCTGAAGACCCAATTACCAATTTACGAATTTTAGTTTGAATATCAAATTGTATGACTTATATCACACAATTACAACCTTTTTGTGTTTCTTGATAAATTTTTGACATATTTGTCTTCTCAGTTGATCTGTGAGATCCCTGTTCCCCACCGATCAACGGATTCGGGGTACTAGCAGCGGAAGTAGCACATCATGCGTGGGTAGGGGTCTCACACTCGGGGCCTCGCCCACGGATATCCGGACAAGAGACTAATCCGTCGGTTTGTCCAAAACCGAAACCGGAAAAACTTCCTTTACCCGGAAAGCATGAGCGATTCCACCAGGATAACTCTTTACTCTAACGTAGTCAAGATCATTACGGATCAACTGATCTGATTGCACCTTTAACGGTACTTGGTCAAATCAAGGAAGAAACTTGCACTTGGATCATTGGGATCAACGCTTTTTTCCCCATCAAGAGGCACAGCCGTTGATTCCTATCCATAGAACAATTTCTATCCGGGATTTACTTCATCTATCGTAATAATAGAAATTAAATCTCGATTTACGGATCCATCAGTCCAGCCTAACCCCATCCGATCCCATGGGTTAGCCAACCGCCCAACCACTGTAGTGATGGGATCCAATTTGGAATTTGGTTAGGTTTTGTCCCGGGTACCAAGGAAAAGAGTTCCAAGGCCCCCTAGCCGGAATTTCATGCAAACATAAAACTAGCCACACCACTTACACACCCAATATGAAAATTGCCTTTTTCTTAGCATCAGCTAACTTTAAAACAATCCTTTAATGAAACCATAGTACCACGGATCACAATCTCCCAATTTATCCAGTTGATTCATAATTTCCCATCATTCCTTCATCAGAGTATCTATGGCATCATTGGCAACTAGAACGCTCACCACCTGTCCACACAGAGGCCGTTTCCATAGTTCCTAGCCCATAATACTCGGCAATATAATCACTTATCAAGATGGACTCTCGTTGAAGATCAGCAAGATCAACCAACAGATCCATATAAAAGAGCCATGGACTCATCCGTTGAGGACCAGCAAGGTCAGTCAACCAGATCCATGCCCGGTTTCACAAAACAACTCTTACTCCTTGTTCCAATATCTTCCTCGACGCACGCGTGGGTATCCTAGGCGACCCAGAGCCCGAGCACCGTATGGTCAGCATCCTCTAGGATCCTTCGCAGGTGACCTAGCGCTTCACTCATAGGCCGCTTCCTTGATCCCTCATCCACCGTACCGGAAGCTCACCATTTTAATCGAACCGAGGCTGGTCAAGACCTCGGTCGACCTTGCTACGCGAGACGTCCTCCATTGACTCTCCGTCAGCAGTTGCAACTTTATCAGTTAGGTCTCCACGACCTTAATCACAAGACGGTCAAAATGCTTCCCCAGCATTCTTGACATAAAACAGCCATTTACAAACAGCATTTACAAACAGTTTACAAATACAGTTTCTATATTAACTCTCATTTTTCCACATTATCCCTCATTAATCCACATTACTTATTCCACATTCCATGTATATGTGTACTCATCCAATCACCTCCTTTTCCATCTCTTCACTTCAGATTCCTTCACATCACATATCATATATTCACATCCATATCCACATCCATACATCCACATCCACATCCACATTCACATCCATACATCCACATCTACATGCTTATCTCCATTTTCACATCCTCATTTATACATCCACATCTCATATCCACATTCATACATACACATCCATATATCCACATCTACATCCACATACATACATACATCCACATCCACATTCCACATTCACATCTATACATCCACATCTACATTCACATTCACATACATCCACATCCACATTCCCATACATCCACATCTATACATCCACATTCCACATTCACATCTACATTCACATACATGCATCCACATCTACATGCTTACCTCCATTTTCACATCCTCATTTATACATCCACATCCCATATCCACATTCATACATACACATCCATACATCCACATCTACATCCACATACATACATACATCCACATCCACATTCCACATTCACATCTATACATCCACATCTACATTCACATTCACATACATCCACATCCACATTCCCATACATCCACATCTATACATCCACATTCCACATTCACATCTACATTCACATTCACATACATCCACATCTACATTCACATTCACATACATCCACATCCCCATTCCCATTCACATCTATACATCCACATCTACATCCACATACATACATACATCCACATCCACATTCCACATTCACATCTATACATCCACATCTACATCCACATTCACATACATCCACATCCACATTTCCATTCACATCTATACATCCACATCCATTCACATCTATACATCCACATCTACATCCACATTTACATCTATGCATATACATCTTCATGCATATATCCATTTTCATGTTCATACATCCACACTCCCATCTCCATATCCACACATCCACATACATACATCCATTTTCACATTCCCATTTATATAACCCCATATACTTTCACATCTAATCTTTTACATCACATCCATTCTCGCCCTATCACAACCCATATACATCTTATCCTATCACATACACTTCTTACCTCATCCCCCCATACACATCTTAATTCATCTTATCACATCCTAACTTATTTCATAAGCATCTTATCACCTCTTATCACACCTCTTATCACATCCTATCACTTTCCATACGCATCTTATCAATTCTTATCACATCTCATACACCTCTTATCACATCTTATCACATTTCATATCTTTTTTTTTAAAAAGAATTCTTTTATTTGATATAAGATTTCTCTACACATTTATTTATACATAAATTCCATTTAAGGAGACTAACACTTTCGAAATTAAAATCAATCTTTTATGCATCTTCTTATGCATGATTTCAATTTGGTAGGGAATTATACTTTTAGAATAAAAGAATTTCTCTTATGCATCTAAGTTAAGCATAAAATCCATTTATGAGGAAAATCATACTTTTAGTATAAACAGAATATCTTTTATGCATACCTATATGCATGAAATCCAATATGATAAAAGTAACACTTTTGATATAAAAATTTTTCCTTTATGCATACTTCTATGCATGAAAATTAAAAATGATAAAAGTAACACTTTTGATATAAAAATTTTCCTTTATGCATACTTTTATGTATGAAATAAAAATGATAAAAGTAACACTTTTGATATAAAAATTTATCCATTATGCATACTTCTATGCATGAAAATAAAAATGGTAAAAATAACACGTTTGATATAAAAATTTATCCTTTATGCATAATATTAAAATTCAATTTCTCCATGATTATAATGAAATTCTTTCAATTAATCTAGGATGATGATTCCTAGAATATGGTAGGAAGTCCTCTTTTTATGCTTTGAATGAAAATTTTTTATGCATAATTTTTATAAAAATTTTGCCATAGCTCCGCTGCTATGACTGATAAATCTCAATTTTTCTAAGGGATAAAGCTTATCATTAAGGAAATAATTAAAATGATTCTCTAATTGGATCCTTAATCCATAATGGATTGAATCATCAATATACATAAACTAAAAGCATAAGAAAAAGCCATTAATTTGGCCTCAAGCATAGCTTTATCTTGGGTTAAGGAAAAGCTTTATGAAAAGCTTGATTTGGATTGAGAATGGGTCATGAGTATGACCATTTCTTGAGTGAGAGAGAGAATTTACATAAGAATCATTAGAATTTAAACATAAATGAAAATTAACGTCAATAGCATTTATTAAATTATGTAACTCTTCACTACTATTCAAACTTCAATAGCATTTAAAAAAAAACCATACCAATTAAACTTCTCAAGCTTGAGAGGGGTTGAGAAGAGAGAAACATTGAGAAATTATAGAAAGATGAATATTCACTAATTACCTTACAACTTGCTTGATTCTTTGTTCACGGTAGAGGCCCCCAACCAATCAATTGGTTAAGTATGTTGATGGAGCCACTAATGGGGATTGAAGAAAGAGGGAAGCTCCAAAAACTAGTGAATTATTAAATGAATTCACAGTTCTTGGCTTAGGTGGAGTAGAGTAACGATGCATAAACACTATATATTTTTCAACAAGGGGGAGGCTTCTATTTATAGGAAAATTTGAGCTCCTAACCAAACAAACTGATTCTAGAATTTTCCAAATCAGTTTGGTCAAATTTTGACCATTTTTAGGTCAGTTAAGCTAACTTTTTTGGAACTAGACTTGAATGAGGAGAGAGGAGAGATGAAATATCTCAATTTTTATGAGTTTAAAACTCATTCAAGCATGTGAAATATGCACCTCCTTTAAAGAACTCCCCTTCCTTACATATGTGTCATAATGGAATCATTTTAATATTGCTCATAGTTTTTTTACTAATAAACCTTGTACATTTTCAACTCTTCATCTTATGTGAAATATGCACCTCCTTTAAAGAACTCCCCTTCCTTACATATGGAATCATTTTAATATTGCTCATAGTTTTTTACTAATAAACCTTGTACATTTTCAACTCTTCATCTTATGTGAAATATGCACCTCCTTTAAAGAACTCCCCTTCCTTACATATGTGTCATAATGGAATCATTTTAATATTGCTCATAGTTTTTTTACTAATAAACCTTGTACATTTTCAACTCTTCATCTTATGTGAGCATTTACTCATTTTTGGATACCCAAAATATCTCATATTTTTAATATTGCTCATAGTTTTTTACTAATAAACCTTGTACATTTTTCAACTCTTCATCTTATGTGAGCATTTACTCATTTTTGGGTATCTTCTTTTACAAATTGGATTTATCTCCTCCCTACACATGGATTGATGCTATTGGCCCATAGGAACCTTAATTGGACCATAATCCAAAAATTTCTGAAAATCTAGACCCTTAGACTAAGGTCCTTTATAGCTATTTTCAATTAATTCCAAGTGCACATTGGAAAATTCTTTTTGAATTTCTGTTTCAGGGGAACTCATCTGAACTAGAAGAGATATTTTTCTATCCAAAAATATTCAATATCTGAATATTCTTTCTCTAGAATATTTTTCTCTCTCTAGGCTAAAACAAATAGAAACAAGGTCTTTATATTTCTGAAGAGGGATTGATTACAGGGAAAGATACTAGACATCAAAAAGGGGGTGGGGGAGGAATCTTACAGACAAGGACTTGCTAAGTGTGGAAGCCCTCTCTTGAGAACTTCTTAATTTGGGTGTTGTCCTTTGACATTGGGTATTGAAGGAGATTACTAGAGAGTAATGGGCTGATTTATGAAGAAGAAAAAACCAAAAATTTGGGTGTTGTCCTTTGAGATTACTAGAGAGTAATGGGCTGATTTATAAAGAAGAAAAAACCAAAAATTTGTGATGTTTTGGCTTAAGTAGGAAGAGAGAGGCTTATGAGAATGCAACAACCCTTAACCAAGCCAAGGATGTTGCATAAAAAAGGAGATTAAGATGGTGAAGCTTATGGTTTAGCATTTAGGGTTTGTGCCCAACCATTAATTTTGATGGAGATTAGCTTCATTAGTGTCAAAGAACACTTTGTTTGGTGATAAAGATCACCATTAGTGTTTAAAAACATGATTAGTGCTTAAGAGCACATTTCTAGCATCTAATGACACTTGCATTGCTGATTAGATTCACCATTAATGTTTAAGAACACTCTTAGTGTTTAGAAACACTTTGGAATGACTCCCCTTTGTTGGATTAGAAGCCTCATTAGTGTTAATCAACACTATTAGTGCTTATAAGCACACTTTGAAAAGCTTTGTGCACTTGAAGATGTTGATGGAGCTTGATGAGAATGAGGCTCATGAATACCTCATGGTGTATGCCCACCACTTCAAACTCAAAATAGGATTTGCAACAAGCCCTCACAAGAGCACTTAAGTGATTAGAGCTAAGAGGACAGGATTAGAGCAAAAAGAAGCTTGATTTTGAAGCTTTAATGGAAGCTTCAATGGCTTTCAAGGAGAGTAGCCTGGTTTTTCTACTGTAGCGAACGCATCAGGCCGCCATTAGGGCTAAGATTCGGGCTGTAGGTAGTTGAGACTATGGGCTTCAAAAGCCCTAATCTCTCATAGCCTGTAATCACTTGCAGACATCGAATGCGTGTACGACATCGACGGTAGCTAGAAAATTGTGCCGGCTTGCTCAGACGACAATGCTATGGCAGAGAAGGGGTCACTTGTCTGATGAGCTGTACGATCTTGAGCGCCCGAACGTCCTCTTCAAGTTTTTAGTTGAAAGCTCCATGAGTTCTTGCCTCCACGAGTTGCTGGAGCTGCTCCACTTGCAGGAGGTTCAGCTCCACAAAGAAAAATAATAATAGAGTTGACCTATTCTACACCACAAAAGTGACCTAAGCAACCAAAGCTCTAGATACCATGTTATAATTTCATGCTAGATCAAAGATGTGCAGGAGAGAGACTCACAAAATACAAGAAAATATCTTGCTTATTAAGTTGCTCAAAATACAACTAGGCTTCTTGCTCAATACAATGCCTTCTAGATCTTCTATCTGAGATACTACCAACCCAATCAGCATCTGTGTACCCATGTACACATATCTCTGTCCCAATTTCATAAAATAGTCCACAATGCAAAGTAGACCTCACATACCTCAGTATGCGTCTCAATGCATCCAAATGTGGCTTTCGAGGAGCCTGCATAAACTGACTCACCAACCCAACAACATAGCTCAAATCTGGCCTGGTGATTGTCATGTAGATCAAGCTTCCTACTATGCACCTATACAAAGTAGGATCCTCCAAAATCTCTCCTCAATCTGCACTCAACTTGCCATTCTAATCCAAGTATGGTATGATAGGCTTATAGCCTCTCATACCATACTTGGACAACATGTCCAAGCCATACTGTCTCTGCAGTAATCCAATACCATGTGGTGACATAATCACCTCAATGCCCAAGAAATATCTGAGCTCCCCCAAATCCTTTGTAAGATCCCTGACCCCACTGCGCAACGAATTTGGGGGTGCTAGCAGCGGAAGTAGCACTTCTTGCACGGGGCAGGGTCCCACAGTCGGGGCCTCGCCCACGGATATCTAGACAAGAGACTAATCCATCGGTTCTTCCAAAACCAAACTCGGAAAAACTTCCCTTGCCTGAAAAGCACGAGCGATTCCTCCAGGATAACTTTTCTCTAGCGTAGTCAAAAGCCTGAACTAACTGAACTGATCTGACCGAACCCGTAAGTCCCATAATCAAATCAGGGAAAAGATTGTACTTGGATCATAGAGACCAACGCTTTTTTCCTCATTGAGAGGCACAACTGTTGATTCTTTTCCATAGAATAGTTTTTATCCAAGATTTACCTCATCTATCGTACTATACAGAAATTGAGAGATCCATCAGTCCAGCCTAACCCCATCGAGTCCCATGGGTTAGCCAACTGCCCAACCACTGTAGTGATGGGATCCAATTAGGAATTTTGATAGGTTTTGTCCCGGGTACCAGGGAAAAGAGTTCCCAGGCCCCTTAGCGGGATATTCATGTAAACATAAAACTAGTCACACCACTTACACACCCAATATGAACTTGCATTTTTCATAGATTCAACAATCTTTAAAATAATCATTTAATGAAACCATAGTGTTACTGATCGTAATCCTCTAATTATCCAGTTGAATCCTAATTTCCAATTCCTTCCTTCATCAGTGTACCTATGGCATCATTGGCAACCAGAACGCTCACCACCTGTTTACTCAGGGGCCTTTTCAATAGTTCCTAGCTCATAGTACCCGACAATATAATCACATAAAAATATCCAGATGGAATCTCCGCCGTTGAAGATCAGCAAGATCAACCAACAGATCCATATAAAAGAGTCATGGACTCATCCGTTGAGGACCAGCAAGGTCAATCAACCAGATCCATGCCCAAATTCAGAAAACAACTCTTACTCCTTGTTCCAATATCTTCCCCGACGTACTTGTGGGTATCTTTGGTGGCCCAGAGCTTGAGCACCGTATGGTCAGCACCCTCTAGGATCCTTCACAGGTCACCTAGTGTTTCACTCATAGGCTGCTTCCTTGGTCCCTCATCCACTGTACCGGAAGCTCACCATTTAACGCGAGACGTCCTCCGATGACTCTTCGTCACAGCAGTTGCAACTTTAACAGATAGGTCTCCATGACCTCATTCACAAGACGGTCAAAATGCTTCCCCAGCATTCTTGACATAAAACAATCATTTAAAAACAGATTTCACAAACAAAGATAGTTTCCTCAGCTTTGATGTATGTAAAGTAGTATTGTGTATATATTTGTGCGCTTTCTTTAATGTATGTATTGATCTGCTTTAATTTTGGCAGCCTTTAGAGCTTTGAGCCTTGTTTTCTTAGTGTTTAAGTTTTGAATTTTAGTATCTTGAATTTTAGAGTGACATGAAAAGGTTTCTTTCATATAGTCTTAATGACATAGCATTATTTTCTTAGTTTTAATTAGTGGGCTACAAGATTCTGGAATTCAATATAGTACATATGGTTTTTTTCTTGCACTAGTGTGCTACTATATATAAATGTACATATATAAATATAAATAACCAAATTTTTATGTGGGTGGAGAGTCGGCACACTTTCTCTTCTAAAAATTACACACCAAAGAATGTGCCCTCCCTTGGGAGTGTATATGTTGTTAATAATATAGATTCTAGATAGTGAAATATGTATTGTGATAATTGTGTGTGTGTGTGTGTGTGCACGTGCTTTTTGAATACATAGAAATGTATTCCATATTTTGGTTCTCCCCTTGAGAAAATATGTATGCAAATATTTGCTCTTTTTCGTGTGATATATAAGTGTTAAGGTGTCTGTGTTGTGTGTGTAATGTTTGGATTTTCTTACTCTAGTTTTTCAAGATGGAAAGCTTTGCATTGCACTAGTGTGGTACAGTATATATACATACATATAACCAAAGGATATATGTGTGTACAACATAAATTCTACATAAAAGATAATGATAGTAATATATTGCATAACCAACATTGGGGGAGGAGGGTATATATATATATAATGGGTGGTGCAGGTGCAACAGTTGTTGAGAGAAGTCTACGTTAACAACCATAATTAGTATTGTTGATCTCACAGCCACTCACCTATAGTAGCATTATCTCTCATCATGGAAAATAAAGAAAGTTTCTACAAGAGTCATGAACCAGCAAAAGACTCGCTCGCTATCTTTGTGTGTGTTTGTGATTCAGTAGTAGTATGTATACTCATCAATGTATGCTGTGAGGGAGAGAGTACACAACCCATTTTAACCCCAGTAGTACTTCTAACCTCACCTGACGCACATCTTAGTGCCTGATTTTGACCGCCATCAGTCCCCCACATCATCTTTGGTGGAAAAAATAAAGTTTCTGCAAACATCCCGAGTCAATTGAATCGGAGACCTTCCAAAGACACACAAAAAAGAAAGAAAGAAAGAAAGAAAGAGAATTGTTACCTATGTGCCCTCATCTCCTCAATGATAACCCTGAGAGGAAAAATACGATCAAGTCTCTCTGAATCATGCAAGCAACCTATCTGCCTAATGATAGCTTGGAGAAAAAATATGATAAAACGTCAAGTAATTACTCCATGAATTTTGCTTGATATTTGTGTTTCACTACCCAAGAGCTAATCTTGACCTCCAGTATTACACCAAAGTATATTCGCCAAAGTATATTATGACCAATCATGATAGTTATTAGGTCCCACAAGGTTTCTTGGTGGATGGGGACAACTGTTGTATGGTGGTCCAAGAGCGGGGAAACCTTCTCACAAAGTCCTATTAAAGATGTTCTAGCAAGGAGAGTGGTTCAAAAGCAAGGTCTTCATGATCCTTGGGCTCTACCATGGTGCAACTTAACACAACCTTGGTGACATTAACTGTGTTAGAGGGTGGTAGATGTGTGGCATGGGATGTGAGATAGCTTTAGTGAATGAAGCCTGATTTAAGGCTTCATATAATTGGCATACATAGGTCTCTTATGTGACAAGATTTGTGATGGATGTTAGTCAATGTTCACGAAAAACTGGCCTTGGGTATATTTTCAGCAACTGAAATTTAGAAATCCCAATCAAATTTTGGGCTTGCCTTGAAGAAATCTGACAGTGACACCGAGTAGTGCTAATAACTAGCCACACTGAGAATGCTACCAATCAAGCATTGATACTTAACCCAAGAAAGTTTTCCTTAAAAAAAAACTCTTCAAAGAAATTTTGGTTAAAAACCTCTTCACAATCTCAACTTGCTAAAGTAAGCCAATGTTGGGTACAAAAGGACTAGCTGAATTTCCCAAAGATACTACCAAGACAACTGCTAAATCTAGGTGCCAAAGCCATGGAATTGCAATGTGGCAAGCAAACTCCATAATAATAACCACAAAAGTAACATTTCAAGACCAAGTATGGCAACCAAAGTCAATAACAAGGAGCACCAGTTGAATTACATCCCATACTAGTAGAAGCATAAGAATATAATCTTAAAATGGAGATAAACTCATAAGAACCTACTAGTTTTAATCATGACAACAAAAAGGAAAGAAGCAAGCAAAAACCTTCACCTAGAAAACGTGGAAGACACACAAGAGCCCTCAATCTCAATCCTATAAATATACACACAAAACCCACTCCTAAAAAAGGAGAGGTACCACACAAACCTATTTGCAACAACGGGACAAAACCAAAACTGTCAAACTGAGTTGTATAAGAATTTTCATCCGAAGAAGGCAAGGTGACAAGTACCTCCTCTAGTGGTAGAAGGAGATGTATAGCAATCCCTCAACATCAACTCACAAGCTAGTAGGATACCATATTTGAAGTTGCATACCTTACCACCAAGGTATCATCATGTTTGGACAAGAGGTATCACACCCTTGCTTACTACTTACTAATATCAATACTTTCACCTCTAAAAATGGTACCTTATGCGGTTGGGATGATCAACCCCTCAACATCAACTCGCAAGTTGGAAGGACACAATATTTGAAGTTACACCCCTTACCACCAAGGTATCATCATGGTTGGACAAGAGGTATCACACCCTTGCTTACTAAAATCAATACTTTCACCTCTAAATGGCACCTTATGTGGTTGGCATGATGCCTAAACAACGTTATGTGGCTAGAACATATGTAGAACACAAAACCCAAGTGTAAAGAATAATAAAATTTAAGTGATCCTACATGTTTATTTTCCACAAATTCTTGAATCTATGCACACATTTTTTGGTTTTCTTGGTTTTTTTTTTTAAAATGTTGCACCATTTTATTGAATTATAGCCAAGATTGAGTACAATCTTGCTAGATATGGAGTGTTAGATTCAAATTGGTGAGAATAGGAGTGTTATACTATGGTTTGAGAAAATTTTTGGAGAAAAAGGGAGAAGGAAAAAGTTTTTTTCCCCACTTTTAGGGTTGTCTTTCATTTTTTTAAAAATGGTGAAAAGTGAGTGTCCTTCTTCTTCCCCTTTTTCCCCCTTTTAATCTTTCATGGAGACCTTGAAAGTATGCTCTTTACTACACATTACACTAATAAAATGAAGCCATGGATCATTCTCTTCAAGAGACAAGTATGCTCTTTACTACATATTATACCACTTTTCTTCCACCAATAAATGAAGCCATGGATCATTCTCTTCAAGAGCTAAACAAGGAGCTTCTTTCGGCCATGGAAGGAAGGTAATTTTGCACCGTTACGCCACCCATGTGTGGGGCCATGTTGAGATGCATATGAAGAGTTAGCTACTTGCCTAAATCACTTCTACATGATATGGAAACTTCTTATCTTCATGTAAGCTTCATGTTGATACCTTCAATGCTTCATTTGAGAATAATTTTGGTGATTTAGGTTTTCCTTCGAAATTAGAGTTTCTCATGCTTATATAAGTAACACCCTAACCATCTTCTACATGCTCTTCTCTTCTTATATATGCTACCTATGCTTCGTTTTTCAAAGGAATTAGGATTTTTGAGTTTTTGGGTGTTAGTTCTCTTCCTCAAGCTTCCTCTACCCTCCCATACCATTTTTATGGCAGAATGTTCATGATTTTATGGTTTCTTGAGAGGAAAAGGGTTTAGGAAATTCTCCAAGATTAGGGTTTTTAGTGAAATTTCTCAATAAATTCAATCCATAATCCTCTTTCCCATGGTCTCTTCTATTCTACCATATGTTTCTTGATCTATTTGGCCAAAGAAAAAGGGTTTTATGAGAAAATAGGGTTTAGGAATCCTCATAAACCAAGGATTTTCTACATTTCCTTGCCTTATGTTTACATTGCCTTGGAACTCTACATGCCATTAATCATGCTCACATGCTTTACAAGGTTTATTAGTAAGAAACTATGAGTAATATCAAAAATATGAGATATTTTGGGTATCCAAAAATGAGTAAATGCTCACATAAGATGAAGAGTTGAAATGTACAAGGTTTATTAGTAAAAAACTATGAGCAATATTAAAAATATGGGATATTTTGGGTATCCAAAAATATTCATAATCTGAATATTCTCTCTCTGGAATATTTTCTCTCTCTAGGCTAAAACAGTTAGAAATAAGATCTTTTATATTTCTGAAGAGGGATTTGATTACACAGGAAGATACTGGACTTCTTGAGAGGCTGGGGAGGAATCTTATAGTATGTGCGCAGGGCTACTGGCTGAGCTCCGGGGGTCAATTCTATCACATGATCTACTTCCCGAATTGGAGGCATTTCAGTTAGCTCTGTTGGGAATAGATCATCAAATTCATTTAACCATCCTGGTTCTTTAGCCTTAAGCTTTGAGTCTACTAGGTTCATTTCGACAACATAAATTTGCTGCTTCTTTCTAAGTCCTTTCAGCAACTTAGAAGCTTTTACTAACTGAAGGTCTGGGGATTCGGAAACTCCAGTTCCTTGAACTTTGTTCCCATGAAGGTCATGGAGGGAAATGGTTCCATTGTTTAAGAGAAACATTATGAAAAACTTGATTTTATCCATTAATCGTTCATCTAGGATAAAGAATGGTTGGATTTGCTAAAGAAGAGAGGGGAATGCCTTTTTTTAATGAGGCATAACATCATTTACAATTTAGAGAAGACAAAAATCGTAAAAACCATAAAAATGAATAAAAAAGAGAAGAATCTCCAACTTACGAAGGAATTTGAGAGCTTTCCTTTGGCTTGATGGTTTGAGGGTAACTCTTGTTTGAAACAAGAGTGGCCACCAGTCTTTAGAAGAGGGAAGGTCAAAAACTAATGAATTATGAGTAAATTCACAGTTTTCTGGCTCTAGGGAGAAGCAGGGTAAGAGTGCAAAAACACTATTGAGTTTCAACAAAGGGGAAGGCTTCTATTTATAGGAAAAAGTGAGCTTCTAACCAAGCCAACTGATTCTAGAATTTTCCAGATCAGTTTGGTCAATTTTTGACCATTTTTGGGTCAGTTTTGCTCCCTTTTTGGATCTAGTTGAAACAGGAGAGAGGAGAGATAAAAATATCTCATTATTTGGGAGTTTAAAACTCATTCAAGCATGTGAAATAGGCTCCTCCTTCATGAGGGAAATTCCCCCATGCAGAGGTGTCAAAAATGCATCATTACTTCCAAATATCTCTCTTTTTTAACTATTAACCTTGTCCTTAGTCAACTCTTCATCTTATGTGAGTATTTACTCATTTTTGGGGGATTTTTCTTTTATTCTTCTATTTATCTCCTTCCTACATTTGGATGAATCTTATAGGATAGGTCCATAGGAACCTTAATTTAAAATTTCGAAAAAATCTTCACCCCCTGGATAATACCTCTTGAACAAATTATACTTAATTTCTAATGCACCTTCTGGAAATCTTTTTGAACTTCTGTTTCAGGGAAACTTATTTTAATAAGATGAGAATTTTTTCCATCCGAAAATATTTAAAATCTGAATATTATCTCTCTAGAACATTTTCTCTCTCTAGGCCAAAACTGGTAGAAACAAGATCTCTTATATTTCTGAAGAGGGATTTGATTACAGGGGAAGATGCGGACATCTTGAGAGGCTGGGGAGGAATCTTACAATCCAATACTTTAAGTGACTAATGAGGAAGGTTTGATTCTTCCCTCTTTTTTTTGGGCATTGTGAGTGGACAAGATTGAGGGTCACCCCATAGATGTTGCTTTGGTTGTTGATAAGGTTATGGGAATTTGCTTCCTTTTTAGCACCCAAATCCACTTGTTACCCTCATAGTAGCCTTGAGCTTGCAGAAGACGAGTTGGAATCCATCGAGAGGTAACCCGTGGTTTGGATTGATTTTTGTTGCGATGCCTCCTCATTTCCTTGACAGTAAGTTGGCGAGTGAAAAGCTTTAGGGACCCATGAGAGTAATGTTCGTGGAGTGTAAAAGGGTTAGGATGTTTTACGACTGAGACACTCCTTTTGGCCCATTCAATTTTGCATTGAGCCACTATCATCTAGGTTCGTCCAAAAATGACATGTTCTTTTAAACTTCCCATGGGCATAAAAAATCGACATAACCAAGTGCTCGTTATCACCTTGGATGATAGTTTTAAACAAACCAAGCACTTTGGTATTTTTGGCACCACTTATCCCCTCTATTCTCATGTTATACTTTTTAAGTTGAGATTCACCCAACTGATTCCATGTAGCAAATGAGAGTAGATTGTGATTAGCACCCATGTCAAGCATAGCATTATAGAACACTTTACCATAGGGGCTAGATAATTCAATGGGTGTTCTGAGAGATGGAATGCATCCATGTTGTCGATTACCTCTCCAACATAAGCTTGTGTGGAAGGTCCAAGGTTTTCTTCTCAATGTTGTTAAAGTTTCCCTTGACTCCTATTGTTAAAGTTTTGCTTGTCTTTCCCTTGGGATTAGATCTTCTTTTGAGCGGCCTTTTCCATGGCAGCTTGTGTATCATGAGAAGCATATAAGGATTCTTTAATAAGAGGTCCATCATTTCTTAAACTTACTATACCACTAAGGAAATTGATAGTCTTAGCTCCGTTAAGAGTCTCAATATGTATAGTACCTTGTGGTGTAACTTCAAAAACCCTAAATGGTTGCTTTCAAGTGTATTTGGGATTTTTCTTTTCACTACGGATTACATAGATAAGTACAAGATCTCCTTGATTGATCTCCTTATTCTTGATATTTTGGTCAAACCACTTCTCTCTACAGTCTTTCTCTGTCAGCATGTTTTGTACTATAATTTGTCTTTCCTCTTCAAGTCATTCTAAAACAAATAATTGGTCAACCAATTCATCTCACCATCAGCTACTCTTAAGCTAGGAATCATGAACTCCCAAGGCATTACTACCTCAAGTCCATACACCATTTTAAAGGGTGTGCAACTAATTGCAACTTTGTATAATATGCGATAGGTGTATAAAGCTATTGTAAGCTTAAATTCCCAGTTAGTATATCTGAAAAGATGCAAAGGAGAAAAGAGCTTGAGCTCTTGCAAGCACACACACTGTTATAATTTCATGGTGCTCATGCTAGATCAAAGATGTGGAGGAGAGAGACTCACAAAATACAAGAAAATATCTTGCTTATTAAGTTGCTCAAAATACAACTAGGCTTCTTGCTCAATACGATGCCTTCTAGCTCCACCTTTAAATAGGTGAGCTAGTGGACCATAAGTCCATTCACACACACACCCTTCTCCTCCCCTTTTACATAACCTTAGTCTCTTAATACCCCCCCTCAATACCAACTATGAAAGAAAATTGGAATAGGTGGTATTGGACATAGGTTGCCTTTATAACATTAGACGTACAAGGTTAGGAATATAGGTGTGGGTACATTGAGATTTAAAATAATTTCTCAGTGGAGTTAGAGGCTGATACAAAGTTAGCCTTTGACTCTTTGTTAGGACATTTAGAAGTGATATGTCCCGTTTGTTTACACTTGTTACATTTCATTTTGTTGGGATGTTTGATCCAACAATTATTTGCCAAATGACCCACCTTTTTGCAATGGACACATCTTACTTTGATCACTTGATGTGACAAAGCTTGTTCGATATTCGATGAAGTTGTTGCATTGGAAGATTCAACTCCTCCCTTTGGCCTCTTTTCTTCATCAAGACAAGATTGAATGACTCCTTTAAGGGTGGGATTAGGTATGTTCTTCAGCCACTACATCATCTTCATCCATTCTCGCATTCACTGATGCAAGTTGAGCCATAAGGCCCTTCAAGTGAGAGATGAAGGCTCCGATGCCGTCTCCCTCTTTGAGTTCCAAGCTGAAAAATTCAATTTTAAGTGAGATCTTGGAATTCTTACCACGAGCTCCATAGAGCTTATCAAGCTCATCCCATTTCTCCTTTGCAGTCAGAAGCTAGTATGAGAGCCTCATCAAGATGAAGCATGATGATGGCTTGTGCCCTCTCATCATCTTCAATATCTTCAGCCTTAGTTCGATCAATAACCTTAGTGCCGGCGGGGATGAATGGCCCAAAACCTTTGGACATCATCTTGACAAGGACTTGCTAAGTGTGGAAGCCCTCTCTTGAGAACTTCTTAATTTGGGTGTTGTCCTTTGACATTGGGTATTGAAGGAGATTACTAGAGAGTAATGGGCTGATTTATGAAGAAGAAAAAACCAAAAATTTGGGTGTTGTCCTTTGAGATTACTAGAGAGTAATGGGCTGATTTATAAAGAAGAAAAAACCAAAAATTTGTGATGTTTTGGCTTAAGTAGGAAGAGAGAGGCTTATGAGAATGCAACAACCCTTAACCAAGCCAAGGATGTTGCATAAAAAAGGAGATTAAGATGGTGTAGCTTATGGTTTAGCATTTAGGGTTTGTGCCCAACCATTAATTTTGATGGAGATTAGCTTCATTAGTGTCAAAGAACAAGTGATTAGAGCTAAGAGGACAGGATTAGAGCAAAAAGAAGCTTGATTTTGAAGCTTTAATGGAAGCTTCAATGGCTTTCAAGGAGAGTAGCCTGGTTTTTCTACTGTAGCGAACGCATCAGGCCGCCATTAGGGCTAAGATTCGGGCTGTAGGTAGTTGAGACTATGGGCTTCAAAAGCCCTAATCTCTCATAGCCTGTAATCACTTGTTGCAGACATCGAATGCGTGTACGACATCGACGGTAGCTAGAAAATTGTGCCGGCTTGCTCAGACGACAATGCTATGGCAGAGAAGGGGTCACTTGTCTGATGAGCTGTACGATCTTGAGCGCCCGAACGTCCTCTTCAAGTTTTTAGTTGAAAGCTCCATGAGTTCTTGCCTCCACGAGTTGCTGGAGCTGCTCCACTTGCAGGAGGTTCAGCTCCACAAAGAAAAATAATAATAGAGTTGACCTATTCTACACCACAAAAGTGACCTAAGCAACCAAAGCTCTAGATACCATGTTATAATTTCATGCTAGATCAAAGATGTGCAGGAGAGAGACTCACAAAATACAAGAAAATATCTTGCTTATTAAGTTGCTCAAAATACAACTAGGCTTCTTGCTCAATACAATGCCTTCTAGATCTTCTATCTGAGATACTACCAACCCAATCAGCATCTGTGTACCCATGTACACATATCTCTGTCCCAATTTCATAAAATAGTCCACAATGCAAAGTAGACCTCACATACCTCAGTATGCGTCTCAATGCATCCAAATGTGGCTTTCGAGGAGCCTGCATAAACTGACTCACCAACCCAACAACATAGCTCAAATCTGGCCTGGTGATTGTCATGTAGATCAAGCTTCCTACTATGCACCTATACAAAGTAGGATCCTCCAAAATCTCTCCTCAATCTGCACTCAACTTGCCATTCTAATCCAAGTATGGTATGATAGGCTTATAGCCTCTCATACCATACTTGGACAACATGTCCAAGCCATACTGTCTCTGCAGTAATCCAATACCATGTGGTGACATAATCACCTCAATGCCCAAGAAATATCTGAGCTCCCCCAAATCCTTTGTAAGATCCCTGACCCCACTGCGCAACGAATTTGGGGGTGCTAGCAGCGGAAGTAGCACTTCTTACACGGGGCAGGGTCCCACAGTCGGGGCCTCGCCCACGGATATCTAGACAAGAGACTAATCCATCGGTTCTTCCAAAACCAAACTCGGAAAAACTTCCCTTGCCTGAAAAGCACGAGCGATTCCTCCAGGATAACTTTTCTCTAGCGTAGTCAAAAGCCTGAACTAACTGAACTGATCTGACCGAACCCATAAGTCCCATAATCAAATCAGGGAAAAGATTGTACTTGGATCATAGAGACCAACGCTTTTTTCCTCATTGAGAGGCACAACTGTTGATTCTTTTCCATAGAATAGTTTTTATCCAAGATTTACCTCATCTATCGTACTATACAGAAATTGAGAGATCCATCAGTCCAGCCTAACCCCATCGAGTCCCATGGGTTAGCCAACTGCCCAACCACTGTAGTGATGGGATCCAATTAGGAATTTTGATAGGTTTTGTCCCGGGTACCAGGGAAAAGAGTTCCCAGGCCCCTTAGCGGGATATTCATGTAAACATAAAACTAGTCACACCACTTACACACCCAATATGAACTTGCATTTTTCATAGATTCAACAATCTTTAGAATAATCATTTAATGAAACCATAGTGTTACTGATCGTAATCCTCTAATTATCCAGTTGAATCCTAATTTCCAATTCCTTCCTTCATCAGTGTACCTATGGCATCATTGGCAACCAGAACGCTCACCACCTGTTTACTCAGGGGCCTTTTCAATAGTTCCTAGCTCATAGTACCCGACAATATAATCACATAAAAATATCCAGATGGAATCTCCGCCGTTGAAGATCAGCAAGATCAACCAACAGATCCATATAAAAGAGTCATGGACTCATCCGTTGAGGACCAGCAAGGTCAATCAACCAGATCCATGCCCAAATTCAGAAAACAACTCTTACTCCTTGTTCCAATATCTTCCCCGACGTACTTGTGGGTATCTTTGGTGGCCCAGAGCTTGAGCACCGTATGGTCAGCACCCTCTAGGATCCTTCACAGGTCACCTAGTGTTTCACTCATAGGCTGCTTCCTTGGTCCCTCATCCACTGTACCGGAAGCTCACCATTTAACGCGAGACGTCCTCCGATGACTCTTCGTCACAGCAGTTGCAACTTTAACAGATAGGTCTCCATGACCTCATTCACAAGACGGTCAAAATGCTTCCCCAGCATTCTTGACATAAAACAATCATTTAAAAACAGATTTCACAAACAAAGATAGTTTCCTCAGCTTTGATGTATGTAAAGTAGTATTGTGTATATATTTGTGCGCTTTCTTTAATGTATGTATTGATCTGCTTTAATTTTGGCAGCCTTTAGAGCTTTGAGCCTTGTTTTCTTAGTGTTTAAGTTTTGAATTTTAGTATCTTGAATTTTAGAGTGACATGAAAAGGTTTCTTTCATATAGTCTTAATGACATAGCATTATTTTCTTAGTTTTAATTAGTGGGCTACAAGATTCTGGAATTCAATATAGTACATATGGTTTTTTTCTTGCACTAGTGTGCTACTATATATAAATGTACATATATAAATATAAATAACCAAATTTTTATGTGGGTGGAGATTCGGCACACTTTCTCTTCTAAAAATTACACACCAAAGAATGTGCCCTCCCTTGGGAGTGTATATGTTGTTAATAATATAGATTCTAGATAGTGAAATATGTATTGTGATAATTGTGTGTGTGTGTGTGTGTGCACGTGCTTTTTGAATACATAGAAATGTATTCCATATTTTGGTTCTCCCCTTGAGAAAATATGTATGCAAATATTTGCTCTTTTTTGTGTGATATATAAGTGTTAAGGTGTCTGTGTTGTGTGTGTAATGTTTGGATTTTCTTACTCTAGTTTTTCAAGATGGAAAGCTTTGCATTGCACTAGTGTGGTACAGTATATATACATACATATAACCAAAGGATATATGTGTGTACAACATAAATTCTACATAAAAGATAATGATAGTAATATATTGCATAACCAACATTGGGGGAGGAGGGTATATATATATATAATGGGTGGTGCAGGTGCAACAGTTGTTGAGAGAAGTCTACGTTAACAACCATAATTAGTATTGTTGATCTCACAGCCACTCACCTATAGTAGCATTATCTCTCATCATGGAAAATAAAGAAAGTTTCTACAAGAGTCATGAACCAGCAAAAGACTCGTTCGCTATCTTTGTGTGTGTTTGTGATTCAGTAGTAGTATGTATACTCATCAATGTATGCTGTGAGGGAGAGAGTACACAACCCATTTTAACCCCAGTAGTACTTCTAACCTCACCTGACGCACATCTTAGTGCCTGATTTTGACCGCCATCAGTCCCCCACATCATCTTTGGTGGAAAAAATAAAGTTTCTGCAAACATCCCGAGTCAATTGAATCGGAGACCTTCCAAAGACACACAAAAAAGAAAGAAAGAAAGAAAGAAAGAGAATTGTTACCTATGTGCCCTCATCTCCTCAATGATAACCCTGAGAGGAAAAATACGATCAAGTCTCTCTGAATCATGCAAGCAACCTATCTGCCTAATGATAGCTTGGAGAAAAAATATGATAAAACGTCAAGTAATTACTCCATGAATTTTGCTTGATATTTGTGTTTCACTACCCAAGAGCTAATCTTGACCTCCAGTATTACACCAAAGTATATTCGCCAAAGTATATTATGACCAATCATGATAGTTATTAGGTCCCACAAGGTTTCTTGGTGGATGGGGACAACTGTTGTATGGTGGTCCAAGAGCGGGGAAACCTTCTCACAAAGTCCTATTAAAGATGTTCTAGCAAGGAGAGTGGTTCAAAAGCAAGGTCTTCATGATCCTTGGGCTCTACCATGGTGCAACTTAACACAACCTTGGTGACATTAACTGTGTTAGAGGGTGGTAGATGTGTGGCATGGGATGTGAGATAGCTTTAGTGAATGAAGCCTGATTTAAGGCTTCATATAATTGGCATACATAGGTCTCTTATGTGACAAGATTTGTGATGGATGTTAGTCAATGTTCACGAAAAACTGGCCTTGGGTATATTTTCAGCAACTGAAATTTAGAAATCCCAATCAAATTTTGGGCTTGCCTTGAAGAAATCTGACAGTGACACCGAGTAGTGCTAATAACTAGCCACACTGAGAATGCTACCAATCAAGCATTGATACTTAACCCAAGAAAGTTTTCCTTAAAAAAAAACTCTTCAAAGAAATTTTGGTTAAAAACCTCTTCACAATCTCAACTTGCTAAAGTAAGCCAATGTTGGGTACAAAAGGACTAGCTGAATTTCCCAAAGATACTACCAAGACAACTGCTAAATCTAGGTGCCAAAGCCATGGAATTGCAATGTGGCAAGCAAACTCCATAATAATAACCACAAAAGTAACATTTCAAGACCAAGTATGGCAACCAAAGTCAATAACAAGGAGCACCAGTTGAATTACATCCCATACTAGTAGAAGCATAAGAATATAATCTTAAAATGGAGATAAACTCATAAGAACCTACTAGTTTTAATCATGACAACAAAAAGGAAAGAAGCAAGCAAAAACCTTCACCTAGAAAACGTGGAAGACACACAAGAGCCCTCAATCTCAATCCTATAAATATACACACAAAACCCACTCCTAAAAAAGGAGAGGTACCACACAAACCTATTTGCAACAACGGGACAAAACCAAAACTGTCAAACTGAGTTGTATAAGAATTTTCATCCGAAGAAGGCAAGGTGACAAGTACCTCCTCTAGTGGTAGAAGGAGATGTATAGCAATCCCTCAACATCAACTCACAAGCTAGTAGGATACCATATTTGAAGTTGCATACCTTACCACCAAGGTATCATCATGTTTGGACAAGAGGTATCACACCCTTGCTTACTACTTACTAATATCAATACTTTCACCTCTAAAAATGGTACCTTATGCGGTTGGGATGATCAACCCCTCAACATCAACTCGCAAGTTGGAAGGACACAATATTTGAAGTTACACCCCTTACCACCAAGGTATCATCATGGTTGGACAAGAGGTATCACACCCTTGCTTACTAAAATCAATACTTTCACCTCTAAATGGCACCTTATGTGGTTGGCATGATGCCTAAACAACGTTATGTGGCTAGAACATATGTAGAACACAAAACCCAAGTGTAAAGAATAATAAAATTTAAGTGATCCTACATGTTTATTTTCCACAAATTCTTGAATCTATGCACACATTTTTTGGTTTTCTTGGTTTTTTTTTAAAATGTTGCACCATTTTATTGAATTATAGCCAAGATTGAGTACAATCTTGCTAGATATGGAGTGTTAGATTCAAATTGGTGAGAATAGGAGTGTTATACTATGGTTTGAGAAAATTTTTGGAGAAAAAGGGAGAAGGAAAAAGTTTTTTTCCCCACTTTTAGGGTTGTCTTTCATTTTTTTAAAAATGGTGAAAAGTGAGTGTCCTTCTTCTTCCCCTTTTTCCCCCTTTTAATCTTTCATGGAGACCTTGAAAGTATGCTCTTTACTACACATTACACTAATAAAATGAAGCCATGGATCATTCTCTTCAAGAGCTAAACAAGGAGCTTCTTTCGGCCATGGAAGGAAGGTAATTTTGCACCGTTACGCCACCCATGTGTGGGGCCATGTTGAGATGCATATGAAGAGTTAGCTACTTGCTTAAATCACTTCTACATGATATGGAAACTTCTTATCTTCATGTAAGCTTCATGTTGATACCTTCAATGCTTCATTTGAGAATAATTTTGGTGATTTAGGTTTTCCTTCGAAATTAGAGTTTCTCATGCTTATATAAGTAACACCCTAACCATCTTCTACATGCTCTTCTCTTCTTATATATGCTACCTATGCTTCGTTTTTCAAAGGAATTAGGATTTTTGAGTTTTTGGGTGTTAGTTCTCTTCCTCAAGCTTCCTCTACCCTCCCATACCATTTTTATGACAGAATGTTCATGATTTTATGGTTTCTTGAGAGGAAAAGGGTTTAGGAAATTCTCCAAGATTAGGGTTTTTAGTGAAATTTCTCAATAAATTCAATCCATAATCCTCTTTCCCATGGTCTCTTCTATTCTACCATATGTTTCTTGATCTATTTGGCCAAAGAAAAAGGGTTTTATGAGAAAATAGGGTTTAGGAATCCTCATAAACCAAGGATTTTCTACATTTCCTTGCCTTATGTTTACATTGCCTTGGAACTCTACATGCCATTAATCATGCTCACATGCTTTACAAGGTTTATTAGTAAGAAACTATGAGTAATATCAAAAATATGAGATATTTTGGGTATCCAAAAATGAGTAAATGCTCACATAAGATGAAGAGTTGAAATGTACAAGGTTTATTAGTAAAAAACTATGAGCAATATTAAAAATATGGGATATTTTGGGTATCCAAAAATATTCATAATCTGAATATTCTCTCTCTGGAATATTTTCTCTCTCTAGGCTAAAACAGTTAGAAATAAGATCTTTTATATTTCTGAAGAGGGATTTGATTACACAGGAAGATACTGGACTTCTTGAGAGGCTGGGGAGGAATCTTATAGTATGTGCGCAGGGCTACTGGCTGAGCTCCGGGGGTCAATTCTATCACATGATCTACTTCCCGAATTGGAGGCATTTCAGTTAGCTCTGTTGGGAATAGATCATCAAATTCATTTAACCATCCTGGTTCTTTAGCCTTAAGCTTTGAGTCTACTAGGTTCATTTCGACAACATAAATTTGCTGCTTCTTTCTAAGTCCTTTCAGCAACTTAGAAGCTTTTACTAACTGAAGGTCTGGGGATCCGGAAACTCCAGTTCCTTGAACTTTGTTCCCATGAAGGTCATGGAGGGAAATGGTTCCATTGTTTAAGAGAAACATTATGAAAAACTTGATTTTATCCATTAATCGTTCATCTAGGATAAAGAATGGTTGGATTTGCTAAAGAAGAGAGGGGAATGCCTTTTTTTAATGAGGCATAACATCATTTACAATTTAGAGAAGACAAAAATCGTAAAAACCATAAAAATGAATAAAAAAGAGAAGAATCTCCAACTTACGAAGGAATTTGAGAGCTTTCCTTTGGCTTGATGGTTTGAGGGTAACTCTTGTTTGAAACAAGAGTGGCCACCAGTCTTTAGAAGAGGGAAGGTCAAAAACTAATGAATTATGAGTAAATTCACAGTTTTCTAGCTCTAGGGAGAAGCAGGGTAAGAGTGCAAAAACACTATTGAGTTTCAACAAAGGGGAAGGCTTCTATTTATAGGAAAAAGTGAGCTTCTAACCAAGCCAACTGATTCTAGAATTTTCCAGATCAGTTTGGTCAATTTTTGACCATTTTTGGGTCAGTTTTGCTCCCTTTTTGGATCTAGTTGAAACAGGAGAGAGGAGAGATAAAAATATCTCATTATTTGGGAGTTTAAAACTCATTCAAGCATGTGAAATAGGCTCCTCCTTCATGAGGGAAATTCCCCCATGCAGAGGTGTCAAAAATGCATCATTACTTCCAAATATCTCTCTTTTTTAACTATTAACCTTGTCCTTAGTCAACTCTTCATCTTATGTGAGTATTTACTCATTTTTGGGGGATTTTTCTTTTATTCTTCTATTTATCTCCTTCCTACATTTGGATGAATCTTATAGGATAGGTCCATAGGAACCTTAATTTAAAATTTCGAAAAAATCTTCACCTCCTGGATAATACCTCTTGAACAGATTATACTTAATTTCTAATGCACCTTCTGGAAATCTTTTTGAACTTCTGTTTCAGGGAAACTTATTTTAATAAGATGAGAATTTTTTCCATCCGAAAATATTTAAAATCTGAATATTATCTCTCTAGAATATTTTCTCTCTCTAGGCCAAAACTGGTAGAAACAAGATCTCTTATATTTCTGAAGAGGGATTTGATTACAGGGGAAGATGCGGACATCTTGAGAGGCTGGGGAGGAATCTTACAATCCAAATACTTTAAGTGACTAATGAGGAAGGTTTGATTCTTCCCTCTTTTTTTTGGGCATTGTGAGTGGACAAGATTGAGGGTCACCCCATAGATGTTGCTTTGGTTATTGATAAGGTTATGGGAATTTGCTTCCTTTTTAGCACCCAAATCCACTTGTTACCCTCATAGTAGCCTTGAGCTTGCAGAAGACGAGTTGGAATCCATCGAGAGGTAACCCGTGGTTTGGATTGATTTTTGTTGCGATGCCTCCTCATTTCCTTGACAGTAAGTTGGCGAGTGATGTAAGGTTCCCCCCTTCCACAAATAGGGGAAACACTTAAGATAGTCCACTAAGTCTAAACTTGGAGAAAATTTCCTACTCATCGACACCTTGACCATGCAGAGATTCAAGGATACGATTCATAGGTAAGACCTAGTTCTATTCCGCAGGGGGAGCGTGGTCTTCTAACAATCAAATCACCCATAGGGCAATTGATCAAAAATTGGGCAACTACTAGACTTGATTTCTAGGGACAACGTTTTTTTCCTCATCCATGCAAGGCATAGCCGTTGGCCTAGTCTTCTAGAATAGAGTTGCTCGAGAACCTATTTATCTAACGTAGGGCTTTCACTTAATATGTTGGAAAGCTACCCGACTAATCGGGTCCACCCGTCCGTAGGATGGTGCCGTCGGGACATTCCATCCTCCCACTTTCCACCCTACTCACGCATCAATTTGTTTTCTAATTAATCCTACCACACTGTTTGACATAAAAAAACATGTTCCTTAATTAAGGCCCTTTTCACAAGGTTTGTTAAAACAGCCTTTTTCTACAATACAATCATACCAAAGACAAGATTTATAAAAACAAAGTTTAATTATGAATCAATTTCATACAAGCCAAACTAGCTCTCTTATTCTTTTCCTTTATACCGCCGATGATCTAGAATTCGGCCTTCCAGCCTCTACATGCTGGGCAAAACCCTACGGGACCATACACCTCATCGTCGGCCGCTGGCGAGGACTCAAGCCGGCCTGTCGCCCTCTCAGGCTCCATCGCTTGATCCTCCCGCCCCTCAGAGGGATGTCTGCGCACTAGGGTGGGCTAATTCACCGCACTAGCCTGGGCCCTCAGAACTAGGCAGCATCATCACAATCACTTGCCTCAATCGGCAAACCTCATTCTCCCAATGGTATGAGGGATACCATGGGCCAACTCCGGGCCTTACTAACGTCTCCGCCGTCCGGCTACACAAGCACAAGAACGGGGCAACGTCAAGGCAGGGAGAAGTTGTACCTGTACCTTAATTTAACCAAGATAATAATCTATTTACTCACTAAACCATATGACTAGGATCCATGTCACCTTCTTTAAGAAAACAATCTTTTTCACAAAGATTTTAGCATTTCAACTTGAGATTGCGATAAGACATTCTTTATTAAGGCATATGCTATTGCTTAAAAGAATACAAACTTTAAATGGTAAATCAATTAAATAGATCACTATAACAATCAATAGAGAAGCCGGGGCCATACCTCAACCCCTAAGAATGATATATAATTGAAAAACAAAATATGTATATACCTCATAGAAATTTGTCGTTTATCGTTGCCTTTGCTCGTTATTAACAAGAGCTTTAGAAAATAGAGTCTTCTAATACCTTCTCTTATGATTGAAATCATCCAATCATCTCCAAGCTTTATCTCCTCTTACTATACTGTGACTCTCCTCTCTTTCTAAGATCTATGGCAAAATAGCCTTCTCTTACAGGGCTACGACATACTATTCTTTCTCTAAAAGAAAAGCTATGGAGTTTTGGTCTCTTCCTCCGAAAGACCATAGAAAATCTAAGCTTCTTTTCTAAGATATTAGATAAGAATGAAGGGATATATGCATCTCAAACTCTAGGATTACCTTGAGGCTACTTGCTGTCTTCTCACAGTTTTCTCTATGTAGAGACCCTGACAGAAACAGCAAATTGTTTCGGCCATAACTCTCTGATAAAAACTCAGAATATGGTCATATAACCAGTCAAAAGAACGGGAAGACATCTGGTCTACAAGCCAGCGCTATCAGAATAGGCAAAAACGTCTGTATATAGCCGCAAACGCACCATCTTTAGAAACTCATTGTTTTTCCTTATTTTTAGTATGCATGGACTCTAAATGTGTAAAAGTACTCTAAATATGACCTCTTATCACCTAAAATCAAAATTCTATTTTTGGGGATACTTATCTCTTAATAGAACTATTCTTATGTTCTTATTTCTTTTAGGATTTTTTGGAGCTAATATTTTTATTCTAACACTTTTCTAATGTTTCTAGCCTTATTGTCTCACTCTTTCTAATTACACTCTCTTTTCTTATTGAAATCTATATTAAAAGAGACACATACATACATGGCTTGGGAGGGACGTTACAATCTCCCTCACTTAAAAGATTCGAGATGTCCTCATCTCGCGAGCTGGGATAGTATCTAAGTAAATCCTCCTGTCTCTCTCAAATTGGTGTCCCCACACTAGGTAAAAATCCTCTTTTATCTAAACATTGTTCTTAAAGAGTCTTTTATGTGCTTGGCTCGTTTTGTTGTGCCTTCAAAAGGTCTTTATTATTCTAAAGTTAATTGGCCTTATTATCCTAATTTCATGCATCCATATACCTCTCATATGATATGAACCTTCGAATTCCTTATTCTATACGCCTATGTAATATGGTACTTAACAAATTGTCATGGAGAAACGTAAGGGAATCAATTCTTTACGCAATCTAACCCATGATAGTAATTTCATAATCTTAGTATCGTCTTGTAGAATACTTCTATTCATCATGCATATTACTTCACATGAATCTTGCACCAATCATCTTCTATTTACTCATAGAAATACTTGTTGAATTCGGTTATCTTTAACCCTGCTATCCCTATTTCTTGACCTAATTTTTGCTCTAGCTCATGATTCCTTGTAGCCAAGGGTGGGCTTGACATTCCTTTTGAATTAGGAGACTTCTTCTTGATTAACATGGAAGCTTCTCGACACTTTCTATATAAAAAAAAACTTTATCGCTCACAGTCTCTGGCTATAATTATGGCTTCTGAAATAAAGGATGGCTTTGCATTCTTGATGAGGTTATTCAAAGATAGATTAAGCTTCTAAATGAATCGATGGAGAAGAGTTACCTCATCCATCTCTCGGAGAAGTTTAACAAAAGTTTGGTGATATTCTTTTAGGATCTTCCCTTCTTGGGTTAGCTCCAAAAATTCATTCATTTTATCCTCTCGAAATCCTGGAGGACAAAACCTTTCACGAAGGTGTACTTTCATGGCATCTCATAACTAATTCTAGCTCCAGTGGTTAGATTGACAACAATGCTTGTAACTTTCTAGCTCCAATGGTTAGATTGACAACAATGCTTCCAACTAATTTAGCATTTCGTACGATTTTTAGACGCGAGCAAGGGTGAGCTTGCTTCTTTCATTGTATCCATTAAAAGTTCAAATCTATCAAATACTTATCATAGCACCACATCTAAAGGCACTCTGGATTAATATATGTGAGATCTTCATTTTTTTGAGAATTACACGTTTGGTGCCTTGGGATTGACACATCTGGTGCCTTGGGATTGACACATCCAAAGATTATCAGGATTGACACATCTAAGATGACTGGTTTTCTGAAAATTACACATTTAGTATCTTGGGATTAACACATCTAAGAGCATGATCCTCTAGGAATTGCACATCCAAGACCCATGTTTGTCTGAGACGGGTTTAAAATCTTGGATGATTGTCCTAGTGTAAAGCATCCAATGGATGGCATTCACACGTTAACTATTCAAACCTTAATGGAGTTATAATCTTAATAATTTATAATATGCGAACTAACGAGATATATCCTGAAAATCTCTCTAAACAAAGTTTCGGTCTATCCTTCTATTCAGTCTCTCACTAGTTTCTTAATTTGATCACCCTATGTTTTTCCTCACAAAAGATTTTCTCCCCAACCTTATTTCTCAAATTTATTGTACAAATATCTTGCGTGTGCACCCCCAAGATACAAGCACAATTTCATAGGATGATTGTTTCAACATGTGAGGATATTCAAACCACTTCTATGGCCAGTAGAGATGATTGATTCGTCCTCATATGATAAACAATCACTTGTTTTAATCCCTTGATAGTTAACCTTTGAAAGACAAATCCTAGGAACTAAGATCGGCTCTGATACCACTTGTAAGGTTCCCCCCTTCCACAAATAGGGGAAACACTTAAGATAGTCCACTAAGTCTAAACTTGGAGAAAATTTCCTACTCATCGACACCTTGACCATGCAGAGATTCAAGGATACGATTCATAGGTAAGACCTAGTTCTATTCCGCAGGGGGAGCGTGGTCTTCTAACAATCAAATCACCCATAGGGCAATTGATCAAAAATTGGGCAACTACTAGACTTGATTTCTAGGGACAACGCTTTTTTCCTCATCCATGCAAGGCACAGCCGTTGGCCTAGTCTTCTAGAATAGAGTTGCTCGAGAACCTATTTATCTAACGTAGGGCTTTCACTTAATATGTTGGAAAGCTACCCGACTAATCGGGTCCACCCGTCCGTAGGATGGTGCCGTCGGGACATTCCATCCTCCCACTTTCCACCCTACTCACGCATCAATTTGTTTTCTAATTAATCCTACCACACTGTTTGACATAAAAAAACATGTTCCTTAATTAAGGCCCTTTTCACAAGGTTTGTTAAAACAGCCTTTTTCTACAATACAATCATACCAAAGACAAGATTTATAAAAACAACGTTTAATTATGAATCAATTTCATACAAGCCAAACTAGCTCTCTTATTCTTTTCCTTTATACCGCCGGATGATCTAGAATTCGGCCTTCCAGCCTCTACATGCTGGGCAAAACCCTACGGGACCATACACCTCATCGTCGGCCGCTGGCGAGGACTCAAGCTGGCCTGTCGCCCTCTCAGGCTCCATCGCTTGATCCTCCCGCCCCTCAGAGGGATGTCTGCGCACTAGGGTGGGCTAATTCACCGCACTAGCCTGGGCCCTCAGAACCAGGCAGCGTCATCACAATCACTTGCCTCAATCGGCAAACCTCATTCTCCCAATGGTATGAGGGATACCATGGGCCAACTCCGGGCCTTACTAACGTCTCCGCCGTCCGGCTACACAAGAACAAGAACGGGGCAACGTCAAGGCAGGGAGAAGTTGTACCTGTACCTTAATTTAACCAAGATAATAATCCATTTACTCACTAAACCATATGACTAGGATCCATGTCACCTTCTTTAAGAAAACAATCTTTTTCACAAAGATTTTAGCATTTCAACTTGAGATTGCGATAAGACATTCTTTATTAAGGCATATGCTATTGCTTAAAAGAATACAAACTTTAAATGGTAAATCAATTAAATAGATCACTGTAACAATCAATAGAGAAGCCGGGCCCATACCTCAACCCCTAAGAATGATATATAATTGAAAAACAAAATATGTATATACCTCATAGAAATTTGTCGTTTATCGTTGCCTTTGCTCGTTATTAACAAGAGCTTTAGAAAATAGAGTCTTCTAATACCTTCTCTTATGATTGAAATCATCCAATCATCTCCAAGCTTTATCTCCTCTTACTCATACTGTGACTCTCCTCTCTTTCTAAGATCTATGGCAAAATAGCCTTCTCTTACAGGGCTACGACATACTATTCTTTCTCTAAAAGAAAAGCTATGGAGTTTTGGTCTCTTCCTCCGAAAGACCATAGAAAATCTAAGCTTCTTTTCTAAGATATTAGATAAGAATGAAGGGATATATGCATCTCAAACTCTAGGATTACCTTGAGGCTACTTGCTGTCTTCTCACAGTTTTCTCTATGTAGAGACCCTGACAGAAACAGCAAATTGTTTCGGCCATAACTCTCTGATAAAAACTCAGAATATGGTCATATAACCAGTCAAAAGAACGGGAAGACATTTGGTCTACAAGCTAGCGCGGTCAGAATAGGCAAAAACGTCTGTATATAGCCGCAAACGCACCATCTTTAGAAACTCATTGTTTTTCCTTATTTTTAGTATGCATGGACTCTAAATGTGTAAAAGTACTCTAAATATGACCTCTTATCACCTAAAATCGAAATTCTATTTTTGGGGATACTTATCTCTTAATAGAACTATTCTTATGTTCTTATTTCTTTTAGGATTTTTTGGAGCTAATATTTTTATTCTAACACTTTTCTAATGTTTCTAGCCTTATTGTCTCACTCTTTCTAATTACACTCTCTTTTCTTATTGAAATCTATATTAAAAGAGACACATACATACATGGCTTGGGAGGGACGTTACAAGTGAAAAGCTTTAGGGACCCATGAGAGTAATGTTCGTGGAGTGTAAAAGGGTTAGGATGTTTTACGAGTGAGACACTCCTTTTGGCCCATTCAATTTTGCATTGAGCCACTATCATCTAGGTTCGTCCAAAAATGACATGTTCTTTTAAACTTCCCATGGGCATAAAAAATCGACATAACCAAGTGCTCGTTATCACCTTGGATGATAGTTTTAAACAAACCAAGCACTTTGGTATTTTTGGCACCACTTATCCCCTCTATTCTCATGTTATACTTTTTAAGTTGAGATTCACCCAACTGATTCCATGTAGCAAATGAGAGTAGATTGTGATTAGCACCCATGTCAAGCATAGCATTATAGAACACTTTACCATAGGGGCTAGATAATTCAATGGGTGTTCTGAGAGATGGAATGCATCCATGTTGTCGATTACCTCTCTAACATAAGCTTGTGTGGAAGGTCCAAGGTTTTCTTCTCAATGTTGTTAAAGTTTCCCTTGACTCCTATTGTTAAAGTTTTGCTTGTCTTTCCCTTGGGATTAGATCTTCTTTTGAGCGGCCTTTTCCATGGCAGCTTGTGTATCATGAGAAGCATATAAGGATTCTTTAATAAGAGGTCCATCATTTCTTAAACTTACTATACCACTAAGGAAATTGATAGTCTTAGCTCCGTTAAGAGTCTCAATATGTATAGTACCTTGTGGTGTAACTTCAAAAACCCTAAATGGTTGCTTTCAAGTGTATTTGGGATTTTTCTTTTCACTACGGATTACATAGATAAGTACAAGATCTCCTTGATTGATCTCCTTATTCTTGATATTTTGGTCAAACCACTTCTCTCTACAGTCTTTCTCTGTCAGCATGTTTTGTACTATAATTTGTCTTTCCTCTTCGAGTCATTCTAAAACAAATAATTGGTCAACCAATTCATCTCACCATCAGCTACTCTTAAGCTAGGAATCATGAACTCCCAAGGCATTACTACCTCAAGTCCATACACCATTTTAAAGAGTGTGCAACTAATTGCAACTTTGTATAATATGCGATAGGTGTATAAAGCTATTGTAAGCTTAAATTCCCAGTTAGTATATCTAAAAAGATGCAAAGGAGAAAAGAGCTTGAGCTCTTGCAAGCACACACACTGTTATAATTTCATGGTGCTCATGCTAGATCAAAGATGTGGAGGAGAGAGACTCACAAAATACAAGAAAATATCTTGCTTATTAAGTTGCTCAAAATACAACTAGGCTTCTTGCTCAATACGATGCCTTCTAGCTCCACCTTTAAATAGGTGAGCTAGTGGACCATAAGTCCATTCACACACACACCCTTCTCCTCCCCTTTTACATAACCTTAGTCTCTTAATACCCCCCCTCAATACCAACTATGAAAGAAAATTGGAATAGGTGGTATTGGACATAGGTTGCCTTTATAACATTAGACGTACAAGGTTAGGAATATAGGTGTGGGTACATTGAGATTTAAAATAATTTCTCAGTGGAGTTAGAGGCTGATACAAAGTTAGCCTTTGACTCTTTGTTAGGACATTTAGAAGTGATATGTCCCGTTTGTTTACACTTGTTACATTTCATTTTGTTGGGATGTTTGATCCAACAATTATTTGCCAAATGACCCACCTTTTTGCAATGGACACATCTTACTTTGATCACTTGATGTGACAAAGCTTGTTCGATATTCGATGAAGTTGTTGCATTTGAAGATTCAACTCCTCCCTTTGGCCTCTTTTCTTCATCAAGACAAGATTGAATGACTCCTTTAAGGGTGGGATTAGGTATGTTCTTCAGCCACTACATCATCTTCATCCATTCTCGCATTCACTGATGCAAGTTGAGCCATAAGGCCCTTCAAGTGAGAGATGAAGGCTCCGATGCCGTCTCCCTCTTTGAGTTCCAAGCTGAAAAATTCAATTTTAAGTGAGATCTTGGAATTCTTACCACGAGCTCCATAGAGCTTATCAAGCTCATCCCATTTCTCCTTTGCAGTCAGTCTCCCTCTTTGAGTTCCAAGCTGAAAAATTCAATTTGAAGTGAGATCTTGGAATTCTTACCACGAGCTCCATAGAGCTTATCAAGCTCATCCCATTTCTCCTTTGCAGTCAGAAGCTAGTATGAGAGCCTCATCAAGATGAAGCATGATGATGGCTTGTGCCCTCTCATCATCTTCAATATCTTCAGCCTTAGTTCGATCAATAACCTTAGTGCCGGCGGGGATGAATGGCCCAAAACCTTTGGACATCATCTTGACAAGGACTTGCTAAGTGTGGAAGCCCTCTCTTGAGAACTTCTTATTAATTTGGGTGTTGTCCTTTGACATTGGGTATTGAAGGAGATTACTAGAGAGTAATGGGCTGATTTATGAAGAAGAAAAAACCAAAAATTTGGGTGTTGTCCTTTGAGATTACTAGAGAGTAATGGGCTGATTTATAAAGAAGAAAAAACCAAAAATTTGTGATGTTTTGGCTTAAGTAGAAAGAGAGAGGCTTATGAGAATGCAACAACCCTTAACCAAGCCAAGGATGTTGCATAAAAAAGGAGATTAAGATGGTGAAGCTTATGGTTTAGCATTTAGGGTTTGTGCCCAACCATTAATTTTGATGGAGATTAGCTTCATTAGTGTCAAAGAACACTTTGTTTGGTGATAAAGATCACCATTAGTGTTTAAAAACATGATTAGTGCTTAAGAGCACATTTCTAGCATCTAATGACACTTGCATTGCTGATTAGATTCACCATTAATGTTTAAGAACACTCTTAGTGTTTAGAAACACTTTGGAATGACTCCCCTTTGTTGGATTAGAAGCCTCATTAGTGTTAATCAACACTATTAGTGCTTATAAGCACACTTTGAAAAGCTTTGTGCACTTGAAGATGTTGATGGAGCTTGATGAGAATGAGGCTCATGAATACCTCATGGTGTATGCCCACCACTTCAAACTCAAAATAGGATCTGCAACAAGCCCTCACAAGAGCACTTAAGTGATTAGAGCTAAGAGGACAGGATTAGAGCAAAAAGAAGCTTGATTTTGAAGCTTTAATGGAAGCTTCAATGGCTTTCAAGGAGAGTAGCCTGGTTTTTCTACTGTAGCGAACGCATCAGGCTGCCATTAGGGCTAAGATTCGGGCTGTAGGTAGTTGAGACTATGGGCTTCAAAAGCCCTAATCTCTCATAGCCTGTAATCACTTGCAGACATCGAATGCGTGTACGACATCGACGGTAGCTAGAAAATTGTGCCGGCTTGCTCAGACGACAATGCTATGGCAGAGAAGGGGTCACTTGTCTGATGAGCTGTACGATCTTGAGCGCCCGAACGTCCTCTTCAAGTTTTTAGTTGAAAGCTCCATGAGTTCTTGCCTCCACGAGTTGCTGGAGCTGCTCCACTTGCAGGAGGTTCAGCTCCACAAAGAAAAATAATAATAGAGTTGACCTATTCTACACCACAAAAGTGACCTAAGCAACCAAAGCTCTAGATACCATGTTATAATTTCATGCTAGATCAAAGATGTGCAGGAGAGAGACTCACAAAATACAAGAAAATATCTTGCTTATTAAGTTGCTCAAAATACAACTAGGCTTCTTGCTCAATACAATGCCTTCTAGATCTTCTATCTGAGATACTACCAACCCAATCAGCATCTGTGTACCCATGTACACATATCTCTGTCCCAATTTCATAAAATAGTCCACAATGCAAAGTAGACCTCACATACCTCAGTATGCGTCTCAATGCATCCAAATGCTGGGTATAAAGGACCTTAGCCTAAGGGTCTAGATTTTCAGAAATTTTTGGATTATGGTCCAATTAAGGTTCCTATGGGCCAATAGCATCAATCCATGTGTAGGGAGGAGATAAATCCAATTTGTAAAAGAAGATACCCAAAAATGAGTAAATGCTCACATAAGATGAAGAGTTGAAAATGTACAAGGTTTATTAGTAAAAAACTATGAGCAATATTAAAAATGTGAGATATTTTGGGTATCCAAAAATGAGTAAATGCTCACATAAGATGAAGAGTTGAAAATGTACAAGGTTTATTAGTAAAAAACTATGAGCAATATTAAAATGATTCCATTATGACACATATGTAAGGAAGGGAAGTTCTTTAAAGGAGGTGCATATTTCACATAAGATGAAGAGTTGAAAATGTACAAGGTTTATTAGTAAAAAACTATGAGCAATATTAAAATGATTCCATTATGACACATATGTAAGGAAAGGGAGTTCTTTAAAGGAGGTGCATATTTCACATGCTTGAATGAGTTTTAAACTCATAAAAATTGAGATATTTCATCTCTCCTCTCTCCTCATTTAAGTCTAGTTCCAAAAAGTTAGCTTAACTGACCTAAAAATGGTCAAATATTGACCAAACTGATTTAGAAAATTCTAGAATCAGTTTGTTTGGTTAGGAGCTCAATTTTTCCTATAAATAGAAGCCTCCCCCTTGTTGAAAAATAGATAGTGTTTATGCATCGTTGCTCTACTCCACCTAAGCCAAGAACTGTGAATTCATTTAATAATTCACTAGTTTTTGGAGCTTCCCTCTTTCTTCAATCCCCATTAGTGGCTCCATCAACATACTTAACCAATTGATTGGTTGGGGGCCTCTACCGTGAACAAAGAATCAAGCAAGTTGTAAGGTAATTAGTGAATATTGATCTTTCTATAATTTCTCAATGTTTCTCTCTTCTCAACCCCTCTCAAGCTTGAGAAGTTTAATTGGTATGGTTTTTTAAATGCTATTGAAGTTTGAATAGTAGTGAAGAGAATAAATGCTATTGAAGTTAATTTTCATTTATGTTTAAATTCTAATGATTTTTATGTAAATTCTCTCTCTCACTCAAGAAATGGTCATACTCATGACCCGTTCTCAATCCAAATCAAGCTTTTCATAAAGCTTTTCCTTAACCCAAGATTAAGCTATGCTTGAGGTCAAATTAATGGCTTTTTTCTATGCTTTTAGTTTATGTATATTGATGATTCAATCCATTATGGATTAATAATCCAATTAGAGATCATTTTAATTATTTTCTTAATGATAAGCATTATCCCTTAGAAAAATTGAGATTTATCAGTCATAGCAGCGGAGCTATGGCAAAATTTTTATAAAAATTATGCATAAAATAATCTCATTCAAAGCATAAAAAGAGGACTTCCTACCATATTCTAGGAATTATCATCCTAGATTAATTGAAAGAATTTCATTACAATCATGGAGAAATTGAATTTTAATATCATGCATAAAGGATAAGTTTTTATATCAAAAGTGTTATTTTTATCATTTTTATTTCATGCATAGAAGTATGCATAATGGATAAATTTTTATATCAAAAGTGTTATTTTTACCATTTTTATTTCATGCATAGAAATATGCATAATGGATAAATTTTTATATCAAAAGTGTTATTTTTATCATTTTTAATTTTCATGCATAGAAGTATGCATAAAAGAAAATTTTTTATATCAAAAGTGTTACTTTTATCATTTTTAATTTTCATGCATAGAAGTATGCATAAAGGAAAAAATTTTATATCAAAAGTGTTACTTTTATCATTTTTAATTTTCATGCATAGAAGTATGCATAAAAGAAAATTTTTTATATCAAAAGTGTTACTTTTATCATTTTTAATTTTCATGCATAGAAGTATGCATAAAAGAAAATTTTTATATCAAAAGTGTTACTTTTATCATTTTTAATTTTCATGCATAGAAGTATGCATAAAAGAAAATTTTTATATCAAAAGTGTTACTTTTATCATTTTTAATTTTCATGCATAGAAGTATGCATAAAGGAAAAAATTTTATATCAAAAGTGTTACTTTTATCATATTGGATTTCATGCATAGAGGTATGCATAAAAGTTGATTATTTTATTATAAAAGTGTGACTTTTATCATAATTGAAATTCATGCATAGAGGTATGCATAAAAGTTGATTATTTTATTGTAAGAGTGTTACTTTTATCATATTGGATTTCATGCATATAGGTATGCATAAAAGATATTCTTTTTTTGCTAAAAGTGTGATTTTCCTCATAAATGGATTTTATGCTTAACTTAGATGCATAAGAGAAATTCTTTTATTCTAAAAGTGTAATTTCCTACCAAATTGAATTTATGCATAAGAAGATGCATAAAAGATTGATTTTAATTTCGAAAGTGTTAGTCTCCTTAAATGGAATTTACGTATAAATAAATGTGTAGAGAAATCTTATATCAAATATAAGAATTCTCTTTAAAAAAAAAAAAAGAGATATGAAATGTGATAAGATGTGATAAGAGGTGTATGAGATGTGATAAGAATTGATAAGATGCGTATGGAAAGTGATAGGATGTGATAAGAGGTGTATGAGATGTGATAAGAATTGATAAGATGCGTATGGAAAGTGATAGGATGTGATAAGAGGTGTATGAGATGTGATAAGAATTGATAAGATGCGTATGGAAAGTGATAGGATGTGATAAGAGGTGTATGAGATGTAAAAAGATGTGATAAGATGTGTATGAGATGTGATAAGATTTGATAAGATGCGTATGGAAAGTGATAGGATGTGTTAAGAGGTGTATGAGATGTAAAAAGATGTGATAAGATGTGTATGAGATGTGATAGAATGTGTTGAGATGAGTTAGGATGTGTTAAGATGTATATGGGATGTGTTAGGACGAGAATGGATGTAATATGGTTGTATGAATGTGATGTGGATGTATACATGTAGATGTATATGTATGAATGTGAATGTTGATGGGGATGTGGATGTATGGATGTAGATACGGATGTGTATGTATGTATGTGGATGTGTATGTATGAATGAGGATGTAAAAATGGACGTATGTATATAGATGTGGATGTATGGATGTATGTATGTAGATGTGGATGTATGTATGTAGATGTGGATGTATGGATGTGATTGTGAATGAAGAGGTGGATGTGAATGTATGGATGTAGATACGGATGTGGATGTATGTATGTGAATGTGGATGTATGAATGAGGATGTGAAAATGGATGTATGCATGTGAATGTAGATGTATGAATATGAATGTGAGTGTGTGGATGTGGAAATGGAGGTATGGATGTATGAATGTAGATGTGAATGTATGCATGTAGATGCGTATGTATGAATGTGAAATTGGATGAATGATGTGGACGTACGAACATGGATATGTATGTAGAATAATGAATATGAAGATGTATGTGAGATAATGTAGTCTATATGAGTGAATGGATGAGAACGAGTACACACTGAATGAAATGTGGAATAAGTAATGTGGTCCGAGAGTGGATAATATGGAAAGACAAGAGTTCGTTATAGAAACTATATTTGTGACTGTTTGTAAATGACTGTTTTATGTCAAGAATGCTGGAGAAGCATTTTGACCGTCTTGAGGATTAAGGTCATGAAGACTGAACTGATAAAGTTGCAACTGCTGACGGAGAGTCAATGGAGGACGTCTCGCGTAGCAAGGTCGATCGAGGTCTTGACCAGCCTCGGCTCGATTTAAATGGTGAGCTTCCGGTATGGTGGATGAGGGACCAAGGAAGCGGCCTATGAGTGAAGCGCTAGGTCACCTGCGAAGGATCCTAGAGGGTGCTGACCATACGGTGCTCGGGCTCTGGGTCGCCGAAGATACCCACACGTGCGTCGTGGAAGATATTGGAACAAGGAGTAAGAGTTGTTTTCTGAAACCGGGCATGGATCTGGTTGATTGACCTTGCTGGTCCTCAACAAATGAGTCCATGGCTCTTTTATATGGATCTGTGGGTTGATCTTGCTGACCTTCCACGGAGATTCCATTCTATTATATGAATATATTGCCGGTTACTATGAGCTAGGAACTATGGAAAAGGCCCCTGAGAGAACAGGCGGTGAGCGTTCTGGTTGCCAATGATGCCATAAGTATACCGATGAAAGAATGACTGGAAATAAGGATTCAACTAGAGACTTTGAGGATTGTCATCAGTGACATAATGGTTTTTTTTAAAGGATTGTTTTAAAGCTAGTTGATGCTAAGAAAAAGGCAATTTCATATTGGGTGTGTAAGTGGTATGACTAGTTTTATGTTTGCATGAACTTCCGGCTAGGGGGCCTTGGAACTCTTTTCCTTGGTACCCGGGACAAAACCTAACCAAATTCCAAATTGGATCCCATCACTACAGTGGTTGGGTGGTTGGCTAACCCATGGGATCGGATGGGGTTAGGCTGGACTGATGGATCCGTAAATCGAGATTTAATTTCTATTATTACGATAGATGAAGTAAATCCCGGATAGAAATTGTTCTATGGATAGGAATCAATGGCTGTGCCTCTTGATGGGGAAAAAAGCGTTGATTCCAATGATCCAAGTGCAAGTTCTTTCTTGATTTGACCAAGTACCGTTCAAGGTGCAGTCAGATCAGTTTGATCAGTAATGATCTTGACTACGTTAGAGTAAAGAGTTATCCTGGTGGAATCGCCCGTGCTTTTTGGGTAAAGGAAGTTTTTTCGGTTTCGGTTTTGGACAAACCGACGGATTAGTCTCTTGTCCGGATATCCGTGGGCGAGGCCCCGAGTGTGGGACCCCTGTCCCGCGTGAGAAGTGCTACTTCCGCTGCTAGTACCCCGAATCCGTTGCGTGGTGGAGACAGAGATCTCACAGTTGGTATCAGAGCAGGTTTTGAAAGCTAATAAAGATAATTAAATTCTTATCTGAAATTGGTAATAAGAATTCAGAAACAGCATTTTCATAATGTATTTTCATTCCGTAAGCTTCTTTAATGAAGAAATTTTAATCAAAGAAATTGTTTTTATAGATGGAAGTTCCCCATTTATCTGGTATTCCCGACCTCACCCAGTCTCAAGATATGATTGCATTTGCCTTCGAGCATCTCATCTCTTCCGCTTCAACACGAACAAGTCGAGCAAGACTCGCACGCCATTTCGAGGAATTATATTTTCCTAACCCAGTGGAGAGACAACAGCATAAGTGGGTTGCAGGGCTATATATCCACGCCTCTTATAACCGGCGTGCAATGCTGAGGCAGAACCTCTCATTGGCCATGATTTTGATAAAGCTGAAAATGACGCGTGGTATCATTCTATATCTTTCAACGCCTCAAAATTTCAGACGTGCTTGCCGAGTTTATAGACTCCTTAGTCGATTTATCCCTAAGGAGAAAATAATAGCTCCCTTCGCAGTTAGAGAACTTATGTAACAGGGCATGACTATGGCCCAGTACGGTCCTCTTATATGTCTTTCGAGGAGATTTTGAACTCAGAGCCGAGTTGCTCTATGTATATATTGCAACTTTTATATAAATAAAGAAATGTTTTCCGGTTAAAAAATTCCTGTTGAATAAATGATTGTTTATGGCGAACGATCTACTGCTGATAAAGAAAAAAAAAATCTGTTATTGGACATATGTCATAGATCTCCAATAAGATCAACTGAGGAGCCAATTATGTCAAAAGTTTATCAAGACGCACAAAAAGGTTGTAATTGTTTGATATAATTCATACAAATTGTTAATTCAAATTGAAATTTGTAAATTAGTAATTGGGTCTTCAATTGGAAGTACCGCAATTGTATGGAACCCTGACTTGCTTGAGACCTAGACATGATGGTATTTACCTTATAGTTTCGAGTATCATGACTATCCGTATATACCGAGGGTATAACTGCAGCTCTTTACCGACAGTATATACGAGTAAATCTAAGACTTGAAATTATAAGCGTTAATGCTATCCAGATGATGATTTTGAATGTGGTTGATATGATTTTTAATTCTGTTTGGGAACTGATGAATTGATTTGGATTCTGATTGAAAAATGATGATCCTTGAAAATGGGTTGAAATGTAATAAGCTGAACGAAACCACAATGTGGATGATTGGGACGAGTCCCTGTAATGATAAATGATGAAAACGATTCAGCAAATCACTATGACATTAGTGGATTATGTTGTCAAATTGCTACTGTTAATACTTGAGACGGTAGATCAAGTTAAGGGATGACAAATTAGAATCTCCCTTTTTGATCTTATAATTATTCTCTCTCTAAAATAAAAGAAAGATTCTGTTTAAAAAAGGAAGAACCTTTTTCCTGAATACTTCTCAAGAGTCCCACCTGTTTTAAGGATTCAGAACAACGAGTTCAGAAGTGAGAATCGATGTTTTGGATATCAAGGTTTTGGTCTCGAGTACGGCCCAAAAGAAGTTCTTTATCTCTTGGAAAGTATAAGAAGTTATCTCCCAGATATTGTGGACCAAAGAAAGTAGGTGATTTAGCTTACGAACTTCTTTTATCTCCTCATCTCAAAGTTCTGAATGCCTTCTATAGAAAAATGTGCCAAACCCAAATCATGAAAAGACGGTAAAACTTCAGTGGTAAGTTACCGTTGGCTTCTAAGTTACGCTAGCTCCTTCCTTTATATAAATCGTAACTTTTACTTGTCCTTCACAGTAATCTTACTTCCATCGATCTTCTTTCTTTCTTAATCTCCTTCATGGCTTGGCAACAAGAATTAGTTTTATCCTTGATGATTTCTCACCTTCAAGACGCAAGGGAGTCTGTGAAGAAAGATTTTATAGAGCAGTTTGAGCGCTCACTTTTCCCTCACTTGGGAACTTCTGTAGCGCAGACAAAATGGCGGACCTATCAAGACATAACTAGGGTAACACCCTGGGGTCAGCAGCACTTTCGTAACAATGTCCGCTTGGCCATGGTTATCGAAGCCTTGGGTTTGGGTCCCCGATACTACTGCGTCATGAGATCAAGACATCTTGGGTTTTCTGAGCGGGTCTTCTTACTGGCGTGTTTTCTTCCTCATCAGAAGATATGCCTTTATCCCGTTTTTGGTTTGCCTCTCAGAGGTCCTTTTGTTAGATCACCTCATACCACTGAGATAGGTGCGGCAATAACCAACAGAATTATTCCCATAGATGAGTTACCTTATACTTGTGCAGCTTGTGAGTGCTGCTTTTGTGATCATATGATGGACGGGCTTATGGAAGTGTAAAGAGTTCTTCTATCTTTACTGTATAAGTTCCGAGAATGAATAAAGTTTAAATCTTGTTCTTATCTTGAATCTTGCTCTCTTGAGACTTTTTTTTAATTGGTGGTTAATCTTAATTAAAAAATTTTCTCTCAGTCTCATACTTGTGCATCTTGCGAAATTATCCCCAGGTTGCGAGATGAGGGCATCTCGCGTTTTTTAAGTGGGAGAGAATGTAAGATTCCTCCCCAGCCTCTCAAAATGTCCAGCATCTTCCCCTGTAATCAATCCCTCTTCAGAAATATAAAAGACTTGTTTCTAACTGTTTTAACCTAGAGAGAGAAAATATTCTAGAGAGAGAATATTCAAATTTTTAATATTTTTGGATAGAAAATTATCTCATCTTATTAAAATAAGTTCCCCTGAAACAGAAATTCAAAAAGAACTTTCCAATGTGCAATTGGAATTAATTGGAAATGGGTATAAAGGACCTTAGCCTAAGGGTCTAGATTTTCAGAAATTTTTGGATTATGGTCCAATTAAGGTTCCTATGGGCCAATAGCATCAATCCATGTGTAGGGAGGAGATAAATCCAATTTGTAAAAGAAGATACCCAAAAATGAGTAAATGCTCACATAAGATGAAGAGTTGAAAATGTACAAGGTTTATTAGTAAAAAACTATGAGCAATATTAAAAATGTGAGATATTTTGGGTATCCAAAAATGAGTAAATGCTCACATAAGATGAAGAGTTGAAAATGTACAAGGTTTATTAGTAAAAAACTATGAGCAATATTAAAATGATTCCATTATGACACATATGTAAGGAAGGGAAGTTCTTTAAAGGAGGTGCATATTTCACATAAGATGAAGAGTTGAAAATGTACAAGGTTTATTAGTAAAAAACTATGAGCAATATTAAAATGATTCCATTATGACACATATGTAAGGAAAGGGAGTTCTTTAAAGGAGGTGCATATTTCACATGCTTGAATGAGTTTTAAACTCATAAAAATTGAGATATTTCATCTCTCCTCTCTCCTCATTTAAGTCTAGTTCCAAAAAGTTAGCTTAACTGACCTAAAAATGGTCAAATATTGACCAAACTGATTTAGAAAATTCTAGAATCAGTTTGTTTGGTTAGGAGCTCAATTTTTCCTATAAATAGAAGCCTCCCCCTTGTTGAAAAATAGATAGTGTTTATGCATCGTTACTCTACTCCACCTAAGCCAAGAACTGTGAATTCATTTAATAATTCACTAGTTTTTGGAGCTTCCCTCTTTCTTCAATCCCCATTAGTGGCTCCATCAACATACTTAACCAATTGATTGGTTGGGGGCCTCTACCGTGAACAAAGAATCAAGCAAGTTGTAAGGTAATTAGTGAATATTGATCTTTCTATAATTTCTCAATGTTTCTCTCTTCTCAACCCCTCTCAAGCTTGAGAAGTTTAATTGGTATGGTTTTTTAAATGCTATTGAAGTTTGAATAGTAGTGAAGAGAATAAATGCTATTGAAGTTAATTTTCATTTATGTTTAAATTCTAATGATTTTTATGTAAATTCTCTCTCTCACTCAAGAAATGGTCATACTCATGACCCGTTCTCAATCCAAATCAAGCTTTTCATAAAGCTTTTCTTTAATCCAAGATTAAGCTATGCTTGAGGTCAAATTAATGGCTTTTTTCTATGCTTTTAGTTTATGTATATTGATGATTCAATCCATTATGGATTAATAATCCAATTAGAGATCATTTTAATTATTTTCTTAATGATAAGCATTATCCCTTAGAAAAATTGAGATTTATCAGTCATAGCAGCGGAGCTATGGCAAAATTTTTATAAAAATTATGCATAAAATAATCTCATTCAAAGCATAAAAAGAGGACTTCCTACCATATTCTAGGAATTATCATCCTAGATTAATTGAAAGAATTTCATTACAATCATGGAGAAATTGAATTTTAATATCATGCATAAAGGATAAGTTTTTATATCAAAAGTGTTATTTTTACCATTTTTATTTCATGCATAGAAGTATGCATAATGGATAAATTTTTATATCAAAAGTGTTATTTTTACCATTTTTATTTCATGCATAGAAATATGCATAATGGATAAATTTTTATATCAAAAGTGTTATTTTTATCATTTTTAATTTTCATGCATAGAAGTATGCATAAAAGAAAATTTTTTATATCAAAAGTGTTACTTTTATCATTTTTAATTTTCATGCATAGAAGTATGCATAAAGGAAAAAATTTTATATCAAAAGTGTTACTTTTATCATTTTTAATTTTCATGCATAGAAGTATGCATAAAAGAAAATTTTTTATATCAAAAGTGTTACTTTTATCATTTTTAATTTTCATGCATAGAAGTATGCATAAAAGAAAATTTTTTATATCAAAAGTGTTACTTTTATCATTTTTAATTTTCATGCATAGAAGTATGCATAAAAGAAAATTTTTATATCAAAAGTGTTACTTTTATCATTTTTAATTTTCATGCATAGAAGTATGCATAAAAGAAAATTTTTATATCAAAAGTGTTACTTTTATCATAGAAGTATGCATAAAGGAAAAATTTTTATATCAAAAGTGTTACTTTTATCATATTGGATTTCATGCATAGAGGTATGCATAAAAGTTGATTATTTTATTATAAAAGTGTGACTTTTATCATAATTGAAATTCATGCATAGAGGTATGCATAAAAGTTGATTATTTTATTGTAAGAGTGTTACTTTTATCATATTGGATTTCATGCATATAGGTATGCATAAAAGATATTCTTTTTTTGCTAAAAGTGTGATTTTTCTCATAAATGGATTTTATGCTTAACTTAGATGCATAAGAGAAATTCTTTTATTCTAAAAGTGTAATTTCCTACCAAATTGAATTTATGCATAAGAAGATGCATAAAAGATTGATTTTAATTTCGAAAGTGTTAGTCTCCTTAAATGGAATTTACGTATAAATAAATGTGTAGAGAAATCTTATATCAAATATAAGAATTCTCTTTAAAAAAAAAAAAAGAGATATGAAATGTGATAAGATGTGATAAGAGGTGTATGAGATGTGATAAGAATTGATAAGATGCGTATGGAAAGTGATAGGATGTGATAAGAGGTGTATGAGATGTGATAAGAATTGATAAGATGCGTATGGAAAGTGATAGGATGTGATAAGAGGTGTATGAGATGTGATAAGAATTGATAAGATGCATATGGAAAGTGATAGGATGTGATAAGAGGTGTATGAGATGTAAAAAGATGTGATAAGATGTGTATGAGATGTGATAAGATTTGATAAGATGCGTATGGAAAGTGATAGGATGTGATAAGAGGTGTATGAGATGTAAAAAGATGTGATAAGATGTGTATGAGATGTGATAGAATGTGTTGAGATGAGTTAGGATGTGTTAAGATGTATATGGGATGTGTTAGGACGAGAATGGATGTAATATGGTTGTATGAATGTGATGTGGATGTATACATGTAGATGTATATGTATGAATGTGAATGTTGATGTGGATGTGGATGTATGGATGTAGATACGGATGTGTATGTATGTATGTGGATGTGTATGTATGAATGAGGATGTAAAAATGGATGTATGTATATAGATGTGGATGTATGGATGTATGTATGTAGATGTGGATGTATGTATGTAGATGTGGATGTATGGATGTGATTGTGAATGAAGAGGTGGATGTGAATGTATGGATGTAGATACGGATGTGGATGTATGTATGTGAATGTGGATGTATGAATGAGGATGTGAAAATGGATGTATGCATGTGAATGTAGATGTATGAATATGAATGTGAGTGTGTGGATGTGGAAATGGAGGTATGGATGTATGAATGTAGATGTGAATGTATGCATGTAGATGCGTATGTATGAATGTGAAATTGGATGAATGATGTGGACGTACGAACATGGATATGTATGTAGAATAATGAATATGAAGATGTATGTGAGATAATGTAGTCTATATGAGTGAATGGATGAGAACGAGTACACACTGAATGAAATGTGGAATAAGTAATGTGGTCCGAGAGTGGATAATATGGAAAGACAAGAGTTCGTTATAGAAACTATATTTGTGACTGTTTGTAAATGACTGTTTTATGTCAAGAATGCTGGAGAAGCATTTTGACCGTCTTGAGGATTAAGGTCATGAAGACTGAACTGATAAAGTTGCAACTGCTGACGGAGAGTCAATGGAGGACGTCTCGCGTAGCAAGGTCGATCGAGGTCTTGACCAGCCTCGGCTCGATTTAAATGGTGAGCTTCCGGTATGGTGGATGAGGGACCAAGGAAGCGGCCTATGAGTGAAGCGCTAGGTCACCTGCGAAGGATCCTAGAGGGTGCTGACCATACGGTGCTCGGGCTCTGGGTCGCCGAAGATACCCACACGTGCGTCGTGGAAGATATTGGAACAAGGAGTAAGAGTTGTTTTCTGAAACCGGGCATGGATCTGGTTGATTGACCTTGCTGGTCCTCAACAGATGAGTCCATGGCTCTTTTATATGGATCTGTGGGTTGATCTTACTGACCTTCCACGGAGATTCCATTCTATTATATGAATATATTGCCGGTTACTATGAGCTAGGAACTATGGAAAAGGCCCCTGAGAGAACAGGCGGTGAGCGTTCTGGTTGCCAATGATGCCATAAGTATATCGATGAAAGAATGACTGGAAATAAGGATTCAACTAGAGACTTTGAGGATTGTCATCAGTGACATAATGGTTTTTTTTAAAGGATTGTTTTAAAGCTAGTTGATGCTAAGAAAAAGGCAATTTCATATTGGGTGTGTAAGTGGTATGACTAGTTTTATGTTTGCATGAACTTCCGGCTAGGGGGCCTTGGAACTCTTTTCCTTGGTACCCGGGACAAAACCTAACCAAATTCCAAATTGGATCCCATCACTACAGTGGTTGGGTGGTTGGCTAACCCATGGGATCGGATGGGGTTAGGCTGGACTGATGGATCCGTAAATCGAGATTTAATTTCTATTATTACGATAGATGAAGTAAATCCCGAATAGAAATTGTTCTATGGATAGGAATCAACGGCTGTGCCTCTTGATGGGGAAAAAAGCGTTGATCCCAATGATCCAAGTGCAAGTTCTTCCTTGATTTGACCAAGTACCGTTCAAGGTGCAGTCAGATCAGTTTGATCAGTAATGATCTTGACTACGTTAGAGTAAAGAGTTATCCTGGTGGAATCGCCCGTGCTTTCTGGGTAAAGGAAGTTTTTCCGGTTTCGGTTTTGGACAAACCGACGGATTAGTCTCTTGTCCGGATATCCGTGGGCGAGGCCCCGAGTGTGGGACCCCTGTCCCGCGTGAGAAGTGCTACTTCCGCTGTTAGTACCCCGAATCCGTTGCGTGGTGGAGACAGGGATCTCACAGTTGGTATCAGAGCAGGTTTTGAAAGCTAATAAAGATAATTAAATTCTTATCTGAAATTGGTAATAAGAATTCAGAAACAGCATTTTCATAATGTATTTTCATTCCGTAAGCTTCTTTAATGAAGAAATTTTAATCAAAGAAATTGTTTTTATAGATGGAAGTTCCCCATTTATCTGGTATTCCCGACCTCACCCAGTCTCAAGATATGATTGCATTTGCCTTCGAGCATCTCATCTCTTCCGCTTCAACACGAACAAGTCGAGCAAGACTCGCACGCCATTTCGAGGAATTATATTTTCCTAACCCAGTGGAGAGACAACAGCATAAGTGGGTTGCAGGGCTATATATCCACGCCTCTTATAACCGGCGTGCAATGCTGAGGCAGAACCTCTCATTGGCCATGATTTTGATAAAGCTGAAAATGACGCGCGGTGTCATTCTATATCTTTCAACGCCTCAAAATTGCAGACATGCTTGCCGAGTTTATAAACTCCTTAGTCGATTTATCCCTAAGGAGAAAATAATAGCTCCCTTCGCAGTTAGAGAACTTATGTAACAGGGCATGACTATGGCCCAGTACGGTCCTCTTATATGTCTTTCGAGGAGATTTTGAACTCAGAGCCGAGTTGCTCTATGTATATATTGCAACTTTTATATAAATAAAGAAATGTTTTCCGGTTAAAAAATTCCTGTTGAATAAATGATTGTTTATGGCGAACGATCTACTGCTGATAAAGAAAAAAAAATCTGTTATTGGACATATGTCATAGATCTCCAATAAGATCAACTGAGGAGCCAATTATGTCAAAAGTTTATCAAGACGCACAAAAAGGTTGTAATTGTTTGATATAATTCATACAAATTGTTAATTCAAATTGAAATTTGTAAATTAGTAATTGGGTCTTCAATTGGAAGTACCGCAATTGTATGGAACCCTGACTTGCTTGAGACCTAGACATGATGGTATTTACCTTATAGTTTCGAGTATCATGACTATCCGTATATACCGAGGGTATAACTGCAGCTCTTTACCGACAGTATATACGAGTAAATCTAAGACTTGAAATTATAAGCGTTAATGCTATCCAGATGATGATTTTGAATGTGGTTGATATGATTTTTAATTCTGTTTGGGAACTGATGAATTGATTTGGATTCTGATTGAAAAATGATGATCCTTGAAAATGGGTTGAAATGTAATAAGCTGAACGAAACCACAATGTGGATGATTGGGACGAGTCCCTGTAATGATAAATGATGAAAACGATTCAGCAAATCACTATGAGATTAGTGGATTATGTTGTCAAATTGCTACTGTTAATACTTGAGACGGTAGATCAAGTTAAGGGATGACAAATTAGAATCTCCCTTTCTGATCTTATAATTATTCTCTCTCTAAAATAAAAGAAAGATTCTGTTTAAAAAAGGAAGAACCTTTTTCCTGAATACTTCTCAAGAGTCCCACCTGTTTTAAGGATTCAGAACAACGAGTTCAGAAGTGAGAATCGATGTTTTGGATATCAAGGTTTTGGTCTCGAGTACGGCCCAAAAGAAGTTCTTTATCTCTTGGAAAGTATAAGAAGTTATCTCCCAGATATTGTGGACCAAAGAAAGTAGGTGATTTAGCTTACGAACTTCTTTTATCTCCTCATCTCAAAGTTCTGAATGCCTTCTATAGAAAAATGTGCCAAACCCAAATCATGGAAAGACGGTAAAACTTCAGTGGCAAGTTACCGTTGGCTTCTAAGTTACGCTAGCTCCTTCCTTTATATAAATCGTAACTTTTACTTGTCCTTCACAGTAATCTTACTTCCATCGATCTTCTTTCTTTCTTAATCTCCTTCATGGCTTGGCAACAAGAATTAGTTTTATCCTTGATGATTTCTCACCTTCAAGACGCAAGGGAGTCTGTGAAGAAAGATTTTATAGAGCAGTATGAGCGCTCACTTTTCCCTCACTTGGGAACTTCTGTAGCGCAGACAAAATGGTGGACCTATCAAGACATAACTAGGGTAACACCCTGGGGTCAGCAGCACTTTCGTAACAATGTCCGCTTGGCCATGGTTATCGAAGCCTTGGGTTTGGGTCCCCGATACTACTGCGTCATGAGATCAAGACATCTTGGGTTTTCTGAGCGGGTCTTCTTACTGGCGTGTTTTCTTCCTCATCAGAAGATATGCCTTTATCCCGTTTTTGGTTTGCCTCTCAGAGGTCCTTTTGTTAGATCACCTCATACCACTGAGATAGGTGCGGCAATAACCAACAGAATTATTCCCATAGATGAGTTACCTTATACTTGTGCAGCTTGTGAGTGCTGCTTTTGTGATCATATGATGGACGGGCTTATGGAAGTGTAAAGAGTTCTTCTATCTTTACTGTATAAGTTCCGAGAATGAATAAAGTTTAAATCTTGTTCTTATCTTGAATCTTGCTCTCTTGAGACTTTTTTTTAATTGGTGGTTAATCTTAATTAAAAAATTTTCTCTCAGTCTCATACTTGTGCATCTTGCGAAATTACCCCCAGGTTGCGAGATGAGGGCATCTCGCGTTTTTTAAGTGGGAGAGAATGTAAGATTCCTCCCCAGCCTCTCAAAATATCCAGCATCTTCCCCTGTAATCAATCCCTCTTCAGAAATATAAAAGACTTGTTTCTAACTGTTTTAACCTAGAGAGAGAAAATATTCTAGAGAGAGAATATTCAAATTTTTAATATTTTTGGATAGAAAATTATCTCATCTTATTAAAATAAGTTCCCCTGAAACAGAAATTCAAAAAGAACTTTCCAATGTGCAATTGGAATTAATTGGAAATGGGTATAAAGGACCTTAGCCTAAGGGTCTAGATTTTCAGAAATTTTTGGATTATGGTCCAATTAAGGTTCCTATGGGCCAATAGCATCAATCCATGTGTAGGGAGGAGATAAATCCAATTTGTAAAAGAAGATACCCAAAAATGAGTAAATGCTCACATAAGATGAAGAGTTGAAAATGTACAAGGTTTATTAGTAAAAAACTATGAGCAATATTAAAAATGTGAGATATTTTGGGTATCCAAAAATGAGTAAATGCTCACATAAGATGAAGAGTTGAAAATGTACAAGGTTTATTAGTAAAAAACTATGAGCAATATTAAAATGATTCCATTATGACACATATGTAAGGAAGGGAAGTTCTTTAAAGGAGGTGCATATTTCACATAAGATGAAGAGTTGAAAATGTACAAGGTTTATTAGTAAAAAACTATGAGCAATATTAAAATGATTCCATTATGACACATATGTAAGGAAAGGGAGTTCTTTAAAGGAGGTGCATATTTCACATGCTTGAATGAGTTTTAAACTCATAAAAATTGAGATATTTCATCTCTCCTCTCTCCTCATTTAAGTCTAGTTCCAAAAAGTTAGCTTAACTGACCTAAAAATGGTCAAATATTGACCAAACTGATTTAGAAAATTCTAGAATCAGTTTGTTTGGTTAGGAGCTCAATTTTTCCTATAAATAGAAGCCTCCCCCTTGTTGAAAAATAGATAGTGTTTATGCATCGTTACTCTACTCCACCTAAGCCAAGAACTGTGAATTCATTTAATAATTCACTAGTTTTTGGAGCTTCCCTCTTTCTTCAATCCCCATTAGTGGCTCCATCAACATACTTAACCAATTGATTGGTTGGGGGCCTCTACCGTGAACAAAGAATCAAGCAAGTTGTAAGGTAATTAGTGAATATTGATCTTTCTATAATTTCTCAATGTTTCTCTCTTCTCAACCCCTCTCAAGCTTGAGAAGTTTAATTGGTATGGTTTTTTAAATGCTATTGAAGTTTGAATAGTAGTGAAGAGAATAAATGCTATTGAAGTTAATTTTCATTTATGTTTAAATTCTAATGATTTTTATGTAAATTCTCTCTCTCACTCAAGAAATGGTCATACTCATGACCCGTTCTCAATCCAAATCAAGCTTTTCATAAAGCTTTTCCTTAACCCAAGATTAAGCTATGCTTGAGGTCAAATTAATGGCTTTTTTCTATACTTTTAGTTTATGTATATTGATGATTCAATCCATTATGGATTAATAATCCAATTAGAGATCATTTTTAATTATTTCCTTAATGATAAGCATTATCCCTTAGAAAAATTGAGATTTATCAGTCATAGCAGCGGAGCTATGGCAAAATTTTTATAAAAATTATGCATAAAATAATCTCATTCAAAGCATAAAAAGAGGACTTCCTACCATATTCTAGGAATTATCATCCTAGATTAATTGAAAGAATTTCATTACAATCATGGAGAAATTGAATTTTAATATCATGCATAAAGGATAAGTTTTTATATCAAAAGTGTTATTTTTACCATTTTTATTTCATGCATAGAAGTATGCATAATGGATAAATTTTTATATCAAAAGTGTTATTTTTACCATTTTTATTTCATGCATAGAAATATGCATAATGGATAAATTTTTATATCAAAAGTGTTATTTTTATCATTTTTAATTTTCATGCATAGAAGTATGCATAAAAGAAAATTTTTTATATCAAAAGTGTTACTTTTATCATTTTTAATTTTCATGCATAGAAGTATGCATAAAGGAAAAAATTTTATATCAAAAGTGTTACTTTTATCATTTTTAATTTTCATGCATAGAAGTATGCATAAAAGAAAATTTTTTATATCAAAAGTGTTACTTTTATCATTTTTAATTTTCATGCATAGAAGTATGCATAAAAGAAAATTTTTTATATCAAAAGTGTTACTTTTATCATTTTTAATTTTCATGCATAGAAGTATGCATAAAAGAAAATTTTTATATCAAAAGTGTTACTTTTATCATTTTTAATTTTCATGCATAGAAGTATGTATAAAAGAAAATTTTTATATCAAAAGTGTTACTTTTATCATTTTTAATTTTCATGCATAGAAGTATGCATAAAGGAAAAATTTTTATATCAAAAGTGTTACTTTTATCATATTGGATTTCATGCATAGAGGTATGCATAAAAGTTGATTATTTTATTATAAAAGTGTGACTTTTATCATAATTGAAATTCATGCATAGAGGTATGCATAAAAGTTGATTATTTTATTGTAAGAGTGTTACTGACAGTGACACCGAGTAGTGCTAATAACTAGCCACACTGAGAATGCTACCAATCAAGCATTGATACTTAACCCAAGAAAGTTTTCCTTAAAAAAGAACTCTTCAAAGAAATTTTGGTTAAAAACCTCTTCACAATCTCAACTTGCTAAAGTAAGCCAATGTTGGGTACAAAAGGACTAGCTGAATTTCCCAAAGATACTACCAAGACAACTGCTAAATCTAGGTGCCAAAGCCATGGAATTGCAATGTGGCAAGCAAACTCCATAATAATAACCACAAAAGTAACATTTCAAGACCAAGTATGGCAACCAAAGTCAATAACAAGGAGCACCAGTTGAATTACATCCCATACTAGTAGAAGCATAAGAATATAATCTTAAAATGGAGATAAACTCATAAGAACCTACTAGTTTTAATCATGACAACAAAAAGGAAAGAAGCAAGCAAAAACCTTCACCTAGAAAACGTGGAAGACACACAAGAGCCCTCAATCTCAATCCTATAAATATACACACAAAACCCACTCCTAAAAAAGGAGAGGTACCACACAAACCTATTTGCAACAACGGGACAAAACCAAAACTGTCAAACTGAGTTGTATAAGAATTTTCATCCGAAGAAGGCAAGGTGACAAGTACCTCCTCTAGTGGTAGAAGGAGATGTATAGCAATCCCTCAACATCAACTCACAAGCTAGTAGGATACCATATTTGAAGTTGCATACCTTACCACCAAGGTATCATCATGTTTGGACAAGAGGTATCACACCCTTGCTTACTACTTACTAATATCAATACTTTCACCTCTAAAAATGGTACCTTATGCGGTTGGGATGATCAACCCCTCAACATCAACTCGCAAGTTGGAAGGACACAATATTTGAAGTTACACCCCTTACCACCAAGGTATCATCATGGTTGGACAAGAGGTATCACACCCTTGCTTACTAAAATCAATACTTTCACCTCTAAATGGCACCTTATGTGGTTGGCATGATGCCTAAACAACGTTATGTGGCTAGAACATATGTAGAACACTTTTAAAACCCAAGTGTAAAGAATAATAAAATTTAAGTGATCCTACATGTTTATTTTCCACAAATTCTTGAATCTATGCACACATTTTTTGGTTTTCTTGGTTTTTTTTAAAAATGTTGCACCATTTTATTGAATTATAGCCAAGATTGAGTACAATCTTGCTAGATATGGAGTGTTAGATTCAAATTGGTGAGAATAGGAGTGTTATACTATGGTTTGAGAAAATTTTTGGAGAAAAAGGGAGAAGGAAAAAGTTTTTTTCCCCACTTTTAGGGTTGTCTTTCATTTTTTTAAAAATGGTGAAAAGTGAGTGTCCTTCTTCTTCCCCTTTTTTCCCCTTTTAATCTTTCATGGAGACCTTGAAAGTATGCTCTTTACTACACATTATACTAATAAAATGAAGCCATGGATCATTCTCTTCAAGAGACAAGTATGCTCTTTACTACATATTATACCACTTTTCTTCCACCAATAAATGAAGCCATGGATCATTCTCTTCAAGAGCTAAACAAGGAGCTTCTTTCGGCCATGGAAGGAAGGTAATTTTGCACCGTTACGCCACCCATGTGTGGGGCCATGTTGAGATGCATATGAAGAGTTAGCTACTTGCTTAAATCACTTCTACATGATATGGAAACTTCTTATCTTCATGTAAGCTTCATGTTGATACCTTCAATGCTTCATTTGAGAATAATTTTGGTGATTTAGGTTTTCCTTCGAAATTAGAGTTTCTCATGCTTATATAAGTAACACCCTAACCATCTTCTACATGCTCTTCTCTTCTTATATATGCTACCTATGCTTCGTTTTTCAAAGGAATTAGGATTTTTGAGTTTTTGGGTGTTAGTTCTCTTCCTCAAGCTTCCTCTACCCTCCCATACCATTTTTATGGCAGAATGTTCATGATTTTATGGTTTCTTGAGAGGAAAAGGGTTTAGGAAATTCTCCAAGATTAGGGTTTTTAGTGAAATTTCTCAATAAATTCAATCCATAATCCTCTTTCCCATGGTCTCTTCTATTCTACCATATGTTTCTTGATCTATTTGGCCAAAGAAAAAGGGTTTTATGAGAAAATAGGGTTTAGGAATCCTCATAAACCAAGGATTTTCTACATTTCCTTGCCTTATGTTTACATTGCCTTGGAACTCTACATGCCATTAATCATGCTCACATGCTTTACAAGGTTTATTAGTAAGAAACTATGAGTAATATCAAAAATATGAGATATTTTGGGTATCCAAAAATGAGTAAATGCTCACATAAGATGAAGAGTTGAAATGTACAAGGTTTATTAGTAAAAAACTATGAGCAATATTAAAAATATGGGATATTTTGGGTATCCAAAAATATTCATAATCTGAATATTCTCTCTCTGGAATATTTTCTCTCTCTAGGCTAAAATAGTTAGAAATAAGATCTTTTATATTTCTGAAGAGGGATTTGATTACACAGGAAGATACTGGACTTCTTGAGAGGCTGGGGAGGAATCTTATAGTATGTGCGTAGGGCTACTGGCTGAGCTCCGGGGGTCAATTCTATCACATGATCTACTTCCCGAATTGGAGGCATTTCAGTTAGCTCTGCTGGGAATAGATTATCAAATTCATTTAACCATCCTGGTTCTTTAGCCTTAAGCTTTGAGTCTACTAGGTTCATTTCGACAACATAAATTTGCTGCTTCTTTCTAAGTCCTTTCAGCAACTTAGAAGCTTTTACTAACTGAAGGTCTGGGGATCCGGAAACTCCAGTTCCTTGAACTTTGTTCCCGTGAAGGTCATGGAGGGAAATGGTTCCATTGTTTAAGAGAAACATTATGAAAAACTTGATTTTATCCATTAATCGTTCATCTAGGATAAAGAATGGTTGGATTTGCTAAAGAAGAGAGGGGAATGCCTTTTTTTAATGAGGCATAACATCATTTACAATTTAGAGAAGACAAAAATCGTAAAAACCATAAAAATGAATAAAAAAGAGAAGAATCTCCAACTTACGAAGGAATTTGAGAGCTTTCCTTTGGCTTGATGGTTTGAGGGTAACTCTTGTTTGAAACAAGAGTGGCCACCAGTCTTTAGAAGAGGGAAGGTCAAAAACTAATGAATTACGAGTAAATTCACAGTTTTCTGGCTCTAGGGAGAAGCAGGGTAAGAGTGCAAAAACACTATTGAGTTTCAACAAAGGGGAAGGCTTCTATTTATAGGAAAAAGTGAGCTTCTAATCAAGCCAACTGATTCTAGAATTTTCTAGATCAGTTTGGTCAATTTTTGACCATTTTTGGGTCAGTTTTGCTCCCTTTTTGGATCTAGTTAAAACATGAGAGAGGAGAGATAAAAATATCTCATTATTTGGGAGTTTAAAACTCATTCAAGCATGTGAAATAGGCTCCTCCTTCATGAGGGAAATTCCCCCATGTAGAGGTGTCAAAAATGCATCATTACTTCCAAATATCTCTCTTTTTTAACTATTAACCTTGTCCTTAGTCAACTCTTCATCTTATGTGAGTATTTACTCATTTTTGGGGGATTTTTCTTTTATTCTTCTATTTATCTCCTTCCTACATTTGGATGAATCTTATAGGATAGGTCCATATGAACCTTAATTTAAAATTTCGAAAAAATCTTCACCCCCTGGATAATACCTCTTGAACAGATTATACTTAATTTCTGATGCACCTTTTGGAAATCTTTTTGAACTTCTGTTTCAGGGAAACTTATTTTAATAAGATGAGAATTTTTTCCATCCAAAAATATTTAAAATCTGAATATTATCTCTCTAGAACATTTTCTCTCTCTAGGCCAAAACTGGTAGAAACAAGATCTCTTATATTTCTGAAGAGGGATTTGATTATAGGGGAAGATGCGGACATCTTGAGAGGCTGGGGAGGAATCTTACAATCCAAATACTTTAAGTGACTAATGAGGAAGGTTTGATTCTTCCCTCTTTTTTTTTGGGCATTGTGAGTGGACAAGATTGAGGGTCACCCCATAGATGTTGCTTTGGTTGTTGATAAGGTTATGGGAATTTGCTTCCTTTTTAGCACCCAAATCCACTTGTTACCCTCATAGTAGCCTTGAGCTTGTAGAAGACGAGTTGGAATCCATCGAGAGGTAACCCGTGGTTTGGATTGATTTTTGTTGCGATGCCTCCTCATTTCCTTGACAGTAAGTTGGCGAGTGAAAAGCTTTAGGGACCCATGAGAGTAATGTTCGTGGAGTGTAAAAGGGTTAGGATGTTTTACGACTGAGACACTCCTTTTGGCCCATTCAATTTTGCATTGAGCCACTATCATCTAGGTTCATCCAAAAATGACATGTTCTTTTAAAGTTCCCATGGGCATAAAAAATCGACATAACCAAGTGCTCGTTATCACCTTGGATGATAGTTTTAAACAAACCAAGCACTTTGGTATTTTTGGCACCACTTATCCCCTCTATTCTCATGTTATACTTTTTAAGTTGAGATTCACCCAACTGATTCCATGTAGCAAATGAGAGTAGATTGTGATTAGCACCCATGTCAAGCATAGCATTATAGAACACTTTACCATAGGGGCTAGATAATTCAATGGGTGTTTTGAGAGATGGAATGCATCCATGTTGTCGATTACCTCTCCAACATAAGCTTGTGTGGAAGGTCCAAGGTTTTCTTCTCAATGTTGTTAAAGTTTCCCTTGACTCCTATTGTTAAAGTTTTGCTTGTCTTTCCCTTGGGATTAGATCTTCTTTTGAGCGGCCTTTTCCATGGCAGCTTGTGTATCATGAGAAGCATATAAGGATTCTTTAATAAGAGGTCCATCATTTCTTAAACTTACTATACCACTAAGGAAATTGATAGTCTTAGCTCCGTTAAGAGTCTCAATATGTATAGTACCTTGTGGTGTAACTTCAAAAACCCTAAATGGTTGCTTTCAAGTGTATTTGGGATTTTTCTTTTCACTACGGATTACATAGATAAGTACAAGATCTCCTTGATTGATCTCCTTATTCTTGATATTTTGGTCAAACCACTTCTCTCTACAGTCTTTCTCTGTCAGCATGTTTTGTACTATAATTTGTCTTTCCTCTTCGAGTCATTCGAAAACAAATAATTGGTCAACCAATTCATCTCACCATCAGCTACTCTTAAGCTAGGAATCATGAACTCCCAAGGCATTACTACCTCAAGTCCATACACCATTTTAAAGGGTGTGCAACTAATTGCAACTTTGTATAATATGCGATAGGTGTATAAAGCTATTGTAAGCTTAAATTCCCAGTTAGTATATCTAAAAAGATGCAAAGGAGAAAAGAGCTTGAGCTCTTGCAAGCACACACACTGTTATAATTTCATGGTGCTCATGCTAGATCAAAGATGTGGAGAAGAGAGACTCACAAAATACAAGAAAATATCTTGCTTATTAAGTTGCTCAAAATACAACTAGGCTTCTTGCTCAATACGATGCCTTCTAGCTCCACCTTTAAATAGGTGAGCTAGTGGACCATAAGTCCATTCACACACACACCCTTCTCCTCCCCTTTTACATAACCTTAGTCTCTTAATACCCCCCCTCAATACCAACTATGAAAGAAAATTGGAATAGGTGGTATTGGACATAGGTTGCCTTTATAACATTAGATGTACAAGGTTAGGAATATAGGTGTGGGTACATTGAGATTTAAAATAATTTCTCAGTGGAGTTAGAGGCTGATACAAAGTTAGCCTTTGACTCTTTGTTAGGACATTTAGAAGTGATATGTCCCGTTTGTTTACACTTGTTACATTTCATTTTGTTGGGATGTTTGATCCAACAATTATTTGCCAAATGACCCACCTTTTTGCAATGGACACATCTTACTTTGATCACTTGATGTGACAAAGCTTGTTCGATATTCGATGAAGTTGTTGCATTTGAAGATTCAACTCCTCCCTTTGGCCTCTTTTCTTCATCAAGACAAGATTGAATGACTCCTTTAAGGGTGGGATTAGGTATGTTCTTCAGCCACTACATCATCTTCATCCATTCTCGCATTCACTGATGCAAGTTGAGCCATAAGGCCCTTCAAGTGAGAGATGAAGGCTCCGATGCCGTCTCCCTCTTTGAGTTCCAAGCTGAAAAATTCAATTTTAAGTGAGATCTTGGAATTCTTACCACGAGCTCCATAGAGCTTATCAAGCTCATCCCATTTCTCCTTTGCAGTCAGTCTCCCTCTTTGAGTTCCAAGCTGAAAAATTCAATTTTAAGTGAGATCTTGGAATTCTTACCACGAGCTCCATAGAGCTTATCAAGCTCATCCCATTTCTCCTTTGCAGTCAGAAGCTAGTATGAGAGCCTCATCAAGATGAAGCATGATGATGGCTTGTGCCCTCTCATCATCTTCAATATCTTCAGCCTTAGTTCGATCAATAACCTTAGTGCCGGCGGGGATGAATGGCCCAAAACCTTTGGACATCATCTTGAGAAGGACTTGCTAAGTGTGGAAGCCCTCTCTTGAGAACTTCTTATTAATTTGGGTGTTGTCCTTTGACATTGGGTATTGAAGGAGATTACTAGAGAGTAATGGGCTGATTTATGAAGAAGAAAAAACCAAAAATTTGGGTGTTGTCCTTTGAGATTACTAGAGAGTAATGGGCTGATTTATAAAGAAGAAAAAACCAAAAATTTGTGATGTTTTGGCTTAAGTAGAAAGAGAGAGGCTTATGAGAATGCAACAACCCTTAACCAAGCCAAGGATGTTGCATAAAAAAGGAGATTAAGATGGTGAAGCTTATGGTTTAGCATTTAGGGTTTGTGCCCAACCATTAATTTTAATGGAGATTAGCTTCATTAGTGTCAAAGAACACTTTGTTTGGTGATAAAGATCACCATTAGTGTTTAAAAACATGATTAGTGCTTAAGAGCACATTTTTAGCATCTAATGACACTTGCATTACTGATTAGATTCACCATTAATGTTTAAGAACACTCTTAGTGTTTAGAAACACTTTGGAATGACTCCCCTTTGTTGGATTAGAAGCCTCATTAGTGTTAATCAACACTATTAGTGCTTATAAGCACACTTTGAAAAGCTTTGTGCACTTGAAGATGCTGATGGAGCTTGATGAGAATGAGGCTCATGAATACCTCATGGTGTATGCCCACCACTTCAAACTCAAAATAGGATCTGCAACAAGCCCTCACAAGAGCACTTAAGTGATTAGAGCTAAGAGGACAGGATTAGAGCAAAAAGAAGCTTGATTTTGAAGCTTTAATGGAAGCTTCAATGGCTTTCAAGGAGAGTAGCCTGGTTTTTCTACTATAGCGAATGCATCAGGCCGCCATTAGGGCTAAGATTTGGGCTGTAGGTAGTTGAGACTATGGGCTTCAAAAGCCCTAATCTCTCATAGCCTGTAATCACTTGCAGACATCGAATGCGTGTACGACATCGACGGTAGCTAGAAAATTGTGCCGGCTTGCTCAGACGACAATGCTACGGCAGAGAAGGGGTCACTTGTCTGATGAGCTGTACGATCTTGAGCGCCCGAACGTCCTCTTCAAGTTTTTAGTTGAAAGCTCCATGAGTTCTTGCCTCCACGAGTTGCTGGAGCTGCTCCACTTGCAGGAGGTTCAGCTCCACAAAGAAAAATAATAATAGAGTTGACCTATTCTACACCACAAAAGTGACCTAAGCAACCAAAGCTCTAGATACCATGTTATAATTTCATGCTAGATCAAAGATGTGCAGGAGAGAGACTCACAAAATACAAGAAAATATCTTGCTTATTAAGTTGCTCAAAATACAACTAGGCTTCTTGCTCAATACAATGCCTTCTAGATCTTCTATCTGAGATACTACCAACCCAATCAGCATCTGTGTACCCATGTACACATATCTCTGTCCCAATTTCATAAAATAGTCCACAATGCAAAGTAGACCTCACATACCTCAGTATGCGTCTCAATGCATCCAAATGCGGCTTTCGAGGAGCCTGCATAAACTGACTCACCAACCCAACAACATAGCTCAAATCTGGCCTGGTGATTGTCATGTAGATCAAGCTTCCTACTATGCACCTATACAAAGTAGGATCCTCCAAAATCTCTCCTCAATCTGCACTCAACTTGCCATTCTAATCCAAGTATGGTATGATAGGCTTATAGCCTCTCATACCATACTTGGACAACATGTCCAAGCCATACTGTCTCTGCAGTAATCCAATACCATGTGGTGACATAATCACCTCAATGCCCAAGAAATATCTGAGCTCCCCCAAATCCTTTGTAAGATCCCTGACCCCACTGCGCAACGAATTTGGGGGTGCTAGCAGCGGAAGTAGCACTTCTTGCACGGGGCAGGGTCCCACAGTCGGGACCTCGCCCACGGATATCTAGACAAGAGACTAATCCATCGGTTCTTCCAAAACCAAACTCGGAAAAACTTCCCTTGCCTGAAAAGCACGAGCGATTCCTCCAGGATAACTTTTCTCTAGCATAGTCAAAAGCCTGAACTAACTGAACTGATCTGACCGAACCCGTAAGTCCCATAATCAAATCAGGGAAAAGATTGTACTTGGATCATAGAGACCAACGCTTTTTTCCTCATTGAGAGGCACAACTGTTGATTCTTTTCCATAGAATAGTTTTTATCCAAGATTTACGTCATCTATCGTACCATACAGAAATTGAGAGATCCATCAGTCCAGCCTAACCCCATCGAGTCCCATGGGTTAGCCAACTGCCCAACCACTGTAGTGATGGGATCCAATTAGGAATTTTGATAGGTTTTGTCCCGGGTACCAGGGAAAAGAGTTCCCAGGCCCCTTAGCGGGATATTCATGTAAACATAAAACTAGTCACACCACTTACACACCCAATATGAACTTGCATTTTTCATAGATTCAACAATCTTTAAAATAATCATTTAATGAAACCATAGTGTTACTGATCGTAATCCTCTAATTATCCAGTTGAATCCTAATTTCCAATTCCTTCCTTCATCAGTGTACCTATGGCATCATTGGCAACCAGAACGCTCACCACCTGTTTACTCAGGGGCCTTTTCAATAGTTCCTAGCTCATAGTACCCGGCAATATAATCACATAAAAATATCCAGATGGAATCTCCGCCGTTGAAGATCAGCAAGATCAACCAACAGATCCATATAAAAGAGTCATGGACTCATCCGTTTTGAGGACTAGCAAGGTCAATCAACCAGATCCATGCCCAAATTCAGAAAACAACTCTTACTCCTTGTTCCAATATCTTCCCCGACGTACTTGTGGGTATCTTTGGTGGCCCAGAGCTTGAGCACCGTATGGTCAGCACCCTCTAGGATCCTTCACAGGTCACCTAGTGTTTCACTCATAGGCCGCTTCCTTGGTCCCTCATCCACTGTACCGGAAGCTCACCATTTAACGCGAGACGTCCTCCGATGACTCTTCGTCACAGCAGTTGCAACTTTAACAGATAGGTCTCCATGACCTCATTCACAAGATGGTCAAAATGCTTCCCCAGCATTCTTGACATAAAACAATCATTTAAAAACAGATTTCACAAACAAAGATAGTTTCCTCAGCTTTGATGTATGTAAAGTAGTATTGTGTATATATTTGTGCGCTTTCTTTAATGTATGTATTGGTCTGCTTTAATTTTGGCAGCCTTTAGAGCTTTGAGCCTTGTTTTCTTAGTGTTTAAGTTTTGAATTTTAGTATCTTGAATTTTAGAGTGACATGAAAAGGTTTCTTTCATATAGTCTTAATGACATAGCATTATTTTCTTAGTTTTAATTAGTGGGCTACAAGATTCTGGAATTCAATATAGTACATATGGTTTTTTTCTTGCACTAGTGTGCTACTATATATAAATGTACATATATAAATATAAATAACCAAATTTTTATGTGGGTGGAGAGTCGGCACACTTTCTCTTCTAAAAATTACACACCAAAGAATGTGCCCTCCCTTGGGAGTGTATATGTTGTTAATAATATAGATTCTAGATAGTGAAATATGTATTGTGATAATTGTGTGTGTGTGTGTGTGTGTGCACGTGCTTTTTGAATACATAGAAATGTATTCCATATTTTGGTTCTCCCCTTGAGAAAATATGTATGCAAATATTTGCTCTTTTTTGTGTGATATATAAGTGTTAAGGTGTCTGTGTTGTGTGTGTAATGTTTGGATTTTCTTACTCTAGTTTTTCAAGATGGAAAGCTTTGCATTGCACTAGTGTGGTACAGTATATATACATACATATAACCAAAGGATATATGTGTGTACAACATAAATTCTACATAAAAGATAATGATAGTAATATATTGCATAACCAACATTGGGGGAGGAGGGTATATATATATATAATGGGTGGTGCAGGTGCAACAGTCTACGTTAACAACCATAATTAGTATTGTTGATCTCACAGCCACTCACCTATAGTAGCATTATCTCTCATCATGGAAAATAAAGAAAGTTTCTACAAGAGTCATGAACCAGCAAAAGACTCGCTCGCTATCTTTGTGTGTGTTTGTGATTCAGTAGTAGTATGTATACTCATCAATGTATGCTGTGAGGGAGAGAGTACACAACCCATTTTAACCCCAGTAGTACGTCTAACCTCACCTGACGCACATCTTAGTGCCTGATTTTGACCGCCATCAGTCCCCCACATCATCTTTGGTGGAAAAAATAAAGTTTCTGCAAACATCCCGAGTCAATTGAATCGGAGACCTTCCAAAGACACACAAAAAAGAAAGAAAGAAAGAAAGAAAGAGAATTGTTACCTACGTGCCCTCATCTCCTCAATGATAACCCTGAGAGGAAAAATACGATCAAGTCTCTCTGAATCATGCAAGCAACCTATCTGCCTAATGATAGCTTGGAGAAAAAATATGATAAAACGTCAAGTAATTCCTCCATGAATTTTGCTTGATATTTGTGTTTCACTACCCAAGAGCTAATCTTGACCTCCAGTATTACACCAAAGTATATTCGCCAAAGTATATTATGACCAATCATGATAGTTATTAGGTCCCACAAGGTTTCTTGGTGGATGGGGACAACTGTTGTATGGTGGTCCAAGAGCGGGGAAACCTTCTCACAAAGTCCTATTAAAGATGTTCTAGCAAGGAGAGTGGTTCAAAAGCAAGGTCTTCATGATCCTTGGGCTCTACCATGGTGCAACTTAACACAACCTTGGTGACATTAACTGTGTTAGAGGGTGGTAGATGTGTGGCATGGGATGTGAGATAGCTTTAGTGAATGAAGCCTGATTTAAGGCTTCATATAATTGGCATACATAGGTCTCTTATGTGACAAGATTTGTGATGGATGTTAGTCAATGTTCACGAAAAACTGGCCTTGGGTATATTTTCAGCAACTGAAATTTAGAAATCCCAATCAAATTTTGGGCTTGCCTTGAAGAAATCTGACAGTGACACCGAGTAGTGCTAATAACTAGCCACACTGAGAATGCTACCAATCAAGCATTGATACTTAACCCAAGAAAGTTTTCCTTAAAAAAGAACTCTTCAAAGAAATTTTGGTTAAAAACCTCTTCACAATCTCAACTTGCTAAAGTAAGCCAATGTTGGGTACAGAAGGACTAGCTGAATTTCCCAAAGATACTACCAAGACAACTGCTAAATCTAGGTGCCAAAGCCATGGAATTGCAATGTGGCAAGCAAACTCCATAATAATAACCACAAAAGTAACATTTCAAGACCAAGTATGGCAACCAAAGTCAATAACAAGGAGCACCAGTTGAATTACATCCCATACTAGTAGAAGCATAAGAATATAATCTTAAAATGGAGATAAACTCATAAGAACCTACTAGTTTTAATCATGACAACAAAAAGGAAAGAAGCAAGCAAAAACCTTCACCTAGAAAACGTGGAAGACACACAAGAGCCCTCAATCTCAATCCTATAAATATACACACAAAACCCACTCCTAAAAAAGGAGAGGTACCACACAAACCTATTTGCAACAACGGGACAAAACCAAAACTGTCAAACTGAGTTGTATAAGAATTTTCATCCGAAGAAGGCAAGGTGACAAGTACCTCCTCTAGTGGTAGAAGGAGATGTATAGCAATCCCTCAACATCAACTCACAAGCTAGTAGGATACCATATTTGAAGTTGCATACCTTACCACCAAGGTATCATCATGTTTGGACAAGAGGTATCACACCCTTGCTTACTACTTACTAATATCAATACTTTCACCTCTAAAAATGGTACCTTATGCGGTTGGGATGATCAACCCCTCAACATCAACTCGCAAGTTGGAAGGACACAATATTTGAAGTTACACCCCTTACCACCAAGGTATCATCATGGTTGGACAAGAGGTATCACACCCTTGCTTACTAAAATCAATACTTTCACCTCTAAATGGCACCTTATGTGGTTGGCATGATGCCTAAACAACGTTATGTGGCTAGAACATATGTAGAACACTTTTAAAACCCAAGTGTAAAGAATAATAAAATTTAAGTGATCCTACATGTTTATTTTCCACAAATTCTTGAATCTATGCACACATTTTTTGGTTTTCTTGGTTTTTTTTAAAAATGTTGCACCATTTTATTGAATTATAGCCAAGATTGAGTACAATCTTGCTAGATATGGAGTGTTAGATTCAAATTGGTGAGAATAGGAGTGTTATACTATGGTTTGAGAAAATTTTTGGAGAAAAAGGGAGAAGGAAAAAGTTTTTTACCCCACTTTTAGGGTTGTCTTTCATTTTTTTAAAAATGGTGAAAAGTGAGTGTCCTTCTTCTTCCCCTTTTTTCCCCTTTTAATCTTTCATGGAGACCTTGAAAGTATGCTCTTTACTACACATTATACTAATAAAATGAAGCCATGGATCATTCTCTTCAAGAGACAAGTATGCTCTTTACTACATATTATACCACTTTTCTTCCACCAATAAATGAAGCCATGGATCATTCTCTTCAAGAGCTAAACAAGGAGCTTCTTTCGGCCATGGAAGGAAGGTAATTTTGCACCGTTACGCCACCCATGTGTGGGGCCATGTTGAGATGCATATGAAGAGTTAGCTACTTGCTTAAATCACTTCTACATGATATGGAAACTTCTTATCTTCATGTAAGCTTCATGTTGATACCTTCAATGCTTCATTTGAGAATAATTTTGGTGATTTAGGTTTTCCTTCGAAATTAGAGTTTCTCATGCTTATATAAGTAACACCCTAACCATCTTCTACATGCTCTTCTCTTCTTATATATGCTACCTATGCTTCGTTTTTCAAAGGAATTAGGATTTTTGAGTTTTTGGGTGTTAGTTCTCTTCCTCAAGCTTCCTCTACCCTCCCATACCATTTTTATGGCAGAATGTTCATGATTTTATGGTTTCTTGAGAGGAAAAGGGTTTAGGAAATTCTCCAAGATTAGGGTTTTTAGTGAAATTTCTCAATAAATTCAATCCATAATCCTCTTTCCCATGGTCTCTTCTATTCTACCATATGTTTCTTGATCTATTTGGCCAAAGAAAAAGGGTTTTATGAGAAAATAGGGTTTAGGAATCCTCATAAACCAAGGATTTTCTACATTTCCTTGCCTTATGTTTACATTGCCTTGGAACTCTACATGCCATTAATCATGCTCACATGCTTTACAAGGTTTATTAGTAAGAAACTATGAGTAATATCAAAAATATGAGATATTTTGGGTATCCAAAAATGAGTAAATGCTCACATAAGATGAAGAGTTGAAATGTACAAGGTTTATTAGTAAAAAACTATGAGCAATATTAAAAATATGGGATATTTTGGGTATCCAAAAATATTCATAATCTGAATATTCTCTCTCTGGAATATTTTCTCTCTCTAGGCTAAAACAGTTAGAAATAAGATCTTTTATATTTCTGAAGAGGGATTTGATTACACAGGAAGATACTGGACTTCTTGAGAGGCTGGGGAGGAATCTTATAGTATGTGCGCAGGGCTACTGGCTGAGCTCCGGGGGTCAATTCTATCACATGATCTACTTCCCGAATTGGAGGCATTTCAGTTAGCTCTGCTGGGAATAGATCATCAAATTCATTTAACCATCCTGGTTCTTTAGCCTTAAGCTTTGAGTCTACTAGGTTCATTTCGACAACATAAATTTGCTGCTTCTTTCTAAGTCCTTTCAGCAACTTAGAAGCTTTTACTAACTGAAGGTATGGGGATCCGGAAACTCCAGTTCCTTGAACTTTGTTCCCGTGAAGGTCATGGAGGGAAATGGTTCCATTGTTTAAGAGAAACATTATGAAAAACTTGATTTTATCCATTAATCGTTCATCTAGGATAAATAATGGTTGGATTTGCTAAAGAAGAGAGGGGAATGCCTTTTTTTAATGAGGCATAACATCATTTACAATTTAGAGAAGACAAAAATCGTAAAAACCATAAAAATGAATAAAAAAGAGAAGAATCTCCAACTTACGAAGGAATTTGAGAGCTTTCCTTTGGCTTGATGGTTTGAGGGTAACTCTTGTTTGAAACAAGAGTGGCCACTAGTCTTTAGAAGAGGGAAGGTCAAAAACTAATGAATTATGAGTAAATTCACAGTTTTCTGGCTCTAGGGAGAAGCAGGGTAAGAGTGCAAAAACACTATTGAGTTTCAACAAAGGGGAAGGCTTCTATTTATAGGAAAAAGTGAGCTTCTAACCAAGCCAACTGATTCTAGAATTTTCCAGATCAGTTTGGTCAATTTGTGACCATTTTTGGGTCAGTTTTGCTCCCTTTTTGGATCTAGTTGAAACAGGAGAGAGGAGAGATAAAAATATCTCATTATTTGGGAGTTTAAAACTCATTCAAGCATGTGAAATAGGCTCCTCCTTCATGAGGGAAATTCCCCCATGCAGAGGTGTCAAAAATGCATCATTACTTCCAAATATCTCTCTTTTTTAACTATTAACCTTGTCCTTAGTCAACTCTTCATCTTATGTGAGTATTTACTCATTTTTGGGGGATTTTTCTTTTATTCTTCTATTTATCTCCTTCCTACATTTGGATGAATCTTATAGGATAGGTCCATAGGAACCTTAATTTAAAATTTCGAAAAAATCTTCACCCTCTGGATAATACCTCTTGAACAGATTATACTTAATTTCTAATGCACCTTCTGGAAATCTTTTTGAACTTCTGTTTCAGGGAAACTTATTTTAATAAGATGAGAATTTTTTCCATCCGAAAATATTTAAAATCTGAATATTATCTCTCTAGAATATTTTCTCTCTCTAGGCCAAAACTGGTAGAAACAAGATCTCTTATATTTCTGAAGAGGGATTTGATTACAGGGGAAGATGCGGACATCTTGAGAGGCTGGGGAGGAATCTTACAATCCAAATACTTTAAGTGACTAATGAGGAAGGTTTGATTCTTCCCTCTCTTTTTTTGGGCATTGTGAGTGGACAAGATTGAGGGTCACCCCATAGATGTTGCTTTGGTTGTTGATAAGGTTATGGGAATTCGCTTCCTTTTTAGCACCCAAATCCACTTGTTACCCTCATAGTAGCCTTGAGCTTGCAGAAGACGAGTTGGAATCCATCGAGAGGTAACCCGTGGTTTGGATTGATTTTTGTTGCGATGCCTCCTCATTTCCTTGACAGTAAGTTGGCGAGTGAAAAGCTTTAGGGACCCATGAGAGTAATGTTCGTGGAGTGTAAAAGGGTTAGGATGTTTTACGACTGAGACACTCCTTTTGGCCCATTCAATTTTGCATTGAGCCACTATCATCTAGGTTCGTCCAAAAATGACATGTTCTTTCAAAGTTCCCATGGGCATAAAAAATCGACATAACCAAGTGCTCGTTATCACCTTGGATGATAGTTTTAAACAAACCAAGCACTTTGGTATTTTTGGCACCACTTATCCCCTCTATTCTCATGTTATAATTTTTAAGTTGAGATTCACCCAACTGATTCCATGTAGCAAATGAGAGTAGATTGTGATTAGCACCCATGTCAAGCATAGCATTATAGAACACTTTACCATAGGGGCTAGATAATTCAATGGGTGTTCTGAGAGATGGAATGCATCCATGTTGTCGATTACCTCTCCAACATAAGCTTGTGTGGAAGGTCCAAGGTTTTCTTCTCAATGTTGTTAAAGTTTCCCTTGACTCCTATTGTTAAAGTTTTGCTTGTCTTTCCCTTGGGATTAGATCTTCTTTTGAGCGGCCTTTTCCATGGCAGCTTGTGTATCATGAGAAGCATATAAGGATTCTTTAATAAGAGGTCCATCATTTCTTAAACTTACTATACCACTAAGGAAATTGATAGTCTTAGCTCCGTTAAGAGTCTCAATATGTATAGTACCTTGTGTTGTAACTTCAAAAACCCTAAATGGTTGCTTTCAAGTGTATTTGGGATTTTTCTTTTCACTACGGATTACATAGATAAGTACAAGATCTCCTTGATTGATCTCCTTATTCTTGATATTTTGGTCAAACCACTTCTCTCTACAGTCTTTCTCTGTCAGCATGTTTTGTACTATAATTTGTCTTTCCTCTTCGAGTCATTCTAAAACAAATAATTGGTCAACCAATTCATCTCACCATCAGCTACTCTTAAGCTAGGAATCATGAACTCCCAAGGCATTACTACCTCAAGTCCATACACCATTTTAAAGGGTGTGCAACTAATTGCAACTTTGTATAATATGCGATAGGTGTATAAAGCTATTGTAAGCTTAAATTCCCAGTTAGTATATCTAAAAAGATGCAAAGGAGAAAAGAGCTTGAGCTCTTGCAAGCACACACACTGTTATAATTTCATCGTGGTCATGCTAGATCAAAGATGTGGAGGAGAGAGACTCACAAAATACAAGAAAATATCTTGCTTATTAAGTTGCTCAAAATACAACTAGGCTTCTTGCTCAATACGATGCCTTCTAGCTCCACCTTTAAATAGGTGAGCTAGTGGACCATAAGTCCATTCACACACACACCCTTCTCCTCCCCTTTTACATAACCTTAGTCTCTTAATACCCCCCCTCAATACCAACTATGAAAGAAAATTGGAATAGGTGGTATTGGACATAGGTTGCCTTTATAACATTAGACGTACAAGGTTAGGAATATAGGTGTGGGTACATTGAGATTTAAAATAATTTCTCAGTGGAGTTAGAGGCTGATACAAAGTTAGCCTTTGACTCTTTGTTAGGACATTTAGAAGTGATATGTCCCGTTTGTTTACACTTGTTACATTTCATTTTGTTGGGATGTTTGATCCAACAATTATTTGCCAAATGACCCACCTTTTTGCAATGGACACATCTTACTTTGATCACTTGATGTGACAAAGCTTGTTCGATATTCGATGAAGTTGTTGCATTTGAAGATTCAACTCCTCCCTTTGGCCTCTTTTCTTCATCAAGACAAGATTGAATGACTCCTTTAAGGGTGGGATTAGGTATGTTCTTCAGCCACTACATCATCTTCATCCATTCTCGCATTCACTGATGCAAGTTGAGCCATAAGGCCCTTCAAGTAAGAGATGAAGGCTCCGATGCCGTCTCCCTCTTTGAGTTCCAAGCTGAAAAATTCAATTTTAAGTGAGATCTTGGAATTCTTACCACGAGCTCCATAGAGCTTATCAAGCTCATCCCATTTCTCCTTTGCAGTCAGAAGCTAGTATGAAAGCCTCATCAAGATGAAGCATGATGATGGCTTGTGCCCTCTCATCATCTTCAATATCTTCAGCCTTAGTTCGATCAATAACCTTAGTGCCGGCGGGGATGAATGGCCCAAAACCTTTGGACATCATCTTGACAAGGACTTGCTAAGTGTGGAAGCCCTCTCTTGAGAACTTCTTAATTTGGGTGTTGTCCTTTGACATTGGGTATTGAAGGAGATTACTAGAGAGTAATGGGCTGATTTATGAAGAAGAAAAAACCAAAAATTTGGGTGTTGTCCTTTGAGATTACTAGAGAGTAATGGGCTGATTTATAAAGAAGAAAAAACCAAAAATTTGTGATGTTTTGGCTTAAGTAGAAAGAGAGAGGCTTATGAGAATGCAACAACCCTTAACCAAGCCAAGGATGTTGCATAAAAAAGGAGATTAAGATGGTGAAGCTTATGGTTTAGCATTTAGGGTTTGTGCCCAACCATTAATTTTGATGGAGATTAGCTTCATTAGTGTCAAAGAACACTTTGTTTGGTGATAAAAATCACCATTAGTGTTTAAAAACATGATTAGTGCTTAAGAGCACATTTCTAGCATCTAATGACACTTGCATTGCTGATTAGATTCACCATTAATGTTTAAGAACACTCTTAGTGTTTAGAAACACTTTGGAATGACTCCCCTTTGTTGGATTAGAAGCCTCATTAGTGTTAATCAACACTATTAGTGCTTATAAGCACACTTTGAAAAGCTTTGTGCACTTGAAGATGTTGATGGAGCTTGATGAGAATGAGGCTCATGAATACCTCATGGTGTATGCCCACCACTTCAAACTCAAAATAGGATCTGCAACAAGCCCTCACAAGAGCACTTAAGTGATTAGAGCTAAGAGGACAGGATTAGAGCAAAAAGAAGCTTGATTTTGAAGCTTTAATGGAAGCTTCAATGGCTTTCAAGGAGAGTAGCCTGGTTTTTCTACTGTAGCGAACGCATCAGGCCACCATTAGGGCTAAGATTCGGGCTGTAGGTAGTTGAGACTATGGGCTTCAAAAGCCCTAATCTCTCATAGCCTGTAATCACTTGCAGACATCGAATGCGTGTATGACATCGACGGTAGCTAGAAAATTGTGCCGGCTTGCTCAGACGACAATGCTACGGCAGAGAAGGGGTCACTTGTCTGATGAGCTATACGATCTTGAGCGCCCGAATGTCCTCTTCAAGTTTTTAGTTGAAAGCTCCATGAGTTCTTGCTTCCACGAGTTGCTGGAGCTGCTCCACTTGCAGGAGGTTCAGCTCCACAAAGAAAAATAATAATAGAGTTGACCTATTCTACACCACAAAAGTGACCTAAGCAACCAAAGCTCTAGATACCATGTTATAATTTCATGCTAGATCAAAGATGTGCAGGAGAGAGACTCACAAAATACAAGAAAATATCTTGCTTATTAAGTTGCTCAAAATACAACTAGGCTTCTTGCTCAATACAATGCCTTCTAGATCTTCTATCTGAGATACTACCAACCCAATCAGCATCTGTGTACCCATGTACACATATCTCTGTCCCAATTTCATAAAATAGTCCACAATGCAAAGTAGACCTCACATACCTCAGTATGCGTCTCAATGCATCCAAATGCGGTTTTCGAGGAGCCTGCATAAACTGACTCACCAACCCAACAACATAGCTCAAATCTGGCCTGGTGATTGTCATGTAGATCAAGCTTCCTACTATGCACCTATACAAAGTAGGATCCTCCAAAATCTCTCCTCAATCTGCACTCAACTTGCCATTCTAATCCAAGTATGGTATGATAGGCTTATAGCCTCTCATACCATACTTGGACAACATGTCCAAGCCATACTGTCTCTGCAGTAATCCAATACCATGTGGTGACATAATCACCTCAATGCCCAAGAAATATCTGAGCTCCCCCAAATCCTTTGTAAGATCCCTGACCCCACTGCGCAACGAATTTGGGGGTGCTAGCAGCGGAAGTAGCACTTCTTGCACGGGGCAGGGTCCCACAGTCGGGGCCTCGCCCACGGATATCTAGACAAGAGACTAATCCATCGGTTCTTCCAAAACCAAACTCGGAAAAACTTCCCTTGCCTGAAAAGCACGAGCGATTCCTCCAGGATAACTTTTCTCTAGCGTAGTCAAAAGCCTGAACTAACTGAACTGATCTGACCAAACCCGTAAGTCCCATAATCAAATCAGGGAAAAGATTGTACTTGGATCATAGAGACCAATGCTTTTTTCCTCATTGAGAGGCACAACTGTTGATTCTTTTCCATAGAATAGTTTTTATCCAAGATTTGCCTCATCTATCGTACTATACAGAAATTGAGAGATCCATCAGTCCAGCCTAACCCCATCGAGTCCCATGGGTTAGCCAACTGCCCAACCACTGTAGTGATGGGATCCAATTAGGAATTTTGATAGGTTTTGTCCCGGGTACCAGGGAAAAGAGTTCCCAGGCCCCTTAGCGGGATATTCATGTAAACATAAAACTAGTCACACCACTTACACACCCAATATGAACTTGCATTTTTCATAGATTCAACAATCTTTAAAATAATCATTTAATGAAACCATAGTGTTACTGATCGTAATCCTCTAATTATCCAGTTGAATCCTAATTTCCAATTCCTTCCTTCATCAGTGTACCTATGGCATCATTGGCAACCAGAACGCTCACCACCTGTTTACTTAGGGGCCTTTTCAATAGTTCCTAGCTCATAGTACCCGGCAATATAATCACATAAAATATCCAGATGGAATCTCCGTTGAAGATCAGCAAGATCAACCAACAGATCCATATAAAAGAGTCATGGACTCATCCGTTGAGGACCAGCAAGGTCAATCAACCAGATCCATGCCCAAATTCAGAAAACAACTCTTACTCCTTGTTCCAATATCTTCCCCGACGTACTTGTGGGTATCTTTGGTGGCCCAGAGCTTGAGCACCGTATGGTCAGCACCCTCTAGGATCCTTCACAGGTCACCTAGTGTTTCACTCATAGGCCGCTTCCTTGGTCCCTCATCCACTGTACCGGAAGCTCACCATTTAACGCGAGACGTCCTCCGATGACTCTTCGTCACAGCAGTTGCAACTTTAACAGATAGGTCTCCATGACCTCATTCACAAGACGGTCAAAATGCTTCCCCAGCATTCTTGACATAAAACAATCATTTAAAAACAGATTTCACAAACAAAGACAGTTTCCTCAGCTTTGATGTATGTAAAGTAGTATTGTGTATATATTTGTGCGCTTTCTTTAATGTATGTATTGATCTGCTTTAATTTTGGCAGCCTTTAGAGCTTTGAGCCTTGTTTTCTTAGTGTTTAAGTTTTGAATTTTAGTATCTTGAATTTTAGAGTGACATGAAAAGGTTTCTTTCATATAGTCTTAATGACATAGCATTATTTTCTTAGTTTTAATTAGTGGGCTACAAGATTCTGGAATTCAATATAGTACATATGGTTTTTTTCTTGCACTAGTGTGCTACTATATATAAATGTACATATATAAATATAAAAAACCAAATTTTTATGTGGGTGGAGAGTCGGCACACTTTCTCTTCTAAAAATTACACACCAAAGAATGTGCCCTCCCTTGGGAGTGTATATGTTGTTAATAATATAGATTCTAGATAGTGAAATATGTATTGTGATAATTGTGTGTGTGTGTGTGTGTGTGTGTGCACGTGCTTTTTGAATACATAGAAATGTATTCCATATTTTGGTTCTCCCCTTGAGAAAATATGTATGCAAATATTTGCTCTTTTTTGTGTGATATATAAGTGTTAAGGTGTCTGTGTTGTGTGTGTAATGTTTGGATTTTCTTACTCTAGTTTTTCAAGATGGAAAGCTTTGCATTGCACTCGTGTGGTACAGTATATATACATACATATAACCAAAGGATATATGTGTGTACAACATAAATTCTACATAAAAGATAATGATAGTAATATATTGCATAACCAACATTGGGGGAGGAGGGTATATATATATATAATGGGTGGTGCAGGTGCAACAGTCTACGTTAACAACCATAATTAGTATTGTTGATCTCACAGCCACTCACCTATAGTAGCATTATCTCTCATCATGGAAAATAAAGAAAGTTTCTACAAGAGTCATGAACCAGCAAAAGACTCGCTCGCTATCTTTGTGTGTGTTTGTGATTCAGTAGTAGTATGTATACTCATCAATGTATGCTGTGAGGGAGAGAGTACACAACCCATTTTAACCCCAGTAGTACTTCTAACCTCACCTGACGCACATCTTAGTGCCTGATTTTGACCGCCATCAATCCCCCACATCATCTTTGGTGGAAAAAATAAGGTTTTTGCAAACATCCCGAGTCAATTGAATCGGCAAAGACACACAAAAAAGAAAGAAAGAAAGAAAGAAAGAGAATTGTTACCTACGTGCCCTCATCTCCTCAATGATAACCCTGAGAGGAAAAATACGATCAAGTCTCTCTGAATCATGCAAGCAACCTATCTGCCTAATGATAGCTTGGAGAAAAAAATATGATAAAACGTCAAGTAATTCCTCCATGAATTTTGCTTGATATTTGTGTTTCACTACCCAAGAGCTAATCTTGACCTCCAGTATTACACCAAAGTATATTCGCCAAAGTATATTATGACCAATCATGATAGTTATTAGGTCCCACAAGGTTTCTTGGTGGATGGGGACAACTGTTGTATGGTGGTCCAAGAGCGGGGAAACCTTCTCACAAAGTCCTACTAAAGATGTTCTAGCAAGGAGAGTGGTTCAAAAGCAAGGTCTTCATGATCCTTGGGCTCTACCATGGTGCAACTTAACACAACCTTGGTGACATTAACTGTGTTAGAGGGTGGTAGATGTGTGGCATGGGATGTGAGATAGCTTTAGTGAATGAAGCCTGATTTAAGGCTTCATATAATTGGCATACATAGGTCTCTTATGTGACAAGATTTGTGATGGATGTTAGTCAATGTTCACGAAAAACTGGCCTTGGGTATATTTTCAGCAACTGAAATTTAGAAATCCCAATCAAATTTTGGGCTTGCCTTGAAGAAATCTGACAGTGACACCGAGTAGTGCTAATAACTAGCCACACTGAGAATGCTACCAATCAAGCATTGATACTTAACCCAAGAAAGTTTTCCTTAAAAAAGAACTCTTCAAAGAAATTTTGGTTAAAAACCTCTTCACAATCTCAACTTGCTAAAGTAAGCCAATGTTGGGTACAAAAGGACTAGCTGAATTTCCCAAAGATACTACCAAGACAACTGCTAAATCTAGGTGCCAAAGCCATGGAATTGCAATGTGGCAAGCAAACTCCGTAATAATAACCACAAAAGTAACATTTCAAGACCAAGTATGGCAACCAAAGTCAATAACAAGGAGCACCAGTTGAATTACATCCCATACTAGTAGAAGCATAAGAATATAATCTTAAAATGGAGATAAACTCATAAGAACCTACTAGTTTTAATCATGACAACAAAAAGGAAAGAAGCAAGCAAAAACCTTCACCTAGAAAACGTGGAAGACACACAAGAGCCCTCAATCTCAATCCTATAAATATACACACAAAACCCACTCCTAAAAAAGGAGAGGTACCACACAAACCTATTTGCAACAACGGGACAAAACCAAAACTGTCAAACTGAGTTGTATAAGAATTTTCATCCGAAGAAGGCAAGGTGACAAGTACCTCCTCTAGTGGTAGAAGGAGATGTATATCAATCCCTCAACATCAACTCACAAGCTAGTAGGATACCATATTTGAAGTTGCATACCTTACCACCAAGGTATCATCATGTTTGGACAAGAGGTATCACACCCTTGCTTACTACTTACTAATATCAATACTTTCACCTCTAAAAATGGTACCTTATGCGGTTGGGATGATCAACCCCTCAACATCAACTCGCAAGTTGGAAGGACACAATATTTGAAGTTACACCCCTTACCACCAAGGTATCATCATGGTTGGACAAGAGGTATCACACCCTTGCTTACTAAAATCAATACTTTCACCTCTAAATGGCACCTTATGTGGTTGGCATGATGCCTAAACAACGTTATGTGGCTAGAACATATGTAGAACACAAAACCCAAGTGTAAAGAATAATAAAATTTAAGTGATCCTACATGTTTATTTTCCACAAATTCTTGAATCTATGCACACATTTTTTGGTTTTCTTGGTTTTTTTTTTTAAATGTTGCACCATTTTATTGAATTATAGCCAAGATTGAGTACAATCTTGCTAGATATGGAGTGTTAGATTCAAATTGGTGAGAATAGGAGTGTTATACTATGGTTTGAGAAAATTTTTGGAGAAAAAGGGAGAAGGAAAAAGTTTTTTTCCCCACTTTTAGGGTTGTCTTTCATTTTTTTAAAAATGGTGAAAAGTGAGTGTCCTTCTTCTTCCCCTTTTTCCCCCTTTTAATCTTTCATGGAGACCTTGAAAGTATGCTCTTTACTACACATTTTACTAATAAAATGAAGCCATGGATCATTCTCTTCAAGAGACAAGTATGCTCTTTACTACATATTATACCACTTTTCTTCCACCAATAAATGAAGCCATGAATCATTCTCTTCAAGAGCTAAACAAGGAGCTTCTTTCGGCCATGGAAGGAAGGTAATTTTGCACCGTTACGCCACCCATGTGTGGGGCCATGTTGAGATGCATATGAAGAGTTAGCTACTTGCTTAAATCACTTCTACATGATATGGAAACTTCTTATCTTCATGTAAGCTTCATGTTGATACCTTCAATGCTTCATTTGAGAATAATTTTGGTGATTTAGGTTTTCCTTCGAAATTAGAGTTTCTCATGCTTATATAAGTAACACCCTAACCATCTTCTACATGCTCTTCTCTTCTTATATATGCTACCTATGCTTCGTTTTTCAAAGGAATTAGGATTTTTGAGTTTTTGGGTGTTAGTTCTCTTCCTCAAGCTTCCTCTACCCTCCCATACCATTTTTATGGCAGAATGTTCATGATTTTATGGTTTCTTGAGAGGAAAAGGGTTTAGGAAATTCTCCAAGATTAGGGTTTTTAGTGAAATTTCTCAATAAATTCAATCCATAATCCTCTTTCCCATGGTCTCTTCTATTCTACCATATGTTTCTTGATCTATTTGGCCAAAGAAAAAGGGTTTTATGAGAAAATAGGGTTTAGGAATCCTCATAAACCAAGGATTTTCTACATTTCCTTGCCTTATGTTTACATTGCCTTGGAACTCTACATGCCATTAATCATGCTCACATGCTTTACAAGGTTTATTAGTAAGAAACTATGAGTAATATCAAAAATATGAGATATTTTGGGTATCCAAAAATGAGTAAATGCTCACATAAGATGAAGAGTTGAAATGTACAAGGTTTATTAGTAAAAAACTATGAGCAATATTAAAAATATGGGATATTTTGGGTATCCAAAAATATTCATAATCTGAATATTCTCTCTCTGGAATATTTTCTCTCTCTAGGCTAAAACAGTTAGAAATAAGATCTTTTATATTTCTGAAGAGGGATTTGATTACACAGGAAGATACTGGACTTCTTGAGAGGCTGGGGAGGAATCTTATAGTATGTGCGCAGGGCTACTGGCTGAGCTCCGGGGGTCAATTCTATCACATGATCTACTTCCCGAATTGGAGGCATTTCAGTTAGCTCTGCTGGGAATAGATCATCAAATTCATTTAACCATCCTGGTTCTTTAGCCTTAAGCTTTGAGTCTACTAGGTTCATTTCGACAACATAAATTTGCTGCTTCTTTCTAAGTCCTTTCAGCAACTTAGAAGCTTTTACTAACTGAAGGTCTGGGGATCCGGAAACTCCAGTTCCTTGAACTTTGTTCCCGTGAAGGTCATGGAGGGAAATGGTTCCATTGTTTAAGAGAAACATTATGAAAAACTTGATTTTATCCATTAATCGTTCATCTAGGATAAAGAATGGTTGGATTTGCTAAAGAAGAGAGGGGAATGCCTTTTTTTAATGAGGCATAACATCATTTACAATTTAGAGAAGACAAAAATCGTAAAAACCATAAAAATGAATAAAAAAGAGAAGAATCTCCAACTTACGAAGGAATTTGAGAGCTTTCCTTTGGCTTGATGGTTTGAGGGTAACTCTTGTTTGAAACAAGAGTGGCCACCAGTCTTTAGAAGATGGAAGGTCAAAAACTAATAAATTATGAGTAAATTCACAGTTTTCTGGCTCTAGGGAGAAGCAGGGTAAGAGTGCAAAAACACTATTGAGTTTCAACAAAGGGGAAGGCTTCTATTTATAGGAAAAAGTGAGCTTCTAACCAAGCCAACTGATTCTAGAATTTTCCAGATCAGTTTGGTCAATTTTTGACCATTTTTGGGTCAGTTTTGCTCCCTTTTTGGATCTAGTTGAAACAGGAGAGAGGAGAGATAAAAATATCTCATTATTTGGGAGTTTAAAACTCATTCAAGCATGTGAAATAGGCTCCTCCTTCATGAGGGAAATTCCCCCATGCAGAGGTGTCAAAAATGCATCATTACTTCCAAATATCTCTCTTTTTTAACTATTAACCTTGTCCTTAGTCAACTCTTCATCCTATGTGAGTATTTACTCATTTTTGGGGGATTTTTCTTTTATTCTTCTATTTATCTCCTTCCTACATTTGGATGAATCTTATAGGATAGGTCCATATGAACCTTAATTTAAAATTTCGAAAAAATCTTCACCCCCTGGATAATACCTCTTGAACAGATTATACTTAATTTCTAATGCACCTTCTGGAAATCTTTTTGAACTTCTGTTTCAGGGAAACTTATTTTAATAAGATGAGAATTTTTTCCATCCGAAAATATTTAAAATCTGAATATTATCTCTCTAGAACATTTTCTCTCTCTAGGCCAAAACTGGTAGAAACAAGATCTCTTATATTTCTGAAGAGGGATTTGATTACAGGGGAAGATGCGGACATCTTGAGAGGCTGGGGAGGAATCTTACAATCCAAATACTTTAAGTGACTAATGAGGAAGGTTTTATTCTTCCCTCTTTTTTTTTGGGCATTGTGAGTGGACAAGATTGAGGGTCACCCCATAGATGTTGCTTTGGTTGTTGATAAGGTTATGGGAATTTGCTTCCTTTTTAGCACCCAAATCCACTTGTTACCCTCATAGTAGCCTTGAGCTTGCAGAAGACGAGTTGGAATCCATCGAGAGGTAACCCGTGGTTTGGATTGATTTTTGTTGCGATGCCTCCTCATTTCCTTGACAGTAAGTTGGCGAGTGAAAAGCTTTAGGGACCCATGAGAGTAATGTTCGTGGAGTGTAAAAGGGTTAGGATGTTTTACGACTGAGACACTCCTTTTGGCCCATTCAATTTTGCATTGAGCCACTATCATCTAGGTTCGTCCAAAAATGACATGTTCTTTTAAAGTTCCCATGGGCATAAAAAATCGACATAACCAAGTGCTCGTTATCACCTTGGATGATAGTTTTAAACAAACCAAGCACTTTGGTATTTTTGGCACCACTTATCCCCTCTATTCTCATGTTATACTTTTTAAGTTGAGATTCACCCAACTGATTCCATGTAGCAAATGAGAGTAGATTGTGATTAGCACCCAGGTCAAGCATAGCATTATAGAACACTTTACCATAGGGGCTAAATAATTCAATGGGTGTTCTGAGAGATGGAATGCATCCATGTTGTCGATTACCTCTCCAACATAAGCTTGTGTGGAAGGTCCAAGGTTTTCTTCTCAATGTTGTTAAAGTTTCCCTTGACTCCTATTGTTAAAGTTTTGCTTGTCTTTCCCTTGGGATTAGATCTTCTTTTGAGCGGCCTTTTCCATGGCAGCTTGTGTATCATGAGAAGCATATAAGGATTCTTTAATAAGAGGTCCATCATTTCTTAAACTTACTATACCACTAAGGAAATTGATAGTCTTAGCTCCGTTAAGAGTCTCAATATGTATAGTACCTTGTGGTGTAACTTCAAAAACCCTAAATGGTTGCTTTCAAGTGTATTTGGGATTTTTCTTTTCACTACGGATTACATAGATAAGTACAAGATCTCCTTGATTGATCTCCTTATTCTTGATATTTTGGTCAAACCACTTCTCTCTACAGTCTTTCTCTGTCAGCATGTTTTGTACTATAATTTGTCTTTCCTCTTCGAGTCATTCTAAAACAAATAATTGGTCAACCAATTCATCTCACCATCAGCTACTCTTAAGCTAGGAATCATGAACTCCCAAGGCATTACTACCTCAAGTCCATACACCATTTTAAAGGGTGTGCAACTAATTGCAACTTTGTATAATATGCGATAGGTGTATAAAGCTATTGTAAGCTTAAATTCCCAATTAGTATATCTAAAAAGATGCAAAGGAGAAAAGAGCTTGAGCTCTTGCAAGCACACACACTGTTATAATTTCATGGTGCTCATGCTAGATCAAAGATGTGGAGGAGAGAGACTCACAAAATACAAGAAAATATCTTGCTTATTAAGTTGCTCAAAATACAACTAGGCTTCTTGCTCAATACGATGCCTTCTAGCTCCACCTTTAAATAGGTGAGCTAGTGGACCATAAGTCCATTCACACACACACCCTTCTCCTCCCCTTTTACATAACCTTAGTCTCTTAATACCCCCCCTCAATACCAACTATGAAAGAAAATTGGAATAGGTGGTATTGGACATAGGTTGCCTTTATAACATTAGACGTACAAGGTTAGGAATATAGGTGTGGGTACATTGAGATTTAAAATAATTTCTCAGTGGAGTTAGAGGCTGATACAAAGTTAGCCTTTGACTCTTTGTTAGGACATTTAGAAGTGATATGTCCCGTTTGTTTACACTTGTTACATTTCATTTTGTTGGGATGTTTGATCCAACAATTATTTGCCAAATGACCCACCTTTTTGCAATGGACACATCTTACTTTGATCACTTGATGTGACAAAGCTTGTTCGATATTCGATGAAGTTGTTGCATTTGAAGATTCAACTCCTCCCTTTGGCCTCTTTTCTTCATCAAGACAAGATTGAATGACTCCTTTAAGGGTGGGATTAGGTATGTTCTTCAGCCACTACATCATCTTCATCCATTCTCGCATTCACTGATGCAAGTTGAGCCATGAGGCCCTTCAAGTGAGAGATGAAGGCTCCGATGCCGTCTCCCTCTTTGAGTTCCAAGCTGAAAAATTCAATTTTAAGTGAGATCTTGGAATTCTTACCACGAGCTCCATAGAGCTTATCAAGCTCATCCCATTTCTCCTTTGCAGTCAGAAGCTAGTATGAGAGCCTCATCAAGATGAAGCATGATGATGGCTTGTGCCCTCTCATCATCTTCAATATCTTCAGCCTTAGTTCGATCAATAACCTTAGTGCCAGCGGGGATGAATGGCCCAAAACCTTTGGACATCATCTTGACAAGGACTTGCTAAGTGTGGAAGCCCTCTCTTGAGAACTTCTTAATTTGGGTGTTGTCCTTTGACATTGGGTATTGAAGGAGATTACTAGAGAGTAATGGGCTGATTTATGAAGAAGAAAAAACCAAAAATTTGGGTGTTGTCCTTTGAGATTACTAGAGAGTAATGGGCTGATTTATAAAGAAGAAAAAACCAAAAATTTGTGATGTTTTGGCTTAAGTAGAAAGAGAGAGGCTTATGAGAATGCAACAACCCTTAACCAAGCCAAGGATGTTGCATAAAAAAGGAGATTAAGATGGTGAAGCTTATGGTTTAGCATTTAGGGTTTGTGCCCAACCATTAATTTTGATGGAGATTAGCTTCATTAGTGTCAAAGAACACTTTGTTTGGTGATAAAGATCACCATTAGTGTTTAAAAACATGATTAGTGCTTAAGAGCACATTTCTAGCATCTAATGACACTTGCATTGCTGATTAGATTCACCATTAATGTTTAAGAACACTCTTAGTGTTTAGAAACACTTTGGAATGACTCCCCTTTGTTGGATTAGAAGCCTCATTAGTGTTAATCAACACTATTAGTGCTTATAAGCACACTTTGAAAAGCTTTGTGCACTTGAAGATGTTGATGGAGCTTGATGAGAATGAGGCTCATGAATACCTCATGGTGTATGCCCACCACTTCAAACTCAAAATAGGATCTGCAACAAGCCCTCACAAGAGCACTTAAGTGATTAGAGCTAAGAGGACAGGATTAGAGCAAAAAGAAGCTTGATTTTGAAGCTTTAATGGAAGCTTCAATGGCTTTCAAGGAGAGTAGCCTGGTTTTTCTACTGTAGCGAACGCATCAGGCCGCCATTAGGGCTAAGATTCGGGCTGTAGGTAGTTGAGACTATGGGCTTCAAAAGCCCTAATCTCTCATAGCCTGTAATCACTTGCAGACATCGAATGCGTGTACGACATCGACGGTAGCTAGAAAATTGTGCCGGCTTGCTCAGACGACAATGCTACGGCAGAGAAGGGGTCACTTGTCTGATGAGCTGTACAATCTTGAGCGCCCGAACGTCCTCTTCAAGTTTTTAGTTGAAAGCTCCATGAGTTCTTACCTCCACGAGTTGCTGGAGCTGCTCCACTTGCAGGAGGTTCAGCTCCACAAAGAAAAATAATAATAGAGTTGACCTATTCTACACCACAAAAGTGACCTAAGCAACCAAAGCTCTAGATACCATGTTATAATTTCATGCTAGATCAAAGATGTGCAGGAGAGAGACTCACAAAATACAAGAAAATATCTTGCTTATTAAGTTGCTCAAAATACAACTAGGCTTCTTGCTCAATACAATGCCTTCTAGATCTTCTATCTGAGATACTACCAACCCAATCAGCATCTGTGTACCCATGTACACATATCTCTGTCCCAATTTCATAAAATAGTCCACAATGCAAAGTAGACCTCACATACCTCAGTATGCGTCTCAATGCATCCAAATGCGGTTTTCGAGGAGCTTGCATAAACTAACTCACCAACCCAACAACATAGCTCAAATCTGGCCTGGTGATTGTCATGTAGATCAAGCTTCCTACTATGCACCTATACAAAGTAGGATCCTCCAAAATCTCTCCTCAATCTGCACTCAACTTGCCATTCTAATCCAAGTATGGTATGATAGGCTTATAGCCTCTCATACCATACTTGGACAACATGTCCAAGCCATACTGTCTCTGCAGTAATCCAATACCATGTGGTGACATAATCACCTCAATGCCCAAGAAATATCTGAGCTCCCCCAAATCCTTTGTAAGATCCCTGACCCCACTGCACAACAAATTTGGGGGTGCTAGCAGCGGAAGTAGCACTTCTTGCACGGGGCAGGGTCCCACAGTCGGGGCCTCGCCCACAGATATCTAGACAAGAGACTAATCCATCGGTTCTTCCAAAACCAAACTCGGAAAAACTTCCCTTGCCTGAAAAGCACGAGCGATTCCTCCAGGATAACTTTTCTCTAGCGTAGTCAAAAGCCTGAACTAACTGAACTGATCTGACCGAACCCGTAAGTCCCATAATCAAATCAGGGAAAAGATTGTACTTGGATCATAGAGACCAACGCTTTTTTCCTCATTGAGAGGCACAACTGTTGATTCTTTTCCATAGAATAGTTTTTATCCAAGATTTGCCTCATCTATCGTACTATACAGAAATTGAGAGATCCATCAGTCCAGCCTAACCCCATCGAGTCCCATGGGTTAGCCAACTGCCCAACCACTGTAGTGATGGGATCCAATTAGGAATTTTGATAGGTTTTGTCCCGGGTACCAGGGAAAAGAGTTCCCAGGCCCCTTAGCGGGATATTCATGTAAACATAAAACTAGTCACACCACTTACACACCCAATATGAACTTGCATTTTTCATAGATTCAACAATCTTTAAAATAATCATTTAATGAAACCATAGTGTTACTGATCGTAATCCTCTAATTATCCAGTTGAATCCTAATTTCCAATTCCTTCCTTCATCAGTGTACCTATGGCATCATTGGCAACCAGAACGCTCACCACCTGTTTACTCAGGGGCCTTTTCAATAGTTCCTAGCTCATAGTACCCGACAATATAATCACATAAAAATATCCAGATGGAATCTCCGCCATTGAAGATCAGCAAGATCAACCAACAGATCCATATAAAAGAGTCATGGACTCATCCGTTGAGGACCAACAAGGTCAATCAACCAGATCCATGCCCAAATTCAGAAAACAACTCTTACTCCTTGTTCCAATATCTTCCCCGACGTACTTGTGGGTATCTTTGGTGGCCCAGAGCTTGAGCACCGTATGGTCAGCACCCTCTAGGATCCTTCACAGGTCACCTAGTGTTTCACTCATAGGCTGCTTCCTTGGTCCCTCATCCACTGTACCGGAAGCTCACCATTTAACGCGAGACGTCCTCCGATGACTCTTCGTCACAGCAGTTGCAACTTTAACAGATAGGTCTCCATGACCTCATTCACAAGACGGTCAAAATGCTTCCCCAGCATTCTTGACATAAAACAATCATTTAAAAACAGATTTCACAAACAAAGACAGTTTCCTCAGCTTTGATGTATGTAAAGTAGTATTGTGTATATATTTGTGCGCTTTCTTTAATGTATGTATTGATCTGCTTTAATTTTGGCAGCCTTTAGAGCTTTGAGCCTTGTTTTCTTAGTGTTTAAGTTTTGAATTTTAGTATCTTGAATTTTAGAGTGACATGAAAAGGTTTCTTTCATATAGTCTTAATGACATAGCATTATTTTCTTAGTTTTAATTAGTGGGCTACAAGATTCTGGAATTCAATATAGTACATATGGTTTTTTTCTTGCACTAGTGTGCTACTATATATAAATGTACATATATAAATATAAATAACCAAATTTTTATGTGGGTGGAGAGTCGGCACACTTTCTCTTCTAAAAATTACACACCAAAGAATGTGCCCTCCCTTGGGAGTGTATATGTTGTTAATAATATAGATTCTAGATAGTGAAATATGTATTGTGATAATTGTGTGTGTGTGTGTGTGTGCACGTGCTTTTTGAATACATAGAAATGTATTCCATATTTTGGTTCTCCCCTTGAGAAAATATGTATGCAAATATTTGCTCTTTTTTGTGTGATATATAAGTGTTAAGGTGTCTGTGTTGTGTGTGTAATGTTTGGATTTTCTTACTCTAGTTTTTTAAGATGGAAAGCTTTGCATTGCACTAGTGTGGTACAGTATATATACATACATATAACCAAAGGATATATGTGTGTACAACATAAATTCTACATAAAAGATAATGATAGTAATATATTGCATAACCAACATTGGGGGAGGAGGGTATATATATATATAATGGGTGGTGCAGGTGCAACAGTCTACGTTAACAACCATAATTAGTATTGTTGATCTCACAGCCACTCACCTATAGTAGCATTATCTCTCATCATGGAAAATAAAGAAAGTTTCTACAAGAGTCATGAACCAGCAAAAGACTCGCTCGCTATCTTTGTGTGTGTTTGTGATTCAGTAGTAGTATGTATACTCATCAATGTATGCTGTGAGGGAGAGAGTACACAACCCATTTTAACCCCAGTAGTACTTCTAACCTCACCTGACGCACATCTTAGTGCCTGATTTTGACCGCCATCAATCCCCCACATCATCTTTGGTGGAAAAAATAAGGTTTTTGCAAACATCCCGAGTCAATTGAATCGGCAAAGACACACAAAAAAGAAAGAAAGAAAGAAAGAAAGAGAATTGTTACCTACGTGCCCTCATCTCCTCAATGATAAACCTGAGAGGAAAAATACGATCAAGTCTCTCTGAATCATGCAAGCAACCTATCTGCCTAATGATAGCTTGGAGAAAAAAATATGATAAAACGTCAAGTAATTCCTCCATGAATTTTGCTTGATATTTGTGTTTCACTACCCAAGAGCTAATCTTGACCTCCAGTATTACACCAAAGTATATTCGCCAAAGTATATTATGACCAATCATGATAGTTATTAGGTCCCACAAGGTTTCTTGGTGGATGGGGACAACTGTTGTATGGTGGTCCAAGAGCGGGGAAACCTTCTCACAAAGTCCTATTAAAGATGTTCTAGCAAGGAGAGTGGTTCAAAAGCAAGGTCTTCATGATCCTTGGGCTCTACCATGGTGCAACTTAACACAACCTTGGTGACATTAACTGTGTTAGAGGGTGGTAGATGTGTGGCATGGGATGTGAGATAGCTTTAGTGAATGAAGCCTGATTTAAGGCTTCATATAATTGGCATACATAGGTCTCTTATGTGACAAGATTTGTGATGGATGTTAGTCAATGTTCACGAAAAACTGGCCTTGGCAGCAACTGAAATTTAGAAATCCCAATCAAATTTTGGGCTTGCCTTGAAGAAATCTGACAGTGACACCGAGTAGTGCTAATAACTAGCCACACTGAGAATGCTACCAATCAAGTATTGATACTTAACCCAAGAAATTTTTCCTTAAAAAAGAACTCTTCAAAGAAATTTTGGTTAAAAACCTCTTCACAATCTCAACTTGCTAAAGTAAGCCAATGTTGGGTACAAAAGGACTAGCTGAATTTCCCAAAGATACTACCAAGACAACTGCTAAATCTAGGTGCCAAAGCCATGGAATTGCAATGTGGCAAGCAAACTCCATAATAATAACCACAAAAGTAACATTTCAAGACCAAGTATGGCAACCAAAGTCAATAACAAGGAGCACCAGTTGAATTACATCCCATACTAGTAGAAGCATAAGAATATAATCTTAAAATGGAGATAAACTCATAAGAACCTACTAGTTTTAATCATGACAACAAAAAGGAAAGAAGCAAGCAAAAACCTTCACCTAGAAAACGTGGAAGACACACAAGAGCCCTCAATCTCAATCCTATAAATATACACACAAAACCCACTCCTAAAAAAGGAGAGGTACCACACAAACCTATTTGCAACAACGGGACAAAACCAAAACTGTCAAACTGAGTTGTATAAGAATTTTCATCCGAAGAAGGCAAGGTGACAAGTACCTCCTCTAGTGGTAGAAGGAGATGTATAGCAATCCCTCAACATCAACTCACAAGCTAGTAGGATACCATATTTGAAGTTGCATACCTTACCACCAAGGTATCATCATGTTTGGACAAGAGGTATCACACCCTTGCTTACTACTTACTAATATCAATACTTTCACCTCTAAAAATGGTACCTTATGCGGTTGGGATGATCAACCCCTCAACATCAACTTGCAAGTTGGAAGGACACAATATTTGAAGTTACACCCCTTACCACCAAGGTATCATCATGGTTGGACAAGAGGTATCACACCCTTGCTTACTAAAATCAATACTTTCACCTCTAAATGGCACCTTATGTGGTTGGCATGATGCCTAAACAACGTTATGTGGCTAGAACATATGTAGAACACAAAACCCAAGTGTAAAGAATAATAAAATTTAAGTGATCCTACATGTTTATTTTCCACAAATTCTTGAATCTATGCACACATTTTTTGGTTTTCTTGGTTTTTTTTTAAAAATGTTGCACCATTTTATTGAATTATAGCCAAGATTGAGTACAATCTTGCTAGATATGGAGTGTTAGATTCAAATTGGTGAGAATAGGAGTGTTATACTATGGTTTGAGAAAATTTTTGGAGAAAAAGGGAGAAGGAAAAAGTTTTTTTCCCCACTTTTAGGGTTGTCTTTCATTTTTTTAAAAATGGTGAAAAGTGAGTGTCCTTCTTCTTCCCCTTTTTCCTCCTTTTAATCTTTCATGGAGACCTTGAAAGTATGCTCTTTACTACACATTATACTAATAAAATGAGGCCATGGATCATTCTCTTCAAGAGACAAGTATGCTCTTTACTACATATTATACCACTTTTCTTCCACCAATAAATGAAGCCATGGATCATTCTCTTCAAGAGCTAAACAAGGAGCTTCTTTCGGCCATGGAAGGAAGGTAATTTTGCACCGTTACGCCACCCATGTGTGGGGCCATGTTGAGATGCATATGAAGAGTTAGCTACTTGCTTAAATCACTTCTACATGATATGGAAACTTCTTATCTTCATGTAAGCTTCATGTTGATACCTTCAATGCTTCATTTGAGAATAATTTTGGTGATTTAGGTTTTCCTTCGAAATTAGAGTTTCTCATGCTTATATAAGTAACACCCTAACCATCTTCTACATGCTCTTCTCTTCTTATATATGCTACCTATGCTTCGTTTTTCAAAGGAATTAGGATTTTTGAGTTTTTGGGTGTTAGTTCTCTTCCTCAAGCTTCCTCTACCCTCCCATACCATTTTTATGGCAGAATGTTCATGATTTTATGGTTTCTTGAGAGGAAAAGGGTTTAGGAAATTCTCCAAGATTAGGGTTTTTAGTGAAATTTCTCAATAAATTCAATCCATAATCCTCTTTCCCATAGTCTTTTCTATTCTACCATATGTTTCTTGATCTATTTGGCCAAAGAAAAAGGGTTTTATGAGAAAATAGGGTTTAGGAATCCTCATAAACCAAGGATTTTCTACATTTCCTTGCCTTATGTTTACATTGCCTTGGAACTCTACATGCCATTAATCATGCTCACATGCTTTACAAGGTTTATTAGTAAGAAACTATGAGTAATATCAAAAATATGAGATATTTTGGGTATCCAAAAATGAGTAAATGCTCACATAAGATGAAGAGTTGAAATGTACAAGGTTTATTAGTAAAAAACTATGAGCAATATTAAAAATATGGGATATTTTGGGTATCCAAAAATATTCATAATCTGAATATTCTCTCTCTGGAATATTTTCTCTCTCTAGGCTAAAACAGTTAGAAATAAGATCTTTTATATTTCTAAAGAGGGATTTGATTACACAGGAAGATACTGGACTTCTTGAGAGGCTGGGGAGGAATCTTATAGTATGTGCGCAGGGCTACTGGCTGAGCTCCGGGGGTCAATTCTATCACATGATCTACTTCCCGAATTGGAGGCATTTTAGTTAGCTCTGCTGGGAATAGATCATCAAATTCATTTAACCATCCTGGTTCTTTAGCCTTAAGCTTTGAGTCTACTAGGTTCATTTCGACAACATAAATTTGCTGCTTCTTTCTAAGTCCTTTCAGCAACTTAGAAGCTTTTACTAACTGAAGGTCTGGGGATCCGGAAACTCCAGTTCCTTGAACTTTGTTCCCGTGAAGGTCATGGAGGGAAATGGTTCCATTGTTTAAGAGAAACATTATGAAAAACTTGATTTTATCCATTAATCGTTCATCTAGGATAAAGAATGGTTGGATTTGCTAAAGAAGAGAGGGGAATGCCTTTTTTTAATGAGGCATAACATCATTTACAATTTAGAGAAGACAAAAATCGTAAAAACCATAAAAATGAATAAAAAAGAGAAGAATCTCCAACTTACGAAGGAATTTGAGAGCTTTCCTTTGGCTTGATGGTTTGAGGGTAACTCTTGTTTGAAACAAGAGTGGCCACCAGTCTTTAGAAGAGGGAAGGTCAAAAACTAATGAATTATGAGTAAATTCACAGTTTTCTGGCTCTAGGGAGAAGCAGGGTAAGAGTGCAAAAACACTATTGAGTTTCAACAAAGGGGAAGGCTTCTATTTATAAGAAAAAGTGAGCTTCTAATCAAGCCAACTGATTCTAGAATTTTCCAGATCAGTTTGGTCAATTTTTGACCATTTTTGGGTCAGTTTTGCTCCCTTTTTGGATCTAGTTGAAACAGGAGAGAGGAGAGATAAAAATATCTCATTATTTGGGAGTTTAAAACTCATTCAAGCATGTGAAATAGGCTCCTCCTTCATGAGGGAAATTCCCCCATGCAGAGGTGTCAAAAATGCATCATTACTTCTAAATATCTCTCTTTTTTAACTATTAACCTTGTCCTTAGTCAACTCTTCATCCTATGTGAGTATTTACTCATTTTTGGGGGATTTTTCTTTTATTCTTCTATTTATCTCCTTCCTACATTTGGATGAATCTTATAGGATAGGTCCATATGAACCTTAATTTAAAATTTCGAAAAAATCTTCACCCCCTGGATAATAAATCTTGAACAGATTATACTTAATTTCTAATGCACCTTCTGGAAATCTTTTTGAACTTCTGTTTCAGGGAAACTTATTTTAATAAGATGAGAATTTTTTCCATCCGAAAATATTTAAAATCTGAATATTATCTCTCTAGAACATTTTCTCTCTCTAGGCCAAAACTGGTAGAAACAAGATCTCTTATATTTCTGAAGAGGGATTTGATTACAGGGGAAGATGCGGACATCTTGAGAGGCTGGGGAGGAATCTTACAATCCAAATACTTTAAGTGACTAATGAGGAAGGTTTGATTCTTCCCTCTTTTTTTTTGGGCATTGTGAGTGGACAAGATTGAGGGTCACCCCATAGATGTTGCTTTGGTTGTTGATAAGGTTATGGGAATTTGCTTCCTTTTTAGCACCCAAATCCACTTGTTACCCTCATAGTAGCCTTGAGCTTGCAGAAGACGAGTTGGAATCCATCGAGAGGTAACCCGTGGTTTGGATTGATTTTTGTTGCGATGCCTCCTCATTTCCTTGACAGTAAGTTGGCGAGTGAAAAGCTTTAGGGACCCATGAGAGTAATGTTCGTGGAGTGTAAAAGGGTTAGGATGTTTTACGACTGAGACACTCCTTTTGGCCCATTCAATTTTGCATTGAGCCACTATCATCTAGGTTCGTCCAAAAATGACATGTTCTTTTAAAGTTCCCATGGGCATAAAAAATCGACATAACCAAGTGCTCGTTATCACCTTGGATGATAGTTTTAAACAAACCAAGCACTTTGGTATTTTTGGCACCACTTATCCCCTCTATTCTCATGTTATACTTTTTAAGTTGAGATTCACCCAACTGATTCCATGTAGCAAATGAGAGTAGATTGTGATTAGCACCCAGGTCAAGCATAGCATTATAGAACACTTTACCATAGGGGCTAAATAATTCAATGGGTGTTCTGAGAGATGGAATGCATCCATGTTGTCGATTACCTCTCCAACATAAGCTTGTGTGGAAGGTCCAAGGTTTTCTTCTCAATGTTGTTAAAGTTTCCCTTGACTCCTATTGTTAAAGTTTTGCTTGTCTTTCCCTTGGGATTAGATCTTCTTTTGAGCAGCCTTTTCCATGGCAGCTTGTGTATCATGAGAAGCATATAAGGATTCTTTAATAAGAGGTCCATCATTTCTTAAACTTACTATACCACTAAGGAAATTGATAGTCTTAGCTCCGTTAACAGTCTCAATATGTATAGTACCTTGTGGTGTAACTTCAAAAACCCTAAATGGTTGCTTTCAAGTGTATTTGGGATTTTTCTTTTCACTACGGATTACATAGATAAGTACAAGATCTCCTTGATTGATCTCCTTATTCTTGATATTTTGGTCAAACCACTTCTCTCTACAGTCTTTCTCTGTCAGCATGTTTTGTACTATAATTTGTCTTTCCTCTTCGAGTCATTCTAAAACAAATAATTGGTCAACCAATTCATCTCACCATCAGCTACTCTTAAGCTAGGAATCATGAACTCCCAAGGCATTACTACCTCAAGTCCATACACCATTTTAAAGGGTGTGCAACTAATTGCAACTTTGTATAATATGCGATAGGTGTATAAAGCTATTGTAAGCTTAAATTCCCAATTAGTATATCTAAAAAGATGCAAAGGAGAAAAGAGCTTGAGCTCTTGCAAGCACACACACTGTTATAATTTCATGGTGCTCATGCTAGATCAAAGATGTGGAGGAGAGAGACTCACAAAATACAAGAAAATATCTTGCTTATTAAGTTGCTCAAAATACAACTAGGCTTCTTGCTCAATACGATGCCTTCTAGCTCCACCTTTAAATAGGTGAGCTAGTGGACCATAAGTCCATTCACACACACACCCTTCTCCTCCCCTTTTACATAACCTTAGTCTCTTAATACCCCCCCTCAATACCAACTATGAAAGAAAATTGGAATAGGTGGTATTGGACATAGGTTGCCTTTATAACATTAGACGTACAAGGTTAGGAATATAGGTGTGGGTACATTGAGATTTAAAATAATTTCTCAGTGGAGTTAGAGGCTGATACAAAGTTAGCCTTTGACTCTTTGTTAGGACATTTAGAAGTGATATGTCCCGTTTGTTTACACTTGTTACATTTCATTTTGTTGGGATGTTTGATCCAACAATTATTTGCCAAATGACCCACCTTTTTGCAATGGACACATCTTACTTTGATCACTTGATGTGACAAAGCTTGTTCGATATTCGATGAAGTTGTTGCATTTGAAGATTCAACTCCTCCCTTTGGCCTCTTTTCTTCATCAAGACAAGATTGAATGACTCCTTTAAGGGTGGGATTAGGTATGTTCTTCAGCCACTACATCATCTTCATCCATTCTCGCATTCACTGATGCAAGTTGAGCCATGAGGCCCTTCAAGTGAGAGATGAAGGCTCCGATGCCGTCTCCCTCTTTGAGTTCCAAGCTGAAAAATTCAATTTTAAGTGAGATCTTGGAATTCTTACCACGAGCTCCATAGAGCTTATCAAGCTCATCCCATTTCTCCTTTGCAGTCAGAAGCTAGTATGAGAGCCTCATCAAGATGAAGCATGATGATGGCTTGTGCCCTCTCATCATCTTCAATATCTTCAGCCTTAGTTCGATCAATAACCTTAGTGTCGGCAGGGATGAATGGCCCAAAAACTTTGGACATCATCTTGACAAGGACTTGCTAAGTGTGGAAGCCCTCTCTTGAGAACTTCTTATTAATTTGGGTGTTGTCCTTTGACATTGGGTATTGAAGGAGATTACTAGAGAGTAATGGGCTGATTTATGAAGAAGAAAAAACCAAAAATTTGGGTGTTGTCCTTTGAGATTACTAGAGAGTAATGGGCTGATTTATAAAGAAGAAAAAACCAAAAATTTGTGATGTTTTGGCTTAAGTAGAAAGAGAGAGGCTTATGAGAATGCAACAACCCTTAACCAAGCCAAGGATGTTGCATAAAAAAGGAGATTAAGATGGTGAAGCTTATGGTTTAGCATTTAGGGTTTGTGCCCAACCATTAATTTTGATGGAGATTAGCTTCATTAGTGTCAAAGAACACTTTGTTTGGTGATAAAGATCACCATTAGTGTTTAAAAACATGATTAGTTCTTAAGAGCACATTTCTAGCATCTAATGACACTTGCATTGCTGATTAGATTCACCATTAATGTTTAAGAACACTCTTAGTGTTTAGAAACACTTTGGAATGACTCCCCTTTGTTGGATTAGAAGCCTCATTAGTGTTAATCAACACTATTAGTGCTTATAAGCACACTTTGAAAAGCTTTGTGGACTTGAAGATGTTGATGGAGCTTGATGAGAATGAGGCTCATGAATACCTCATGGTGTATGCCCACCACTTCAAACTCAAAATAGGATCTGTAACAACAAGCCCTCACAAGAGCACTTAAGTGATTAGAGCTAAGAGGATAGGATTAGAGCAAAAAGAAGCTTGATTTTGAAGCTTTAATGGAAGCTTCAATGGCTTTCAAGGAGAGTAGCCTGGTTTTTCTACTGTAGCGAACGCATCAGGCCGCCATTAGGGCTAAGATTCGGGCTGTAGGTAGTTGAGACTATGGGCTTCAAAAGCCCTAATCTCTCATAGCCTGTAATCACTTGCAGACATCGAATGCGTGTACGACATCGACGGTAGCTAGAAAATTGTGCCGGCTTGCTCAGACGACAATGCTACGGCAGAGAAGGGGTCACTTGTCTGATGAGCTGTACGATCTTGAGCGCCCAAACGTCCTCTTCAAGTTTTTAGTTGAAAGCTCCATGAGTTCTTGCCTCCACGAGTTGCTGGAGCTGCTCCACTTGCAGGAGGTTCAGCTCCACAAAGAAAAATAATAATAGAGTTGACCTATTCTACACCACAAAAGTGACCTAAGCAACCAAAGCTCTAGATACCATGTTATAATTTCATGCTAGATCAAAGATGTGCAGGAGAGAGACTCACAAAATACAAGAAAATATCTTGCTTATTAAGTTGCTCAAAATACAACTAGGCTTCTTGCTCAATACAATGCCTTCTAGATCTTCTATCTGAGATACTACCAACCCAATCAGCATCTGTGTACCCATGTACACATATCTCTGTCCCAATTTCATAAAATAGTCCACAATGCAAAGTAGACCTCACATACCTCAGTATGCGTCTCAATGCATCCAAATGCGGCTTTCGAGGAGCCTGCATAAACTGACTCACCAACCCAACAACATAGCTCAAATCTGGCCTGGTGATTGTCATGTAGATCAAGCTTCCTACTATGCACCTATACAAAGTAGGATCCTCCAAAATCTCTCCTCAATCTGCACTCAACTTGCCATTCTAATCCAAGTATGGTATGATAGGCTTATAGCCTCTCATACCATACTTGGACAACATGTCCAAGCCATACTGTCTCTGCAGTAATCCAATACCATGTGGTGACATAATCACCTCAATGCCCAAGAAATATCTGAGCTCCCCCAAATCCTTTGTAAGATCCCTGACCCCACTGCGCAACGAATTTGGGGATGCTAGCAGCGGAAGTAGCACTTCTTGTACGGGGCAGGGTCCCACAGTCGGGGCCTCGCGCACGGATATCTAGACAAGAGACTAATCCATCGGTTCTTCCAAAACCAAACTCGGAAAAACTTCCCTTGCCTGAAAAGCACGAGCGATTCCTCCAGGATAACTTTTCTCTAGCGTAGTCAAAAGCCTGAACTAACTGAACTGATCTGACCGAACCCGTAAGTCCCATAATCAAATCAGGGAAAAGATTGTACTTGGATCATAGAGACCAACGCTTTTTTCCTCATTGAGAGGCACAACTGTTGATTCTTTTCCATAGAATAGTTTTTATCCAAGATTTACCTCATCTATCGTACTATACAGAAATTGAGAGATCCATCAGTCCAGCCTAACCCCATCGAGTCCCATGGGTTAGCCAATTGCCCAACCACTGTAGTGATGGGATCCAATTAGGAATTTTGATAGGTTTTGTCCCGGGTACCAGGGAAAAGAGTTCCCAGGCCCCTTAGCGGGATATTCATGTAAACATAAAACTAGTCACACCACTTACACACCCAATATGAACTTGCATTTTTCATAGATTCAACAATCTTTAAAATAATCATTTAATGAAACCATAGTGTTACTGGTCATAATCCTCTAATTATCCAGTTGAATCCTAATTTTCAATTCCTTCCTTCATCAGTGTACCTATGGCATCATTGGCAACCAGAACGCTCACCACCTGTTTACTCAGGGGCCTTTTCAATAGTTCCTAGCTCATAGTACCCGGCAATATAATCACATAAAAATATCCAGATGGAATCTCCGTTGAAGATCAGCAAGATCAACCAACAGATCCATATAAAAGAGTCATGGACTCATCCGTTGAGGACCAGCAAGGTCAATCAACCAGATCCATGCCCAAATTCAGAAAACAAGTCTTACTCCTTGTTCCAATATCTTCCCCGACGTACTTGTGGGTATCTTTGGTGGCCCAGAGCTTGAGCACCGTATGGTCAGCACCCGCTAGGATCCTTCACAGGTCACCTAGTGTTTCACTCATAGGCCGCTTCCTTGGTCCCTCATCCACTGTACCGAAAGCTCACCATTTAACGCGAGACGTCCTCCGATGACTCTTCGTCACAGCAGTTGCAACTTTAACAGATAGGTCTCCATGACCTCATTCACAAGACGGTCAAAATGCTTCCCCAGCATTCTTAACATAAAACAATCATTTAAAAACAGATTTCACAAACAAAGATAGTTTCCTCAGCTTTGATGTATGTAAAGTAGTATTGTGTATATATTTGTGCGCTTTCTTTAATGTATGTATTGATCTGCTTTAATTTTGGCAGCCTTTAGAGCTTTGAGCCTTGTTTTCTTAGTGTTTAAGTTTTGAATTTTAGTATCTTGAATTTTAGAGTGACATGAAAAGGTTTCTTTCATATAGTCTTAATGACATAGCATTATTTTCTTAGTTTTAATTAGTGGGCTACAAGATTCTGGAATTCAATATAGTACATATGGTTTTTTTCTTGCACTAGTGTGCTACTATATATAAATGTACATATATAAATATAAATAACCAAATTTTTATGTGGGTGGAGAGTCGGCACACTTTCTCTTCTAAAAATTACACACCAAAGAATGTGCCCTCCCTTGGGAGTGTATATGTTGTTAATAATATAGATTCTAGATAGTGAAATATGTATTGTGATAATTGTGTGTGTGTGTGTGTGTGTGTGCACGTGCTTTTTGAATACATAGAAATGTATTCCATATTTTGGTTCTCCCCTTGAGAAAATATGTATGCAATATATGCTCTTTTTTGTGTGATATATAAGTGTTAAGGTGTCTGTGTTGTGTGTGTAATGTTTGGATTTTCTTACTCTAGTTTTTTAAGATGGAAAGCTTTGCATTGCACTAGTGTGGTACAGTATATATACATACATATAACCAAAGGATATATGTGTGTACAACATAAATTCTACATAAAAGATAATGATAGTAATATATTGCATAACCAACATTGGGGGAGGAGGGTATATATATATATAATGGGTGGTGCAGGTGCAACAGTTGTTGAGAGAAGTCTACGTTAACAACCATAATTAGTATTGTTGATCTCACAGCCACTCACCTATAGTAGCATTATCTCTCATCATGGAAAATAAAGAAAGTTTCTACAAGAGTCATGAACCAGCAAAAGACTCGCTCGCTATCTTTGTGTGTGTTTGTGATTCAGTAGTAGTATGTATACTCATCAATGTATGCTGTGAGGGAGAGAGTACACAACCCATTTTAACCCCAGTAGTACTTCTAACCTCACCCGACGCACATCTTAGTGCCTGATTTTGACCGCCATCAGTCCCCCACATCATCTTTGGTGGAAAAAATAAAGTTTCTGCAAACATCCCGAGTCAATTGAATCGGAGACCTTCCAAAGACACACAAAAAAGAAAGAAAGAAAGAAAGAAAGAGAATTGTTACCTACGTGCCCTCATCTCCTCAATGATAACCCTGAGAGGAAAAATACGATCAAGTCTCTCTGAATCATGCAAGCAACCTATCTGCCTAATGATAGCTTGGAGAAAAAATATGATACGTCAAGTAATTCCTCCATGAATTTTGCTTGATATTTGTGTTTCACTACCCAAGAGCTAATCTTGACCTCCAGTATTACACCAAAGTATATTCGCCAAAGTATATTATGACCAATCATGATAGTTATTAGGTCCCACAAGGTTTCTTGGTGGATGGGGACAACTGTTGTATGGTGGTCCAAGAGTGGGGAAACCTTCTCACAAAGTCCTATTAAAGATGTTCTAGCAAGGAGAGTGGTTCAAAAGCAAGGTCTTCATGATCCTTGGGCTCTACCATGGTGCAACTTAACACAACCTTGGTGACATTAACTGTGTTAGAGGGTGGTAGATGTGTGGCATGGGATGTGAGATAGCTTTAGTGAATGAAGCCTGATTTAAGGCTTCATATAATTGGCATACATAGGTCTCTTATGTGACAAGATTTGTGATGGATGTTAGTCAATGTTCACGAAAAACTGGCCTTGGGTATATTTTCAGCAACTGAAATTTAGAAATCCCAATCAAATTTTGGGCTTGCCTTGAAGAAATCTGACAGTGACACCGAGTAGTGCTAATAACTAGCCACACTGAGAATGCTACCAATCAAGCATTGATACTTAACCCAAGAAAGTTTTCCTTAAAAAAGAACTCTTCAAAGAAATTTTGGTTAAAAACCTCTTCACAATCTCAACTTGCTAAAGTAAGCCAATGTTGGGTACAAAAGGACTAGCTGAATTTCCCAAAGATACTACCAAGACAACTGCTAAATCTAGGTGCCAAAGCCATGGAATTGCAATGTGGCAAGCAAACTCCGTAATAATAACCACAAAAGTAACATTTCAAGACCAAGTATGGCAACCAAAGTCAATAACAAGGAGCACCAGTTGAATTACATCCCATACTAGTAGAAGCATAAGAATATAATCTTAAAATGGAGATAAACTCATAAGAACCTACTAGTTTTAATCATGACAACAAAAAGGAAAGAAGCAAGCAAAAACCTTCACCTAGAAAACGTGGAAGACACACAAGAGCCCTCAATCTCAATCCTATAAATATACACACAAAACCCACTCCTAAAAAAGGAGAGGTACCACACAAACCTATTTGCAACAACGGGACAAAACCAAAACTGTCAAACTGAGTTGTATAAGAATTTTCATCCGAAGAAGGCAAGGTGACAAGTACCTCCTCTAGTGGTAGAAGGAGATGTATATCAATCCCTCAACATCAACTCACAAGCTAGTAGGATACCATATTTGAAGTTGCATACCTTACCACCAAGGTATCATCATGTTTGGACAAGAGGTATCACACCCTTGCTTACTACTTACTAATATCAATACTTTCACCTCTAAAAATGGTACCTTATGCGGTTGGGATGATCAACCCCTCAACATCAACTCGCAAGTTGGAAGGACACAATATTTGAAGTTACACCCCTTACCACCAAGGTATCATCATGGTTGGACAAGAGGTATCACACCCTTGCTTACTAAAATCAATACTTTCACCTCTAAATGGCACCTTATGTGGTTGGCATGATGCCTAAACAACGTTATGTGGCTAGAACATATGTAGAACACAAAACCCAAGTGTAAAGAATAATAAAATTTAAGTGATCCTACATGTTTATTTTCCACAAATTCTTGAATCTATGCACACATTTTTTGGTTTTCTTGGTTTTTTTTTTTAAAATGTTGCACCATTTTATTGAATTATAGCCAAGATTGAGTACAATCTTGCTAGATATGGAGTGTTAGATTCAAATTGGTGAGAATAGGAGTGTTATACTATGGTTTGAGAAAATTTTTGGAGAAAAAGGGAGAAGGAAAAAGTTTTTTTCCCCACTTTTAGGGTTGTCTTTCATTTTTTTAAAAATGGTGAAAAGTGAGTGTCCTTCTTCTTCCCCTTTTTCCCCCTTTTAATCTTTCATGGAGACCTTGAAAGTATGCTCTTTACTACACATTATACTAATAAAATGAAGCCATGGATCATTCTCTTCAAGAGACAAGTATGCTCTTTACTACATATTATACCACTTTTCTTCCACCAATAAATGAAGCCATGGATCATTCTCTTCAAGAGCTAAACAAGGAGCTTCTTTCGGCCATGGAAGGAAGGTAATTTTGCACCGTTACGCCACCCATGTGTGGGGCCATGTTGAGATGCATATGAAGAGTTAGCTACTTGCTTAAATCACTTCTACATGATATGGAAACTTCTTATCTTCATGTAAGCTTCATGTTGATACCTTCAATGCTTCATTTGAGAATAATTTTGGTGATTTAGGTTTTCCTTCGAAATTAGAGTTTCTCATGCTTATATAAGTAACACCCTAACCATCTTCTACATGCTCTTCTCTTCTTATATATGCTACCTATGCTTCGTTTTTCAAAGGAATTAGGATTTTTGAGTTTTTGGGTGTTAGTTCTCTTCCTCAAGCTTCCTCTACCCTCCCATACCATTTTTATGGCAGAATGTTCATGATTTTATGGTTTCTTGAGAGGAAAAGGGTTTAGGAAATTCTCCAAGATTAGGGTTTTTAGTGAAATTTCTCAATAAATTCAATCCATAATCCTCTTTCCCATGGTCTCTTCTATTCTACCATATGTTTCTTGATCTATTTGGCCAAAGAAAAAGGGTTTTATGAGAAAATAGGGTTTAGGAATCCTCATAAACCAAGGATTTTCTACATTTCCTTGCCTTATGTTTACATTGCCTTGGAACTCTACATGCCATTAATCATGCTCACATGCTTTACAAGGTTTATTAGTAAGAAACTATGAGTAATATCAAAAATATGAGATATTTTGGGTATCCAAAAATGAGTAAATGCTCACATAAGATGAAGAGTTGAAATGTACAAGGTTTATTAGTAAAAAACTATGAGCAATATTAAAAATATGGGATATTTTGGGTATCCAAAAATATTCATAATCTGAATATTCTCTCTCTAGAATATTTTCTCTCTCTAGGCTAAAACAGTTAGAAATAAGATCTTTTATATTTCTGAAGAGGGATTTGATTACACAGGAAGATACTGGACTTCTTGAGAGGCTGGGGAGGAATCTTATAGTATGTGCGCAGGGCTACTGGCTGAGCTCCGGGGGTCAATTCTATCACATGATCTACTTCCCGAATTGGAGGCATTTCAGTTAGCTCTGCTGGGAATAGATCATCAAATTCATTTAACCATCCCGGTTCTTTAGCCTTAAGCTTTGAGTCTTCTAGGTTCATTTCGACAACATAAATTTGCTGCTTCTTTCTAAGTCATTTCAGCAACTTAGAAGCTTTTACTAACTGAAGGTCTGGGGATCCGGAAACTCCAGTTCCTTGAACTTTGTTCCCGTGAAGGTCATGGAGGGAAATGGTTCCATTGTTTAAGAGAAACATTATGAAAAACTTGATTTTATCCATTAATCATTCATCTAGGATAAAGAATGGTTGGATTTGCTAAAGAAGAGAGGGGAATGCCTTTTTTTAATGAGGCATAACATCATTTACAATTTAGAGAAGACAAAAATCGTAAAAACCATAAAAATGAATAAAAAAGAGAAGAATCTCCAACTTACGAAGGAATTTGAGAGCTTTCCTTTGGCTTGATGGTTTGAGGGTAACTCTTGTTTGAAACAAGAGTGGCCACCAGTCTTTAGAAGAGGGAAGGTCAAAAACTAATGAATTATGAGTAAATTCACAGTTTTCTGGCTCTAGGGAGAAGCAGGGTAAGAGTGCAAAAACACTATTGAGTTTCAACAAAGGGGAAGGCTTCTATTTATAGGAAAAAGTGAGCTTCTAACCAAGCCAACTGATTCTAGAATTTTCCAGATCAGTTTGGTCAATTTTTGACCATTTTTGGGTCAGTTTTGCTCCCTTTTTGGATCTAGTTGAAACAAGAGAGAGGAGAGATAAAAATATCTCATTATTTGGGAGTTTAAAACTCATTCAACATGTGAAATAGGCTCCTCCTTCATGAGGGAAATTCCCCCATGCAGAGGTGTCAAAAATGCATCATTACTTCCAAATATCTCTCTTTTTTAACTATTAACCTTGTCCTTAGTCAACTCTTCATCTTATGTGAGTATTTACTCATTTTTGGGGGATTTTTCTTTTATTCTTCTATTTATCTCCTTCCTACATTTGGATGAATCTTATAGGATAGGTCCATAGGAACCTTAATTTAAAATTTCGAAAAAATCTTCACCCCCTGGATAATACCTCTTGAACAGATTATACTTAATTTCTAATGCACCTTCTGGAAATCTTTTTGAACTTCTGTTTCAGGGAAACTTATTTTAATAAGATGAGAATTTTTTCCATCTGAAAATATTTAAAATCTGAATATTATCTCTCTAGAACATTTTCTCTCTCTAGGCCAAAACTGGTAGAAACAAGATCTCTTATATTTCTGAAGAGGGATTTGATTACAGGGGAAGATGCGGACATCTTGAGAGGCTGGGGAGGAATCTTACAATCCAAATACTTTAAGTGACTAATGAGGAAGGTTTGATTCTTCCCTCTTTTTTTTTGGGCATTGTGAGTGGACAAGATTGAGGGTCACCCCATAGATGTTGCTTTGGTTGTTGATAAGGTTATGGGAATTTGCTTCCTTTTTAGCACCCAAATCCACTTGTTACCCTCATAGTAGCCTTGAGCTTGCAGAAGACGAGTTGGAATCCATCGAGAGGTAACCCGTGGTTTGGATTGATTTTTGTTGCGATGCCTCCTCATTTCCTTGACAGTAAGTTGGCGAGTGAAAAGCTTTAGGGACCCATGAGAGTAATGTTCGTGGAGTGTAAAAGGGTTAGGATGTTTTACGACTGAGACACTCCTTTTGGCCCATTCAATTTTGCATTGAGCCACTATCATCTAGGTTCGTCCAAAAATGACATGTTCTTTTAAAGTTCCCATGGGCATAAAAAATCGACATAACCAAGTGCTCGTTATCACCTTGGATGATAGTTTTAAACAAACCAAGCACTTTGGTATTTTTGGCACCACTTATCCCCTCTATTCTCATGTTATACTTTTTAAGTTGAGATTCACCCAACTGATTCCATGTAGCAAATGAGAGTAGATTGTGATTAGCACCCAGGTCAAGCATAGCATTATAGAACACTTTACCATAGGGGCTAGATAATTCAATGGGTGTTCTGAGAGATGGAATGCATCCATGTTGTCGATTACCTCTCCAACATAAGCTTGTGTGGAAGGTCCAAGGTTTTCTTCTCAATGTTGTTAAAGTTTCCCTTGACTCCTATTGTTAAAGTTTTGCTTGTCTTTCCCTTGGGATTAGATCTTCTTTTGAGCGGCCTTTTCCATGGCAGCTTGTGTATCATGAGAAGCATATAAGGATTCTTTAATAAGAGGTCCATCATTTCTTAAACTTACTATACCACTAAGGAAATTGATAGTCTTAGCTCCGTTAACAGTCTCAATATGTATAGTACCTTGTGGTGTAACTTCAAAAACCCTAAATGGTTGCTTTCAAGTGTATTTGGGATTTTTCTTTTCACTACGGATTACATAGATAAGTACAAGATCTCCTTGATTGATCTCCTTATTCTTGATATTTTGGTCAAACCACTTCTCTCTACAGTCTTTCTCTGTCAGCATGTTTTGTACTATAATTTGTCTTTCCTCTTCGAGTCATTCTAAAACAAATAATTGGTCAACCAATTCATCTCACCATCAGCTACTCTTAAGCTAGGAATCATGAACTCCCAAGGCATTACTACCTCAAGTCCATACACCATTTTAAAGGGTGTGCAACTAATTGCAACTTTGTATAATATGCGATAGGTGTATAAAGCTATTGTAAGCTTAAATTCCCAGTTAGTATATCTAAAAAGATGCAAAGGAGAAAAGAGCTTGAGCTCTTGCAAGCACACACACTGTTATAATTTCATGGTGCTCATGCTAGATCAAAGATGTGGAGGAGAGAGACTCACAAAATACAAGAAAATATCTTGCTTATTAAGTTGCTCAAAATACAATTAGGCTTCTTGCTCAATACGATGCCTTCTAGCTCCACCTTTAAATAGGTGAGCTAGTGGACCATAAGTCCATTCACACACACAACCTTCTCCTCCCCTTTTACATAACCTTAGTCTCTTAATACCCCCCCTCAATACCAACTATGAAAGAAAATTGGAATAGGTGGTATTGGACATAGGTTGCCTTTATAACATTAGACGTACAAGGTTAGGAATATAGGTGTGGGTACATTGAGATTTAAAATAATTTCTCAGTGGAGTTAGAGGCTGATACAAAGTTAGCCTTTGACTCTTTGTTAGGACATTTAGAAGTGATATGTCCCGTTTGTTTACACTTGTTACATTTCATTTTGTTGGGATGTTTGATCCAACAATTATTTGCCAAATGACCCACCTTTTTGCAATGGACACATCTTACTTTGATCACTTGATGTGACAAAGCTTGTTCGATATTCGATGAAGTTGTTGCATTTGAAGATTCAACTCCTCCCTTTGGCCTCTTTTCTTCATCAAGACAAGATTGAATGACTCCTTTAAGGGTGGGATTAGGTATGTTCTTCAGCCACTACATCATCTTCATCCATTCTCGCATTCACTGATGCAAGTTAAGCCATAAGGCCCTTCAAGTGAGAGATGAAGGCTCCGATGCCGTCTCCCTCTTTGAGTTCCAAGCTGAAAAATTCAATTTTAAGTGAGATCTTGGAATTCTTACCACGAGCTCCATAGAGCTTATCAAGCTCATCCCATTTCTCCTTTGCAGTCAGAAGCTAGTATGAGAGCCTCATCAAGATGAAGCATGATGATGGCTTGTGCCCTCTCATCATCTTCAATATCTTCAGCCTTAGTTCGATCAATAACCTTAGTGCCGGCAGGGATGAATGGCCCAAAAACTTTGGACATCATCTTGACAAGGACTTGCTAAGTGTGGAAGCCCTCTCTTGAGAACTTCTTATTAATTTGGGTGTTGTCCTTTGACATTGGGTATTGAAGGAGATTACTAGAGAGTAATGGGCTGATTTATGAAGAAGAAAAAACCAAAAATTTGGGTGTTGTCCTTTGAGATTACTAGAGAGTAATGGGCTGATTTATAAAGAAGAAAAAACCAAAAATTTGTGATGTTTTGGCTTAAGTAGAAAGAGAGAGGCTTATGAGAATGCAACAACCCTTAACCAAGCCAAGGATGTTGCATAAAAAAGGAGATTAAGATGGTGAAGCTTATGGTTTAGCATTTAGGGTTTGTGCCCAACCATTAATTTTGATGGAGATTAGCTTCATTAGTGTCAAAGAACACTTTGTTTGGTGATAAAGATCACCATTAGTGTTTAAAAACATGATTAGTGCTTAAGAGCACATTTCTAGCATCTAATGACACTTGCATTGCTGATTAGATTCACCATTAATGTTTAAGAACACTCTTAGTGTTTAGAAACACTTTGGAATGACTCCCCTTTGTTGGATTAGAAGCCTCATTAGTGTTAATCAACACTATTAGTGCTTATAAGCACACTTTGAAAAGCTTTGTGCACTTGAAGATGTTGATGGAGCTTGATGAGAATGAGGCTCATGAATACCTCATGGTGTATGCCCGCCACTTCAAACTCAAAATAGGATCTGCAACAAGCCCTCACAAGAGCACTTAAGTGATTAGAGCTAAGAGGACAGGATTAGAGCAAAAAGAAGCTTGATTTTGAAGCTTTAATGGAAGCTTCAATGGCTTTCAAGGAGAGTAGCCTGGTTTTTCTACTGTAGCGAACGCATCAGGCCGCCATTAGGGCTAAGATTCGGGCTGTAGGTAGTTGAGACTATGGGCTTCAAAAGCCCTAATCTCTCATAGCCTGTAATCACTTGTTTGCAGACATCGAATGCGTGTACGACATCGACGGTAGCTAGAAAATTGTGCCGGCTTGCTCAGACGACAATGCTATGACAGAGAAGGCGTCACTTGTCTGATGAGCTGTACGATCTTGAGCGCCCGAACGTCCTCTTCAAGTTTTTAGTTGAAAGCTCCATGAGTTCTTGCCTCCATGAGTTGCTGGAGCTGCTCCACTTGCAGGATGTTCAGCTCCACAAAGAAAAATAATAATAGAGTTGACCTATTCTACACCACAAAAGTGACCTAAGCAACCAAAGCTCTAGATACCATGTTATAATTTCATGCTAGATCAAAGATGTGCAAGAGAGAGACTCACAAAATACAAGAAAATATCTTGCTTATTAAGTTGCTCAAAATACAACTAGGCTTCTTGCTCAATACAATGCCTTCTAGATCTTCTATCTGAGATACTACCAACCCAATCAGCATCTGTGTACCCATGTACACATATCTCTGTCCCAATTTCATAAAATAGTCCACAATGCAAAGTAGACCTCACATACCTCAGTATGCGTCTCAATGCATCCAAATGCGGCTTTCGAGGAGCCTGCATAAACTGACTCACCAACCCAACAACATAGCTCAAATCTGGCCTGGTGATTGTCATGTAGATCAAGCTTCCTACTATGCACCTATACAAAGTAGGATCCTCCAAAATCTCTCCTCAATCTGCACTCAACTTGCCATTCTAATCCAAGTATGGTATGATAGGCTTATAGCCTCTCATACCATACTTGGACAACATGTCCAAGCCATACTGTATCTGCAGTAATCCAATACCATGTGGTGACATAATCACCTCAATGCCCACGAAATATCTGAGCTCCCCCAAATCCTTTGTAAGATCCCTGACCCCACTGCGCAACGAATTTGGGGGTGCTAGCAGCGGAAGTAGCACTTCTTGCACGGGGCAGGGTCCCACAGTCGGGGCCTCGCCCACGGATATCTAGACAAGAGACTAATCCATCGGTTCTTCCAAAACCAAACTCGGAAAAACTTCCCTTGCCTGAAAAGCACGAGCGATTCCTCCAGGATAACTTTTCTCTAGCGTAGTCAAAAGCCTGAACTAACTGAACTGATCTGACCGAACCCGTAAGTCCCATAATCAAATCAGGGAGATTGTACTTGGATCATAGAGACCAACGCTTTTTTCCTCATTGAGAGGCACAACTGTTGATTCTTTTCCATAGAATAGTTTTTATCCAAGATTTACCTCATCTATCGTACTATACAGAAATTGAGAGATCCATCAGTCCAGCCTAACCCCATCGAGTCCCATGGGTTAGCCAACTGCCCAACCACTGTAGTGATGGGATCCAATTAGGAATTTTGATAGGTTTTGTCCAGGGTACCAGGGAAAAGAGTTCCCAAGCCCCTTAGCGGGATATTCATGTAAACATAAAACTAGTCACACCACTTACACACCCAATATGAACTTGCATTTTTCATAGATTCAACAATCTTTAAAATAATCATTTAATGAAACCATAGTGTTACTGATCATAATCCTCTAATTATCCAGTTGAATCCTAATTTCCAATTCCTTCCTTCATCAGTGTACCTATGGCATCATTGGCAACCAGAACGCTCACCACCTGTTTACTCAGGGGCCTTTTCAATAGTTCCTAGCTCATAGTACCCGGCAATATAATCACATAAAATATCCAGATGGAATCTCCGTTGAAGATCAGCAAGATCAACCAACAGATCCATATAAAAGAGTCATGGACTCATCCGTTGAGGACCAGCAAGGTCAATCAACCAGATCCATGCCCAAATTCAGAAAACAACTCTTACTCCTTGTTCCAATATCTTCCCCGACGTACTTGTGGGTATCTTTGGTGGCCCAGAGGTTGAGCACCGTATGGTCAGCACCCTCTAGGATCCTTCACAGGTCACCTAGTGTTTCACTCATAGGCCGCTTCCTTGGTCCCTCATCCACTGTACCGGAAGCTCACCATTTAACACCAGACGTCCTCCGATGACTCTTCGTCACAGCAGTTGCAACTTTAACAGATAGGTCTCCATGACCTCATTCACAAGACGGTCAAAATGCTTCCCTAGCATTCTTGACATAAAACAATCATTTAAAAACAGATTTCATAAACAAAGATAGTTTCCTCAGCTTTGATGTATGTAAAGTAGTATTGTGTATATATTTGTGCGCTTTCTTTAATGTATGTATTGATCTGCTTTAATTTTGGCAGCCTTTAGAGCTTTGAGCCTTGTTTTCTTAGTGTTTAAGTTTTGAATTTTAGTATCTTGAATTTTAGAGTGACATGAAAAGGTTTCTTTCATATAGTCTTAATGACATAGCATTATTTTCTTAGTTTTAATTAGTGGGCTACAAGATTCTGGAATTCAATATAGTACATATGGTTTTTTTCTTGCACTAGTGTGCTACTATATATAAATATACATATATAAATATAAATAACCAAATTTTTATGTGGGTGGAAAGTCGGCACACTTTCTCTTCTAAAAATTACACACCAAAGAATGTGCCCTCCCTTGGGAGTGTATATGTTGTTAATAATATAGATTCTAGATAGTGAAATATGTATTGTGATAATTGTGTGTGTGTGTGTGTGTGTGTGTGTGTGTGTGTGTGTGTGTGTGTGCACGTGCTTTTTGAATACATAGAAATGTATTCCATATTTTGGTTCTCCCCTTGAGAAAATATGTATGCAAATATTTGCTCTTTTTTGTGTGATATATAAGTGTTAAGGTGTCTGTGTTGTGTGTGTAATGTTTGGATTTTCTTACTCTAGTTTTTCAAGATGGAAAGCTTTGCATTGCACTAGTATGGTACAGTATATATACATACATATAACCAAAGGATATATGTGTGTACAACATAAATTCTACATAAAAGATAATGATAGTAATATATTGCATAACCAACATTGGGGGAGGAGGGTATATATATATATAATGGGTGGTGCAGGTGCAACAGTTGTTGAGAGAAGTCTACGTTAACAACCATAATTAGTATTGTTGATCTCACAGCCACTCACCTATAGTAGCATTATCTCTCATCATGGAAAATAAAGAAAGTTTCTACAAGAGTCATGAACCAGCAAAAGACTCGCTCGCTATCTTTGTGTGTGTTTGTGATTCAGTAGTAGTATGTATACTCATCAATGTATGCTGTGAGGGAGAGAGTACACAACCCATTTTAACCCCAGTAGTACTTCTAACCTCACCCGACGCACATCTTAGTGCCTGATTTTGACCGCCATCAGTCCCCCACATCATCTTTGGTGGAAAAAATAAAGTTTCTGCAAACATCCCGAGTCAATTGAATCGGAGACCTTCCAAAGACACACAAAAAAGAAAGAAAGAAAGAAAGAAAGAGAATTGTTACCTACGTGCCCTCATCTCCTCAATGATAACCCTGAGAGGAAAAATACGATCAAGTCTCTCTGAATCATGCAAGCAACCTATCTGCCTAATGATAGCTTGGAGAAAAAATATGATAAAACGTCAAGTAATTCCTCCATGAATTTTGCTTGATATTTGTGTTTCACTACCCAAGAGCTAATCTTGACCTCCAGTATTACACCAAAGTATATTCGCCAAAGTATATTATGACCAATCATGATAGTTATTAGGTCCCACAAGGTTTCTTGGTGGATGGGGACAACTGTTGTATGGTGGTCCAAGAGCGGGGAAACCTTCTCACAAAGTCCTATTAAAGATGTTCTAGCAAGGAGAGTGGTTCAAAAGCAAGGTCTTCATGATCCTTGGGCTCTACCATGGTGCAACTTAACACAACCTTGGTGACATTAACTGTGTTAGAGGGTGGTAGATGTGTGGCATGGGATGTGAGATAGCTTTAGTGAATGAAGCCTGATTTAAGGCTTCATATAATTGGCATACATAGGTCTCTTATGTGACAAGATTTGTGATGGATGTTAGTCAATGTTCACGAAAAACTGGCCTTGGGTATATTTTCAGCAACTGAAATTTAGAAATCCCAATCAAATTTTGGGCTTGCCTTGAAGAAATCTGACAGTGACACCGAGTAGTGCTAATAACTAGCCACACTGAGAATGCTACCAATCAAGCATTGATACTTAACCCAAGAAAGTTTTCCTTAAAAAAGAACTCTTCAAAGAAATTTTGGTTAAAAACCTCTTCACAATCTCAACTTGCTAAAGTAAGCCAATGTTGGGTACAAAAGGACTAGCTGAATTTCCCAAAGATACTACCAAGACAACTGCTAAATCTAGGTGCCAAAGCCATGGAATTGCAATGTGGCAAGCAAACTCCATAATAATAACCACAAAAGTAACATTTCAAGACCAAGTATGGCAACCAAAGTCAATAACAAGGAGCACCAGTTGAATTACATCCCATACTAGTAGAAGCATAAGAATATAATCTTAAAATGGAGATAAACTCATAAGAACCTACTAGTTTTAATCATGACAACAAAAAGGAAAGAAGCAAGCAAAAGCCTTCACCTAGAAAACGTGAAGACACACAAGAGCCCTCAATCTCAATCCTATAAATATACACACAAAACCCACTCCTAAAAAAGGAGAGGTACCACACAAACCTATTTGCAACAACGGGACAAAACCAAAACTGTCAAACTGAGTTGTATAAGAATTTTCATCCGAAGAAGGCAAGGTGACAAGTACCTCCTCTAGTGGTAGAAGGAGATGTATAGCAATCCCTCAACATCAACTTACAAGCTAGTAGGATACCATATTTGAAGTTGCATACCTTACCACCAAGGTATCATCATGTTTGGACAAGAGGTATCACACCCTTGCTTACTACTTACTAATATCAATACTTTCACCTCTAAAAATGGTACCTTATGCGGTTGGGATGATCAACCCCTCAACATCAACTCGCAAGTTGTGGAAGGACACAATATTTGAAGTTACACCCCTTACCACCAAGGTATCATCATGGTTGGACAAGAGGTATCACACCCTTGCTTACTAAAATCAATACTTTCACCTCTAAATGGCACCTTATGTGGTTGGCATGATGCCTAAACAACGTTATGTGGCTAGAACATATGTAGAACACAAAACCCAAGTGTAAAGAATAATAAAATTTAAGTGATCCTACATGTTTATTTTCCACAAATTCTTGAATCTATGCACACATTTTTTGGTTTTCTTGGTTTTTTTTTTAAAATGTTGCACCATTTTATTGAATTATAGCCAAGATTGAGTACAATCTTGCTAGATATGGAGTGTTAGATTCAAATTGGTGAGAATAGGAGTGTTATGCTATGGTTTGAGAAAATTTTTGGAGAAAAAGGGAGAAGGAAAAAGTTTTTTTCCCCACTTTTAGGGTCGTCTTTCATTTTTTTTAAAATGGTGAAAAGTGAGTGTCCTTCTTCTTCCCCTTTTTCCCCCTTTTAATCTTTCATGGAGACCTTGAAAGTATGCTCTTTACTACACATTATACTAATAAAATGAAGCCATGGATCATTCTCTTCAAGAGACAAGTATGCTCTTTACTACATATTATACCACTTTTCTTCCACCAATAAATGAAGCCATGGATCATTCTCTTCAAGAGCTAAACAAGGAGCTTCTTTCGGCCATGGAAGGAAGGTAATTTTGCACCGTTACGCCACCCATGTGTGGGGCCATGTTGAGATGCATATGAAGAGTTAGCTACTTGCTTAAATCACTTCTACATGATATGGAAACTTATTATCTTCATGTAAGCTTCATGTTGATACCTTCAATGCTTTATTTGAGAATAATTTTGGTGATTTAGGTTTTCCTTCGAAATTAGAGTTTCTCATGCTTATATAAGTAACACCCTAACCATCTTCTACATGCTCTTCTCTTCTTATATATGCTACCTATGCTTCGTTTTTCAAAGGAATTAGGATTTTTGAGTTTTTGGGTGTTAGTTCTCTTCCTCAAGCTTCCTCTACCCTCCCATACCATTTTTATGGCAGAATGTTCATGATTTTATGGTTTCTTGAGAGGAAAAGGGTTTAGGAAATTCTCCAAGATTAGGGTTTTTAGTGAAATTTCTCAATAAATTCAATCCATAATCCTCTTTCCCATGGTCTCTTCTATTCTACCATATGTTTCTTGATCTATTTGGCCAAAGAAAAAGGGTTTTATGAGAAAATAGGGTTTAGGAATCCTCATAAACCAAGGATTTTCTACATTTCCTTGCCTTATGTTTACATTGCCTTGGAACTCTACATGCCATTAATCATGCTCACATGCTTTACAAGGTTTATTAGTAAGAAACTATGAGTAATATCAAAAATATGAGATATTTTGGGTATCCAAAAATGAGTAAATGCTCACATAAGATGAAGAGTTGAAATGTACAAGGTTTATTAGTAAAAAACTATGAGCAATATTAAAAATATGGGATATTTTGGGTATCCAAAAATATTCATAATCTGAATATTCTCTCTCTAGAATATTTTCTCTCTCTAGGCTAAAACAGTTAGAAATAAGATCTTTTATATTTCTGAAGAGGGATTTGATTACACAGGAAGATACTGGACTTCTTGAGAGGCTGGGGAGGAATCTTATAGTATGTGCGCAGGGCTACTGGCTGAGCTCCGGGGGTCAATTCTATCACATGATCTACTTCCCGAATTGGAGGCATTTCAGTTAGCTCTGCTGGGAATAGATCATCAAATTCATTTAACCATCCTGGTTCTTTAGCCTTAAGCTTTGAGTCTACTAGGTTCATTTCGACAACATAAATTTGCTGCTTCTTTCTAAGTCCTTTCAGCAACTTAGAAGCTTTTACTAACTGAAGGTCTGGGGATCCGGGAACTCCAGTTCCTTGAACTTTGTTCCCGTGAAGGTCATGGAGGGAAATGGTTCCATTGTTTAAGAGAAACATTATGAAAAACTTGATTTTATCCATTAATCGTTCATCTAGGATAAAGAATGGTTGGATTTGCTAAAGAAGAGAGGGGAATGCCTTTTTTTAATGAGGCATAACATCATTTACAATTTAGAGAAGACAAAAATCGTAAAAACCATAAAAATGAATAAAAAAGAGAAGAATCTCCAACTTACGAAGGAATTTGAGAGCTTTCCTTTGGCTTGATGGTTTGAGGGTAACTCTTGTTTGAAACAAGAGTGGCCACCAGTCTTTAGAAGAGGGAAGGTCAAAAACTAATGAATTATGAGTAAATTCACAGTTTTCTGGCTCTAGGGAGAAGCAGGGTAAGAGTGCAAAAACACTATTGAGTTTCAACAAAGGGGAAGGCTTCTATTTATAGGAAAAACTGAGCTTCTAACCAAGCCAACTGATTCTAGAATTTTCCAGATCAGTTTGGTCAATTTTTGACCATTTTTGGGTCAGTTTTGCTCCCTTTTTGGATCTAGTTGAAACAGGAGAGAGGAGAGATAAAAATATCTCATTATTTGGGAGTTTAAAACTCATTCAAGCATGTGAAATAGGCTCCTCCTTCATGAGGGAAATTCCCCCATGCAGAGGTGTCAAAAATGCATCATTACTTCCAAATATCTCTCTTTTTTAACTATTAACCTTGTCCTTAGTCAACTCTTCATCTTATGTGAGTATTTACTCATTTTTGGGGGATTTTTCTTTTATTCTTCTATTTATCTCCTTCCTACATTTGGATGAATCTTATAGGATAGGTCCATAGGAACCTTAATTTAAAATTTTGAAAAAATCTTCACCCCCTGGATAATACCTCTTGAACAGATTATACTTAATTTCTAATGCACCTTCTGGAAATCTTTTTGAACTTCTATTTCAGGGAAACTTATTTTAATAAGATGAGAATTTTTTCCATCCGAAAATATTTAAAATCTAAATATTATCTCTCTAGAACATTTTCTCTCTCTAGGCCAAAACTGGTAGAAACAAGATCTCTTATATTTCTGAAGAGGGATTTGATTACAGGGGAAGATGCGGACATCTTGAGAGGCTGGGGAGGAATCTTACAATCCAAATACTTTAAGTGACTAATGAGGAAGGTTTGATTCTTCCCTCTTTTTTTTTGGGCATTGTGAGTGGACAAGATTGAGGGTCACCCCATAGATGTTGCTTTGGTTGTTGATAAGGTTATGGGAATTTGCTTCCTTTTTAGCACCCAAATCCACTTGTTACCCTCATAGTAGCCTTGAGCTTGCAGAAGACGAGTTGGAATCCATCGAGAGGTAACCCGTGGTTTTTGTTGCGATGCCTCCTCATTTCCTTGACAGTAAGTTGGCGAGTGAAAAGCTTTAGGGACCCATGAGAGTAATGTTCGTGGAGTGTAAAAGGGTTAGGATGTTTTACGACTGAGACACTCCTTTTGGCCCATTCAATTTTGCATTGAGCCACTATCATCTAGGTTCGTCCAAAAATGACATGTTCTTTTAAAGTTCCCATGGGCATAAAAAATCGACATAACCAAGTGCTCGTTATCACCTTGGATGATAGTTTTAAACAAACCAAGCACTTTGGTATTTTTGGCACCACTTATCCCCTCTATTCTCATGTTATACTTTTTAAGTTGAGATTCACCCAACTGATTCCATGTAGCAAATGAGAGTAGATTGTGATAGCACCCATGTCAAGCATAGCATTATAGAACACTTTACCATAGGGGCTAGATAATTCAATGGGTGTTCTGAGAGATGGAATGCATCCATGTTGTCGATTACCTCTCCAACATAAGCTTGTGTGGAAGGTCCAAGGTTTTCTTCTCAATGTTGTTAAAGTTTCCCTTGACTCCTATTGTTAAAGTTTTGCTTGTCTTTCCCTTGGGATTAGATCTTCTTTTGAGCGGCCTTTTCCATGGCAGCTTGTGTATCATGAGAAGCATATAAGGATTCTTTAATAAGAGGTCCATCATTTCTTAAACTTACTATACCACTAAGGAAATTTATAGTCTTAGCTCCGTTAAGAGTCTCAATATGTATAGTACCTTGTGGTGTAACTTCAAAAACCCTAAATGGTTGCTTTCAAGTGTATTTGGGATTTTTCTTTTCACTACGGATTACATAGATAAGTACAAGATCTCCTTGATTGATCTCCTTATTCTTGATATTTTGGTCAAACCACTTCTCTCTACAGTCTTTCTCTGTCAGCATGTTTAGTACTATAATTTGTCTTTCCTCTTCGAGTCATTCTAAAACAAATAATTGGTCAACCAATTCATCTCACCATCAGCTACTCTTAAGCTAGGAATCATGAACTCCCAAGGCATTACTACCTCAAGTCCATACACCATTTTAAAGGGTGTGCAACTAATTGCAACTTTGTATAATATGCGATAGGTGTATAAAGCTATTGTAAGCTTAAATTCCCAGTTAGTATATCTAAAAAGATGCAAAGGAGAAAAGAGCTTGAGCTCTTGCAAGCACACACACTGTTATAATTTCATGGTGCTCATGCTAGATCAAAGATGTGGGGGAGAGAGACTCACAAAATACAAGAAAATATCTTGCTTATTAAGTTGCTCAAAATACAACTAGGCTTCTTGCTCAATACGATGCCTTCTAGCTCCACCTTTAAATAGGTGAGCTAGTGGACCATAAGTCCATTCACACACACACCCTTCTCCTCCCCTTTTACATAACCTTAGTCTCTTAATACCCCCCCTCAATACCAACTATGAAAGAAAATTGGAATAGGTGGTATTGGACATAGGTTGCCTTTATAACATTAGACGTACAAGGTTAGGAATATAGGTGTGGGTACATTGAGATTTAAAATAATTTCTCAGTGGAGTTAGAGGCTGATACAAAGTTAGCCTTTGACTCTTTGTTAGGACATTTAGAAGTGATATGTCCCGTTTGTTTACACTTGTTACATTTCATTTTGTTGGGATGTTTGATCCAACAATTATTTGCCAAATGACCCACCTTTTTGCAATGGACACATCTTACTTTGATCACTTGATGTGACAAAGCTTGTTCGATATTCGATGAAGTTGTTGCATTGGAAGATTCAACTCCTCCCTTTGGCCTCTTTTCTTCATCAAGACAAGATTGAATGACTCCTTTAAGGGTGGGATTAGGTATGTTCTTCAGCCACTACATCATCTTCATCCATTCTCGCATTCACTGATGCAAGTTGAGCTATAAGGCCCTTCAAGTGAGAGATGAAGGCTCCGATGCCGTCTCCCTCTTTGAGTTCCAAGCTGAAAAATTCAATTTTAAGTGAGATCTTGGAATTCTTACCACGAGCTCCATAGAGCTTATCAAGCTCATCCCATTTCTCCTTTGCAGTCAGAAGCTAGTATGAGAGCCTCATCAAGATGAAGCATGATGATGGCTTGTGCCCTCTCATCATCTTCAATATCTTCAGCCTTAGTTCGATCAATAACCTTAGTGCCGGCGGGGATGAATGGTCCAAAACCTTTGGACATCATCTTGACAAGGACTTGCTAAGTGTGGAAGCCCTCTCTTGAGAACTTCTTAATTTGGGTGTTGTCCTTTGACATTGGGTATTGAAGGAGATTACTAGAGAGTAATGGGCTGATTTATGAAGAAGAAAAAACCAAAAATTTGGGTGTTGTCCTTTGAGATTACTAGAGAGTAATGGGCTGATTTATAAAGAAGAAAAAACCAAAAATTTGTGATGTTTTGGCTTAAGTAGAAAGAGAGAGGCTTATGAGAATGCAACAACCCTTAACCAAGCCAAGGATGTTGCATAAAAAAGGAGATTAAGATGGTGAAGCTTATGGTTTAGCATTTAGGGTTTGTGCCCAACCATTAATTTTGATGGAGATTAGCTTCATTAGTGTCAAAGAACACTTTGTTTGGTGATAAAGATCACCATTAGTGTTTAAAAACATGATTAGTGCTTAAGAGCACATTTCTAGCATCTAATGACACTTGCATTGCTGATTAGATTCACCATTAATGTTTAAGAACACTCTTAGTGTTTAGAAACACGTTGGAATGACTCCCCTTTGTTGGATTAGAAGCCTCATTAGTGTTAATCAACACTATTAGTGCTTATAAGCACACTTTGAAAAGCTTTGTGCACTTGAAGATGTTGATGGAGCTTGATGAGAATGAGGCTCATGAATACCTCATGGTGTATGCCCACCACTTCAAACTCAAAATAGGATCTGCAACAAGCCCTCACAAGAGCACTTAAGTGATTAGAGCTAAGAGGACAGGATTAGAGCAAAAAGAAGCTTGATTTTGAAGCTTTAATGGAAGCTTCAATGGCTTTCAAGGAGAGTAGCCTGGTTTTTCTACTGTAGCGAACGCATCAGGCCGCCATTAGGGCTAAGATTCGGGCTGTAGGTAGTTGAGACTATGGGCTTCAAAAGCCCTAATCTCTCATAGCCTGTAATCACTTGCAGACATCGACGAATGCGTGTACGACATCGACGGTAGCTAGAAAATTGTGCCGGCTTGCTCAGACGACAATGCTACGGCAGAGAAGGGGTCACTTGTCTGATGAGCTGTACGATCTTGAGCGCCCGAACGTCCTCTTCAAGTTTTTAGTTGAAAGCTCCATGAGTTCTTGCCTCCACGAGTTGCTGGAGCTGCTCCACTTGCAGGAGGTTCAGCTCCACAAAGAAAAATAATAATAGAGTTGACCTATTCTACACCACAAAAGTGACCTAAGCAACCAAAGCTCTAGATACCATGTTATAATTTCATGCTAGATCAAAGATGTGCAGGAGAGAGACTCACAAAATACAAGAAAATATCTTGCTTATTAAGTTGCTCAAAATACAACTAGGCTTCTTGCTCAATACAATGCCTTCTAGATCTTCTATCTGAGATACTACCAACCCAATCAGCATCTGTGTACCCATGTACACATATCTCTGTCCCAATTTCATAAAATAGTCCACAATGCAAAGTAGACCTCACATACCTCAGTATGCGTCTCAATGCATCCAAATGCGGCTTTCGATGAGCCTGCATAAACTGACTCACCAACCCAACAACATAGCTCAAATCTGGCCTGGTGATTGTCATGTAGATCAAGCTTCCTACTATGCACCTATACAAAGTAGGATCCTCCAAAATCTCTCCTCAATCTGCACTCAACTTGCCATTCTAATCCAAGTATGGTATGATAGGCTTATAGCCTCTCATACCATACTTGGACAACATGTCCAAGCCATACTGTCTCTGCAGTAATCCAATACCATGTGGTGACATAATCACCTCAAAGCCCAAGAAATATCTGAGCTCCCCCAAATCCTTTGTAAGATCCCTGACCCCACTGCGCAACGAATTTGGGGGTACTAGCAGCGGAAGTAGCACTTCTTGCACGGGGCAGGGTCCCACAGTCGGGGCCTCGCCCACGGATATCTAGACAAGAGACTAATCCATCGGTTCTTCCAAAACCAAACTCGGAAAAACTTCCCTTGCCTGAAAAGCACGAGTGATTCCTCCAAGATAACTTTTCTCTAGCGTAGTCAAAAGCCTGAACTAACTGAACTGATCTGACCGAACCCGTAAGTCCCATAATCAAATCAGGGAAAAGATTGTACTTGAATCATAGAGACCAACGCTTTTTTCCTCATTGAGAGGCACAACTGTTGATTCTTTTCCATAGAATAGTTTTTATCCAAGATTTACCTCATCTATCGTACTATACAGAAATTGAGAGATCCATCAGTCCAGCCTAACCCCATCGAGTCCCATGGGTTAGTCAACTGCCCAACCACTGTAGTGATGGGATCCAATTAGGAATTTTGATAGGTTTTGTCCCGGGTACCAGGGAAAAGAGTTCCCAGGCCCCTTAGCGGGATATTCATGTAAACATAAAACTAGTCACACCACTTACACACCCAATATGAACTTGCATTTTTCATAGATTCAACAATCTTTAAAATAATCATTTAATGAAACCATAGTGTTACTGATCGTAATCCTCTAATTATCCAGTTGAATCCTAATTTCCAATTCCTTCCTTCATCAGTGTACCTATGGCATCATTGGCAACCAGAACGCTCACCACCTGTTTACTCAGGGGCCTTTTCAATAGTTCCTAGCTCATAGTACCCGACAATATAATCACATAAAAATATCCAGATGGAATCTCCGCCGTTGAAGATCAGCAAGATCAACCAACAGATCCATATAAAAGAGTCATGGACTCATCCGTTGAGGACCAACAAGGTCAATCAACCAGATCCATGCCCAAATTCAGAAAACAACTCTTACTCCTTGTTCCAATATCTTCCCCGACGTACTTGTGGGTATCTTTGGTGGCCCAGAGCTTGAGCACCGTATGGTCAGCACCCTCTAGGATCCTTCACAGGTCACCTAGTGTTTCACTCATAGGCTGCTTCCTTGGTCCCTCATCCACTGTACCGGAAGCTCACCATTTAATGCGAGACGTCCTCCGATGACTCTTCGTCACAGCAGTTGCAACTTTAACAGATAGGTCTCCATGACCTCATTCACAAGACGGTCAAAATGCTTCCCCAGCATTCTTGACATAAAACAATCATTTAAAAACAGATTTCACAAACAAAAATAGTTTCCTCAGCTTTGATGTATGTAAAGTAGTATTGTGTATATATTTGTGCGCTTTCTTTAATGTATGTATTGATCTGCTTTAATTTTGGCAGCCTTTAGAGCTTTGAGCCTTGTTTTCTTAGTGTTTAAGTTTTGAATTTTAGTATCTTGAATTTTAGAGTGACATGAAAAGGTTTCTTTCATATAGTCTTAATGACATAGCATTATTTTCTTAGTTTTAATTAGTGGGCTACAAGATTCTGGAATTTAATATAGTACATATGGTTCTTTTCTTGCACTAGTGTGCTACTATATATAAATGTACATATATAAATATAAATAACCAAATTTTTATGTGGGTGGAGAGTCGGCACACTTTCTCTTCTAAAAATTACACACCAAAGAATGTGCCCTCCCTTGGGAGTGTATATGTTGTTAATAATATAGATTCTAGATAGTGAAATATGTATTGTGATAATTGTGTGTGTGTGTGTGTGTGTGTGTGTGTGTGTGTGTGCACGTGCTTTTTGAATACATAGAAATGTATTCCATATTTTGGTTCTCCCCTTGAGAAAATATGTATGCAAATATTTGCTCTTTTTTGTGTGATATATAAGTGTTAAGGTGTCTGTGTTGTGTGTGTAATGTTTGGATTTTCTTACTCTAGTTTTTCAAGATGGAAAGCTTTGCATTGCACTAGTGTGGTACAGTATATATACATACATATAACCAAAGGATATATGTGTGTACAACATAAATTCTACATAAAAGATAATGATAGTAATATATTGCATAACCAACATTGGGGGAGGAGGGTATATATATATATAATGGGTGGTGCAGGTGCAACAGTTGTTGAGAGAAGTCTACGTTAACAACCATAATTAGTATTGTTGATCTCACAGCCACTCACCTATAGTAGCATTATCTCTCATCATGGAAAATAAAGAAAGTTTCTACAAGAGTCATGAACCAGCAAAAGACTCGCTCCCTATCTTTGTGTGTGTTTGTGATTCAGTAGTAGTATGTATACTCATCAATGTATGCTGTGAGGGAGAGAGTACACAACCCATTTTAACCCCAGTAGTACTTCTAACCTCACCCGACGCACATCTTAGTGCCTGATTTTGACCGCCATCAGTCCCCCATCATCTTTGGTGGAAAAAATAAGGTTTTTGCAAACATCCCGAGTCAATTGAATCGGCAAAGACACACAAAAAAGAAAGAAAGAAAGAAAGAAAGAGAATTGTTACCTACGTGCCCTCATCTCCTCAATGATAACCCTGAGAGGAAAAATACGATCAAGTCTCTCTGAATCATGCAAGCAACCTATCTGCCTAATGATAGCTTGGAGAAAAAATATGATAAAACGTCAAGTAATTCCTCCATGAATTTTGCTTGATATTTGTGTTTCACTACCCAAGAGCTAATCTTGACCTCCAGTATTACACCAAAGTATATTCGCCAAAGTATATTATGACCAATCATGATAGTTATTAGGTCCCACAAGGTTTCTTGGTGGATGGGGACAACTGTTGTATGGTGGTCCAAGAGCGGGGAAACCTTCTCACAAAGTCCTATTAAAGATGTTCTAGCAAGGAGAGTGGTTCAAAAGCAAGGTCTTCATGATCCTTGGGCTCTACCATGGTGCAACTTAACACAACCTTGGTGACATTAACTGTGTTAGAGGGTGGTAGATGTGTGGCATGGGATGTGAGATAGCTTTAGTGAATGAAGCCTGATTTAAGGCTTCATATAATTGGCATACATAGGTCTCTTATGTGACAAGATTTGTGATGGATGTTAGTCAATGTTCACGAAAAACTGGCCTTGGGTATATTTTCAGCAACTGAAATTTAGAAATCCCAATCAAATTTTGGGCTTGCCTTGAAGAAATCTGACAGTGACACCGAGTAGTGCTAATAACTAGCCACACTGAGAATGCTACCAATCAAGCATTGATACTTAACCCAAGAAAGTTTTCCTTAAAAAAGAACTCTTCAAAGAAATTTTGGTTAAAAACCTCTTCACAATCTCAACTTGCTAAAGTAAGCCAATGTTGGGTACAAAAGGACTAGCTGAATTTCCCAAAGATGCTACCAAGACAACTGCTAAATCTAGGTGCCAAAGCCATGGAATTGCAATGTGGCAAGCAAACTCCATAATAATAACCACAAAAGTAACATTTCAAGACCAAGTATGGCAACCAAAGTCAATAACAAGGAGCACCAGTTGAATTACATCCCATACTAGTAGAAGCATAAGAATATAATCTTAAAATGGAGATAAACTCATAAGAACCTACTAGTTTTAATCATGACAACAAAAAGGAAAGAAGCAAGCAAAAACCTTCACCTAGAAAACGTGGAAGACACACAAGAGCCCTCAATCTCAATCCTATAAATATACACACAAAACCCACTCCTAAAAAAGGAGAGGTACCACACAAACCTATTTGCAACAACGGGACAAAACCAAAACTGTCAAACTGAGTTGTATAAGAATTTTCATCCGAAGAAGGCAAGGTGACAAGTACCTCCTCTAGTGGTAGAAGGAGATGTATAGAAATCCCTCAACATCAAGTCACAAGCTAGTAGGATACCATATTTGAAGTTGCATACCTTACCACCAAGGTATCATCATGTTTGGACAAGAGGTATCACACCCTTGCTTACTACTTACTAATATCAATACTTTCACCTCTAAAAATGGTACCTTATGCGGTTGGGATGATCAACCCCTCAACATCAACTCGCAAGTTGTGGAAGGACACAATATTTGAAGTTACACCCCTTACCACCAAGGTATCATCATGGTTGGACAAGAGGTATCACACCCTTGCTTACTAAAATCAATACTTTCACCTCTAAATGGCACCTTATGTGGTTGGCATGATGCCTAAACAACGTTATGTGGCTAGAACATATGTAGAACACTTTTAAAACCCAAGTGTAAAGAATAATAAAATTTAAGTGATCCTACATGTTTATTTTCCACAAATTCTTGAATCTATGCACACATTTTTTGGTTTTCTTGGTTTTTTTTTTTAAATGTTGCACCATTTTATTGAATTATAGCCAAGATTGAGTACAATCTTGCTAGATATGGAGTGTTAGATTCAAATTGGTGAGAATAGGAGTGTTATACTATGGTTTGAGAAAATTTTTGGAGAAAAAGGGAGAAGGAAAAAGTTTTTTTCCCCACTTTTAGGGTTGTCTTTCATTTTTTTAAAAATGGTGAAAAGTGAGTGTCCTTCTTCTTCCCCTTTTTCCCCCTTTTAATCTTTCATGGAGACCTTGAAAGTATGCTCTTTACTACACATTATACTAATAAAATGAAGCCATGGATCATTCTCTTCAAGAGACAAGTATGCTCTTTACTACATATTATACCACTTTTCTTCCACCAATAAATGAAGCCATGGATCATTCTCTTCAAGACCTAAACAAGGAGCTTCTTTCGGCCATGGAAGGAAGGTAATTTTGCACCGTTACGCCACCCATGTGTGGGGCCATGTTGAGATGCATATGAAGAGTTAGCTACTTGCTTAAATCACTTCTACATGATATGGAAACTTCTTATCTTCATGTAAGCTTCATGTTTGTGAGATCCCAGTTCCCACTGAGCAACGGATTCAGGATACTGGCAGCGGAAGTAACACATCATGCGCGGGTAGGGTCTCACACTCGGGGCCTCGCCCACGAATATCCGGACAAGAGACTAATCCGTCGGTTTGTCCAAAACCGAAACCGGAAAAACTTCCTTTGCCCGGAAAGCATGGGCGATTCTACATCCACATTCACATTCACATCCACATTCACATCCTCATTTATACATCCACATCCACATCCATATTCACATCCATACATCCACATCTACATGCATACCTCCATTTTCACATCCTCATTTATACATCCACATCCACATCCATACATCCACATCTACATGCATACCTCCATTTTCACATCCTCATTTATACATCCACATCCCTTATCTACATTCATACATACACATCCGCATCCACATTCCCATTCACATCTATACATCCACATCTACATCCACATTCACATCTATGCATATACATCTTCATGCATACATCCATTTTCACATTCATACATCCACTTTCACATTCATACATCCATACTCCCATCTCCACATCCACACATCCACATACATACATCCATTTCCACATTCCCATTCATGTAACCCCATATATCTTCACATCTAATCTTTTACATTACATCCATTCTCGCCCTATCACAACCCATATACATCCTATTCTATCACATACACTTCTTACCTCATCCCATACACATCTTATCACATCCTATCACTTTCCATACGCATCTTATCAATTCTTATCACATCTCATACACCTCTTATCACATCTTATCACATTTCATATCTTTTTTTAAAAAAAAGAGAATTCTTATATTTGATATAAGATTTCTCTACACATTTATTTATACATAAATTCCATTTAAGGAGACTAACACTTTCGAAATTAAAATCAATCTTTTATGCATCTTCTTATGCATAAATTCAGTTTGGTAGGAAATTACACTTTTAGAATAAAAGAATTTCTCTTATGCATCTAAGTTAAGCATAAAATCCATTTATGAGGAAAATCACACTTTTAGTATAAAAAGAATATCTTTTATGCATACCTATATGCATGAAATCCAATATGATAAAAGTAACACTCTTACAATAAAATAATCAACTTTTATGCATACCTCTATGCATGAAATTCAATTATGATAAAAGTCACACTTTTATAATAAAATAATCAACTCTTATGCATACTTCTATGCATGAAAATTAAAAATGATAAAAGTAACACTTTTGATATAAAAAAATTTCTTTTATGCATACTTCTATGCATGAAAATTAAAAATGATAAAAGTAACACTTTTGATATAAAAAAATTTCTTTTATGCATACTTCTATGCATGAAAAATAAAAATGATAAAAATAACACTTTTGATATAAAAATTTATCCATTATGCATACTTCTATGCATGAAATAAAAATGGTAAAAATAACACTTTTGATATAAAAATTTATCCATTATGCATACTTCTATGCATGAAATAAAAATGGTAAAAATAACACTTTTGATATAAAAATTTATCCATTATGCATACTTCTATGCATGAAATAAAAATGGTAAAAATAACACTTTTGATATAAAAATTTATCCATTATGCATACTTCTATGCATGAAATAAAAATGGTAAAAATAACACTTTTGATATAAAAATTTATCCATTATGCATACTTCTATGCATGAAATAAAAATGGTAAAAATAACACTTTTGATATAAAAATTTATCCATTATGCATACTTCTATGCATGAAATAAAAATGGTAAAAATAACACTTTTGATATAAAAACGTATCCTTTATGCATGATATTAAAATTCAATTTCTCCATGGTTGTAATGAAATTCTTTCAATTAATCTAGGATGATAATTCCTAGAATATGGTAGGAAGTCCTCTTTTTATGCTTTGAATGAGATTATTTTATGCATAATTTTTATAAAAATTTTGCCATAGCTCCGCTGCTATGACTGATAAATCTCAATTTTTCTAAGGGATAATGCTTATCATTAAGGAAATAATTAAAATAATCTCTAATTGGATTATTAATCCATAATGGATTGAATCATTAATATACATAAACTAAAAGCATAGAAAAAAAAGCCATTAATTTGGCCTCAAGCATAGCTTAATCTTGGGTTAAGGAAAAGCTTTATGAAAAGCTTGATTTGGATTGAGAATGGGTCATGAGTATGACCATTTCTTGAGTGAGAGAGAGAATTTACATAAAAATCATTAGAATTTAAACATAAATAAAAATTAACTTCAATAGCATTATGTAACTCTTCACTACTATTCAAACTTCAATAGCATTTAAAAAAAACCATACCAATTAAACTTCTCAAGCTTGAGAGGGGTTGAGAAGAGAGAAACATTGAGAAATTATAGAAAGATCAATATTCACTAATTACCTTACAAATTGCTTGATTCTTTGTTCACGGTAGAGGCCCCCAACCAATCAATTGGTTAAGTATGTTGATGGAGCCACTAATGGGGATTGAAGAAAGAGGGAAGCTCCAAAAACTAGTGAATTATTAAATGAATTCACAGTTCTTGGCTTAGGTGGAGTAGAGTAACGATGCATAAACACTATCTATTTTTCAACAAGGAGGAGGCTTCTATTTATAGGAAAAATTGAGCTCCTAACCAAACAAACTGATTCTAGAATTTTCTAAATCAGTTTGGTCAATATTTGACCATTTTTAGGTCAGTTAAGCTAACTTTTTGGAACTAGACTTAAATGAGGAGAGAGGAGAGATGAAATATCTCAATTTTTATGAGTTTAAAACTCATTCAAGCATGTGAAATATGCACCTCCTTTAAAGAACTCTCTTTCCTTACATATGTGTCATAATGGAATCATTTTAATATTGCTCATAGTTTTTTACTAATAAACCTTGTACATTTTCAACTCTTCATCTTATGTGAAATATGCACATCCTTTAAAGAACTCCCCTTCCTTACATATGTGTCATAATGGAATCATTTTAATATTGCTCATAGTTTTTTACTAATAAACCTTGTACATTTTCAACTCTTCATCTTATGTGAGCATTTAAGGGACTCCCCTTCCTTACATATGTGTCATAATAAAATCATTATTCCCAAAATATCTCATATTTTTAATATTGCTCATAGTTTTTTACTAATAAACCTTGTACATTTTCAACTCTTCACCTTATGTGAGCATTTACTCATTTTTGGGTATCTTCTTTTTTACAAATTGGATTTATCTACTCCCTACACATGGATTGATACTATTGGCCCATAGGAACCTTAATTGGACCATAGTCTAAAGATTTCTGAAAATCTAGACCCTTAGACTAAGGTTCTTTATACCTATTTCCAATTAATTCCAATTGCACATTGGAAAATTCTTTTTGAATTTCTGTTTCAGGGGAACTCATCTGAATTATAAGAGATATTTTTCTATCCAAAAATATTCAAAATCTGAATATTCTCTCTCTAGAATATTTTCTCTCTCTAGGCTAAAATAGTTAGAAACAAGGTCTTTATATTTCTGAAGAGGGGTTGATTACAGGGGAAGATACTAGACATCAAAAAGGAGTTGGGAGAGGAATCTTACATTCTACCCCACTTAAAAAACGCGAGATGCCCTCATCTCGCAAACTGGGGGTAATTTCGCAAGATGCACAAGTATGAGACTGAGAGAAATTTTTTTTAATTAAGATTAACCACCAATTAAAAAAAAAAGTCTCAAGAGAGCAAGATTCAAGATAAGAACAAGATTTAAACTTTATTCATTCTCGGAACTTATACAGTAAAGATAGAAGAACTCTTTACACTTCCATAAGCTCGTCCATCATATGATCACAAAAGCAGCACTCACAAGCTGCATAAGTATAAGGTAACTCATCTATGGGAATAATTATGTTGGTTATTGCCACACCTATCTCAGTGGTATGAGGTGATCTAACAAAAGGACCTCTGAGAGGCAAGCCAAAAACGGGGTAAAGGCATATCTTCTCATGAGGAAGAAAACACGCTAGTAAGAAGACCCGCTCAGAAAACCCAGGATGCCTTGATCTCATGACGCAGTAGTATCGGGGACCCAAACCCAAAGCTTCAATAACCATGGCCAAGCGGACATTGTTACGAAAGTGCTGCTGACCCCAGGGTGTTACCCTAGTTATGTCTTGATAGGTCCGCCATTTTGTCTGCGCTACAGAAGTTCCCAAGTGAGGGAAAAGTGAGCGCTCATACTGCTCTATAAAATCTTTCTTCACAGACTCCCTTGCGTCTTGAAGGTGAGAAATCATCATGGATAAAACTAATTCTTGTTGCCAAGCCATGAAGGAGATTAAGAAAGAAAGAAGATCGATGGAAGTAAGATTACTGTGAACGACAAGTAAAAGTTGCGACTTATATAAAGGAAGGAGCTAGCGTAACTTAGAAGCCAACGGTAACTTGCCACTGAAGTTTTACCGTCTTTCCATGATTTGGGTTTGGCACATTTTTCTATAGAAGGCATTCAGAACTTTGAGATGAGGAGATAAAAGAAGTTCGTAAGCTAAATCACCTACTTTCTTTGGTCCACAATATCTGGGAGATAACTTCTTATACTTCCCAAGAGATAAAGAACTTCTTTTGGGCCGTACTCGAGACCAAAACCTTGATATCCAAAACATCGATTCTCACTTCTGAACTCGTTGTTCTGAATCCTTAAAACAGGTGGGACTCTTGAGAAGTATTCAGGAAAAAGGTTCTTCCTTTTTTAAACAGAATCTTTCTTTTATTTTAGAGAGAGAATAATTATAAGATCAGAAAGGGAGATTCTTACTCCTGTATACCTCTAAGGCTGGGGGAGGAATCTTACATTCTACCCCACTTAAAAGGTGCAAGATGTCCTCATCTCGCAAGTAGAGGACAACTTTTTTGCTTAAGATCCAATTTATTCTGGGGTTCCTTATATTCCGATCAACCCAACAGAATATGGGGATAAATATCCCTTACATAGAATTCATCATTAAATAACAATTCATTCAAATCATATCATTCATATCTTTAACATGATAATGGTCCATTAGACCGAAAATTTCCTTCTGAACATTCCTCCACGGAATTTAAGTTAAGCAAGTTCTCAATTTGTCATCCCTTAACTTGATCTACCGTCTCAAGTATTAACAGTAGCAATTTGACAACATAATCCACTAATGATCTCATAGTGATTTGCTGAATCATTTTCATCATTTATCATTACAGGGACTCGTCCCAATCATCCACATTGTGGTTTCGCTCAGCTTATTACATTTCAACCCATTTTCAAGGATCATCATTTTTCAATCAGAATCCAAATCAATTCATCAGTTCCCAAACAGAATTAAAAATCATATCAACCACATTCAAAATCATCATCTGGATAGCATTAACGCTTATAATTTCAAGTCTTAGATTTACTCGTATATACTGTCGGTAAAGAGCTGCAGTTATACCCTCGGTATATACGGATAGTCATGATACTCGAAACTATAAGGTAAATACCATCATGTCTAGGTCTCAAGCAAGTCAGGGTTCCATATAATTGTGGTACTTCCAATTGAAGACCCAATTACTAATTTACGAATTTCAATTTGAATTAACAATTTGTATGAATTATATCAAATAATTACAACCTTTTTGTGCGTCTTGATAAACTTTTGAAATAATTTGCTCCTCAGTTGATCTTATTGGAGATCTATGACTTAAGTCTGATAAATAGATTTTTCTTTATCCGATCGTCCGTAAAAAAAAACATTTGTATATTTATATACAAGTTGCAATAATTACATAGAGTGGCTCGGCTCCAAAATTCAAAATCTCTTCGAGAGACGCATAAGACGACGGTACTGGGCCATAGTCATGCCCTGTTACATAAGTTCTCTAACTGCGAAGGGAGCTATTATTTTCTCCTTAGGGATAAATCGACTAAGGAGTCTATAAACTCGGCAAGCACGTCTGAAATTTTGAGGCATTGAAAGATATAGAATGACACCACGCGTCATTTTCAGCTTTATCAAAATCATGGCCAATGAGAGGTTCTGCCTCAGCATTGCACGCCGGTTATAAGAGGCGTGGATATATAGCCCTGCAACCCACTTATGCTGTTGTCTCTCCACTGGGTTAGGAAAATATAATTCCTCAAAATGGCGTGCGAGTCTTGCTCGGTTTGTTCGTGTTGAAGCGGAAGAGATGAGATGCTCAAAGGCAAATGCAATCATATCTTGAGACTGGGTGAGGTCGGGAATACCAGATAAATGGGGAACTTCCATCTATAAAAATAATTTCTTTGATTAAAATTTCTTCATTAAAGAAGCTTACGGAATGAAAATACATTATGAAAATGCTGTTTCTGAATTCTCATTACCAATTTCAGATAAGAATTTAATTATCTTTATTAGCTTTCAAAACCGCTCTGATACCAACTGTGAGATCCCAGTTCCCACTGAGCAACGGATTCAGGATACTGGCAGCGGAAGTAACACATCATGCGCGGGTAGGTCTCACACTCGGGGCCTCGCCCACGAATATCCGGACAAGAGACTAATCCGTCGGTTTGTCCAAAACCGAAACCGGAAAAACTTCCTTTACCCGGAAAGCATGGGCGATTCCACCAGGATAACTCTTTACTCTAACGTAGTCAAGATCATTACGGATCAACTGATCTGACTGCACCTCTAACGGTACTTGGTCAAATCAAGGAAGAAACTTGCACTTGGATCATTGGGATCAACGCTTTTTTTCCCATCAAGAGGCACAGCCGTTGATTCCTATCCATAGAACAATTTCTATCCGGGATTTACTTCATCTATCGTAATAATAGAAATTAAATCTCGATTTACGGATCCATCAGTCCAGCCTAACCCCATCCGATCCCATGGGTTAGCCAACCGCCCAACCACTGTAGTGATGGGATCCAATTTGGAATTTGGTTAGGTTTTGTCCCGGGTACCAAGGAAAGAGTTCCAAGGCCCCCTAGCCGGAAGTTCATGCAAACATAAAACTAGCCACACCACTTACACACCCAATATGAAATTGCCTTTTTCTTAGCATCGGCTAACTTTAAAACAATCCTTTAATGAAACCATAGTACCACTGATCACAATCTTCCAATTTATCTGGTTGATTCATAATTTCCCATCATTCCTTCATCAGAGTATCTATGGCATCATTGGCAACTAGAACGCTCACCACCTGTCCACACAGGGGCCTTTTCAATAGTTCCTAGCCCATAATACTCGGCAATATAATCACTTATAAAAATCAAGATGGACTCTCGTTGAAGATCAGCAAGATCAACCAACAGATCCATATAAAGAGCCATGGACTCATCCATTGAAGACCAGCAAGGTCAATCAACCAGATCCATGCCCGGTTTCACAAAACAACTCTTACTCCTTGTTCCAATATCTTCCTCGACGCACGCGTGGGTATCCTGGGCGACCCAGAGCCCGAGCACCGTATGGTCAGCACCCTCTAGGATCCTTCGCAGGTGACCTAGCGCTTCACTCATAGGCCGCTTCCTTGGTCCCTCATCCACCGTACCGGAAGCTCACCATTTTAATCGAACCGAGGCTGGTCAAGACCTCGGTCGACCTTGCTACGCGAGACGTCCTCCATTGACTCTCCGTCAACAGTTGCAACTTTAACAGTTAGGTCTTCATGACCTTAATCCACAAGATGGTCAAAATGCTTCCCCAGCATTCTTGACATAAAACAGTCATTTACAAACAGTCACAAAATACAGTTTCTAAATCAAACACTCGTCTTTCCACATTATCCCTCCTTAGTCCACATTACTTATTCCACATTCCATTCAATGTGTACTCATTCTCATCCATTTCCTCATATCGACGACACATTAATTCACATTCACATTCATACATCCACATTTACATGGATACATCCATTTTCACATCCTCATTTATACATCCACATCCCATATCCACATTCTTACATACACATCCATATCCACATCCATACATCCACATTCACATCCACATTCACATTCACATCCACATTCACATCCTCATTTATACATCCACATCCACATCCATATTCACATCCATACATCCACATCTACATGCATACCTCCATTTTCACATCCTCATTTATACATCCACATCCACATCCATATTCACATCCATACATCCACATCTACATGCATACCTCCATTTTCACATCCTCATTTATACATCCACATCTCTTATCTACATTCATACATACACATCCACATCCACATTCCCATTCACATCTATACATCCACATCTACATCCACATTCACATCTATGCATATACATCTTCATGCATACATCCATTTTCACATTCATACATCCACTTTCACATTCATACATCCATACTCCCATCTCCACATCCACACATCCACATACATACATCCATTTCCACATTCCCATTCATGTAACCCCATATGTCTTCACATCTAATCTTTTACATCACATCCATTCTCGCCCTATCACAACCCATATACATCCTATTCTATCACATACACTTCTTACCTCATCCCATACACATCTTATCACATCCTATCACTTTCCATACGCATCTTATCAATTCTTATCACATCTCATACACCTCTTATCACATCTTATCACATTTCATATCTTTTTTTTTTAAAAGAGAATTCTTATATTTGATATAAGATTTCTCTACACATTTATTTATACATAAATTCCATTTAAGGAGACTAACACTTTCGAAATTAAAATCAATCTTTTATGCATCTTCTTATGCATAAATTCAGTTTGGTAGGAAATTACACTTTTAGAATAAAAGAATTTCTCTTATGCATCTAAGTTAAGCATAAAATCCATTTATGAGAAAAATCACACTTTTAGTATAAAAAGAATATCTTTTATGCATACCTATATGCATGAAATCCAATATGATAAAAGTAACACTCTTACAATAAAATAATCAACTTTTATGCATACCTCTATGCATGAAATTCAATTATGATAAAAGTCACACTTTTATAATAAAATAATCAACTCTTATGCATACTTCTATGCATGAAAATTAAAAATGATAAAAGTAACACTTTTGATATAAAAAAATTTCTTTTATGCATACTTCTATGCATGAAAATTAAAAATGATAAAAGTAACACTTTTGATATAAAATGATGGTTTGAGGGTAACTCTTGTTTGAAACAAGAGTGGCCACCAGTCTTTAGAAGAGGGAAGGTCAAAAACTAATGAATTATGAGTAAATTCACAGTTTTCTGGCTCTAGGGAGAAGCAGGGTAAGAGTGCAAAAACACTATTGAGTTTCAACAAAGGGGAAGGCTTCTATTTATAGGAAAAAGTGAGCTTCTAACCAAGCCAACTGATTCTAGAATTTTCCAGATCAGTTTGGTCAATTTTTGACCATTTTTGGGTCAGTTTTGCTCCCTTTTTGGATCTAGTTGAAACAGGAGAGAGGAGAGATAAAAATATCTCATTATTTGGGAGTTTAAAACTCATTCAAGCATGTGAAATAGGCTCCTCCTTCATGAGGGAAATTACCCCATGCAAAGGTGTCAAAAATGCATCATTACTTCCAAATATCTCTCTTTTTTAACTATTAACCTTGTCCTTAGTCAACTCTTCATCTTATGTGAGTATTTACTCATTTTTGGGGGATTTTTCTTTTATTCTTCTATTTATCTCCTTCCTACATTTGGATGAATCTTATAGGATAGGTCCATAGGAACCTTAATTTAAAATTTCGAAAAAATCTTCACCCCCTGGATAATACCTCTTGAACAGATTATACTTAATTTCTAATGCACCTTCTGGAAATCTTTTTGAACTTCTGTTTCAGGGAAACTTATTTTAATAAGATGAGAATTTTTTCCATCCGAAAATATTTAAAATCTGAATATTATCTCTCTAGAACATTTTCTCTCTCTAGGCCAAAACTGGTAGAAACAAGATCTCTTATATTTCTGAAGAGGGATTTGATTACAGGGGAAGATGCGGACATCTTGAGAGGCTGGGGAGGAATCTTACAATCCAAATACTTTAAGTGACTAATGAGGAAGGTTTGATTCTTCTCTCTTTTTTTTTGGGCATTGTGAGTGGACAAGATTGAGGGTCACCCCATAGATGTTGCTTTGGTTGTTGATAAGGTTATGGGAATTTGCTTCCTTTTTAGCACCCAAATCCACTTGTTACCCTCATAGTAGCCTTGAGCTTGCAGAAGACGAGTTGGAATCCATCGAGAGGTAACCCGTGGTTTGGATTGATTTTTGTTGCGATGCCTCCTCATTTCCTTGACAGTAAGTTGGCGAGTGAAAAGCTTTAGGGACCCATGAGAGTAATGTTCGTGGAGTGTAAAAGGGTTAGGATGTTTTATGACTGAGACACTCCTTTTGGCCCATTCAATTTTGCATTGAGCCACTATCATCTAGGTTCGTCCAAAAATGACATGTTCTTTTAAAGTTCCCATGGGCATAAAAAATCGACATAACCAAGTGCTCGTTATCACCTTGGATGATAGTTTTAAACAAACCAAGCACTTTGGTATTTTTGGCACCACTTATCCCCTCTATTCTCATGTTATACTTTTTAAGTTGAGATTCACCCAACTTATTCCATGTAGCAAATGAGAGTAGATTGTGATTAGCACCCATGTCAAGCATAGCATTATAGAACACTTTACCATAGGGGCTAGATAATTCAATGGGTGTTCTGAGAGATGGAATGCATCCATGTTGTCGATTACCTCTCCAACATAAGCTTGTGTGGAAGGTCCAAGGTTTTCTTCTCAATGTTGTTAAAGTTTCCCTTGACTCCTATTGTTAAAGTTTTGCTTGTCTTTCCCTTGGGATTAGATCTTCTTTTGAGCGGCCTTTTCCATGGCAGCTTGTGTATCATGAGAAGCATATAAGGATTCTTTAATAAGAGGTCCATCATTTCTTAAACTTACTATACCACTAAGGAAATTGATAGTCTTAGCTCCATTAAGAGTCTCAATATGTATAGTACCTTGTGGTGTAACTTCAAAAACCCTAAATGGTTGCTTTCAAGTGTATTTGGGATTTTTCTTTTCACTACGGATTACATAGATAAGTACAAGATCTCCTTGATTGATCTCCTTATTCTTGATATTTTGGTCAAACCACTTCTCTCTACAGTCTTTCTCTGTCAGCATGTTTTGTACTATAATTTGTCTTTCCTCTTCGAGTCATTCTAAAACAAATAATTGGTCAACCAATTCATCTCACCATCAGCTACTCTTAAGCTAGGAATCATGAACTCCCAAGGCATTACTACCTCAAGTCCATACACCATTTTAAAGGGTGTGTAACTAATTGCAACTTTGTATAATATGCGATAGGTGTATAAAGCTATTGTAAGCTTAAATTCCCAGTTAGTATATCTAAAAAGATGCAAAGGAGAAAAGAGCTTGAGCTCTTGCAAGCACACACACTGTTATAATTTCATGGTGCTCATGCTAGATCAAAGATGTGGAGGAGAGAGACTCACAAAATACAAGAAAATATCTTGCTTATTAAGTTGCTCAAAATACAACTAGGCTTCTTGCTCAATACGATGCCTTCTAGCTCCACCTTTAAATAGGTGAGCTAGTGGACCATAAGTCCATTCACACACACACCCTTCTCCTCCCCTTTTACATAACCTTAGTCTCTTAATACCCCCCCTCAATACCAACTATGAAAGAAAATTGGAATAGGTGGTATTGGACATAGGTTGCCTTTATAACATTAGACGTACAAGGTTAGGAATATAGGTGTGGGTACATTGAGATTTAAAATAATTTCTCAGTGGAGTTAGAGGCTGATACAAAGTTAGCCTTTGACTCTTTGTTAGGACATTTAGAAGTGATATGTCCCGTTTGTTTACACTTGTTACATTTCATTTTGTTGGGACGTTTGATCCAACAATTATTTGCCAAATGACCCACCTTTTTGCAATGGACACATCTTACTTTGATCACTTGATGTGACAAAGCTTGTTCGATATTCGATGAAGTTGTTGCATTTGAAGATTCAACTCCTCCCTTTGGCCTCTTTTCTTCATCAAGACAAGATTTAATGACTCCTTTAAGGGTGGGATTAGGTATGTTCTTCAGCCACTACATCATCTTCATCCATTCTCGCATTCACTGATGCAAGTTGAGCCATAAGGCCCTTCAAGTGAGAGATGAAGGCTCCGATGCCGTCTCCCTCTTTGAGTTCCAAGCTGAAAAATTCAATTTTAAGTGAGATCTTGGAATTCTTACCACGAGCTCCATAGAGCTTATCAAGCTCATCCCATTTCTCCTTTGTAGTCAGAAGCTAGTATGAGAGCCTCATCAAGATGAAGCATGATGATGGCTTGTGCCCTCTCATCATCTTCAATATCTTCAGCCTTAGTTCGATCAATAACCTTAGTGCCGGCGGGGATGAATGGCCCAAAACCTTTGGACATCATCTTGACAAGGACTTGCTAAGTGTGGAAGCCCTCTCTTCAGAACTTCTTATTAATTTGGGTGTTGTCCTTTGACATTGGGTATTGAAGGAGATTACTAGAGAGTAATGGGCTGATTTATGAAGAAGAAAAAACCAAAAATTTGGGTGTTGTCCTTTGAGATTACTAGAGAGTAATGGGCTGATTTATAAAGAAGAAAAAACCAAAAATTTGTGATGTTTTGGCTTAAGTAGAAAGAGAGAGGCTTATGAGAATGCAACAACCCTTAACCAAGCCAAGGATGTTGCATAAAAAAGGAGATTAAGATGGTGAAGCTTATGGTTTAGCATTTAGGGTTTGTGCCCAACCATTAATTTTGATGGAGATTAGCTTCATTAGTGTCAAAGAACACTTTGTTTGGTGATAAAGATCACCATTAGTGTTTAAAAACATGATTAGTGCTTAAGAGCACATTTCTAGCATCTAATGACACTTGCATTACTGATTAGATTCACCATTAATGTTTAAGAACACTCTTAGTGTTTAGAAACACTTTGGAATGACTCCCCTTTGTTGGATTAGAAGCCTCATTAGTGTTAATCAACACTATTAGTGCTTATAAGCACACTTTGAAAAGCTTTGTACACTTGAAGATGCTGATGGAGCTTGATGAGAATGAGGCTCATGAATACCTCATGGTGCATGCCCACCACTTCAAACTCAAAATAAGATCTGCAACAAGCCCTCACAAGAGCACTTAAGTGATTAGAGCTAAGAGGACAGGATTAGAGCAAAAAGAAGCTTGATTTTGAAGCTTTAATGGAAGCTTCAATGGCTTTCAAGGAGAGTAGCCTGGTTTTTCTATTGTAGCGAACGCATCAGGCCGCCATTAGGGCTAAGATTCGGGCTGTAGGTAGTTGAGACTATGGGCTTCAAAAGCCCTAATCTCTCATAGCCTGTAATCACTTGCAGACATCGAATGCGTGTACGACATCGACGGTAGCTAGAAAATTGTGCCAGCTTGCTCAGACGACAATGCTACGGCAGAGAAGGGGTCACTTGTCTGATGAGCTGTACGATCTTGAGCGCCCGAACATCCTCTTCAAGTTTTTAGTTGAAAGCTCCATGAGTTCTTGCCTCCACGAGTTGCTGGAGCTGCTCCACTTGCAGGAGGTTCAGCTCCACAAAGAAAAATAATAATAGAGTTGACCTATTCTACACCACAAAAGTGACCTAAGCAACCAAAGCTCTAGATACCATGTTATAATTTCATGCTAGATCAAAGATGTGCAGGAGAGAGACTCACAAAATACAAGAAAATATCTTGCTTATTAAGTTGCTCAAAATACAACTAGGCTTCTTGCTCAATACAATGCCTTCTAGATCTTCTATCTGAGATACTACCAACCCAATCAGCATCTGTGTACCCATGTACACATATCTCTGTCCCAATTTCATAAAATAGTCCACAATGCAAAGTAGACCTCACATACCTCAGTATGCGTCTCAATGCATCCAAATGTGGCTTTCGAGGAGCCTGCATAAACTGACTCACCAACCCAACAACATAGCTCAAATCTGGCCTGGTGATTGTCATGTAGATCAAGCTTCCTACTATGCACCTATACAAAGTAGGATCCTCCAAAATCTCTCCTCAATCTGCACTCAACTTGCCATTCTAATCCAAGTATGGTATGATAGGCTTATAGCCTCTCATACCATACTTGGACAACATGTCCAAGCCATACTGTCTCTACAGTAATCCAATACCATGTGGTGACATAATCACCTCAATGCCCAAGAAATATCTGAGCTCCCCCAAATCCTTTGTAAGATCCCTGACCCCACTGCGCAACGAATTTGGGGGTGCTAGCAGCGGAAGTAGCACTTCTTGCACGGGGCAGGGTCCCACAGTCGGGGCCTCGCCCACGGATATCTAGACAAGAGACTAATCCATCGGTTCTTCCAAAACCAAACTCGGAAAAACTTCCCTTGCCTGAAAAGCACGAGCGATTCCTCCAGGATAACTTTTCTCTAGCGTAGTCAAAAGCCTGAACTAACTGAACTGATCTGACCGAACCCATAAGTCCCATAATCAAATCAAGGAAAAGATTGTACTTGGATCATAGAGACCAACGCTTTTTTCCTCACTGAGAGGCACAACTGTTGATTCTTTTCCATAGAACAGTTTTTATCCAAGATTTACCTCATCTATCGTACTATACAGAAATTGAGAGATCCATCAGTCCAGCCTAACCCCATCGAGTCCCATGGGTTAGCCAACTGCCCAACCACTGTAGTGATGGGATCCAATTAGGAATTTTGATAGGTTTTGTCTCGGGTACCAGGGAAAAGAGTTCCCAGGCCCCTTAGCGGGATATTCATGTAAACATAAAACTAGTCACACCACTTACACACCCAATATGAACTTGCATTTTTCATAGATTCAACAATCTTTAAAATAATCATTTAATGAAACCATAGTGTTACTGATCATAATCCTCTAATTATCCAGTTGAATCCTAATTTCCAATTCCTTCCTTCATCAGTGTACCTATGGCATCATTGGCAACCAGAACGCTCACCACCTGTTTACTCATCAGGGGCCTTTTCAATAGTTCCTAGCTCATAGTACCCGGCAATATAATCACATAAAAATATCCAGATGGAATCTCCGTTGAAGATCAGCAAGATCAACCAACAGATCCATATGAAAGAGTCATGGACTCATCCGTTGAGGACCAGCAAGGTCAATCAACCAGATCCATGCCCAAATTCAGAAAACAACTCTTACTCCTTGTTCCAATATCTTCCCCGACGTACTTGTGGGTATCTTTGGTGGCCCAGAGCTTGAGCACCGTATGGTCAGCACCCTCTAGGATCCTTCATAGGTCACCTAGTGTTTCACTCATAGGCTGCTTCCTTGGTCCCTCATCCACTGTACCGGAAGCTCACCATTTAACGTGAGACGTCCTCCGATGACTCTTCGTCACAACAGTTGCAACTTTAACAGATAGGTCTCCATGACCTCATTCACAAGACGGTCAAAATGCTTCCCTAGCATTCTTGACATAAAACAATCATTTAAAAACAGATTTCACAAACAAAGATAGTTTCCTCAGCTTTGATGTATGTAAAGTAGTATTGTGTATGTATTTGTGCGCTTTCTTTAATGTATGTATTGATCTGCTTTAATTTTGGCAGCCTTTAGAGCTTTGAGCCTTGTTTTCTTAGTGTTTAAGTTTTGAATTTTAGTATCTTGAATTTTAGAGTGACATGAAAAGGTTTCTTTCATATAGTCTTAATGACATAGCATTATTTTCTTAGTTTTAATTAGTGGGCTATAAGATTCTGGAATTCAATATAGTACATATGGTTTTTTTCTTGCACTAGTGTGCTACTATATATAAATGTACATATATAAATATAAATAACCAAATTTTTATGTGGGTGGAGAGTCGGCACACTTTCTCTTCTAAAAATTACACACCAAAGAATGTGCCCTCCCTTGGGAGTGTATATGTTGTTAATAATATAGATTCTAGATAGTGAAATATGTATTGTGATAATTGTGTGTGTGTGTGTGTGTGTGTGTGCACGTGCTTTTTGAATACATAGAAATGTATTCCATATTTTGGTTCTCCCCTTGAGAAAATATGTATGCAAATATTTGCTCTTTTTTGTGTGATATATAAGTGTTAAGGTGTCTGTGTTGTGTGTGTAATGTTTGGATTTTCTTACTCTAGTTTTTCAATATGGAAAGCTTTGCATTGCACTAGTGTGGTACAGTATATATACATACATATAACCAAAGGATATATGTGTGTACAACATAAATTCTACATAAAAGATAATGATAGTAATATATTGTATAACCAACATTGGGGGAGGAGGGTATATATATATATAATGGGTGGTGCAGGTGCAACAGTTGTTGAGAGAAGTCTACGTTAACAACCATAATTAGTATTGTTGATCTCACAGCCACTCACCTATAGTAGCATTATCTCTCATCATGGAAAATAAAGAAAGTTTCTACAAGAGTCATGAACCAGCAAAAGACTCGCTCGCTATCTTTGTGTGTGTTTGTGATTCAGTAGTAGTATGTATACTCATCAATGTATGCTGTGAGGGAGAGAGTACACAACCCATTTTAACCCCAGTAGTACTTCTAACCTCACCTGACGCACATCTTAGTGCCTGATTTTGACCGCCATCAGTCCCCCACATCATCTTTGGTGGAAAAAATAAAGTTTCTGCAAACATCCCGAGTCAATTGAATCGGAGACCTTCCAAAGACACACAAAAAAGAAAGAAAGAAAGAAAGAAAGAGAATTGTTACCTACGTGCCCTCATCTCCTCAATGATAACCCTGAGAGGAAAAATACGATCAAGTCTCTCTGAATCATGCAAGCAACCTATCTGCCTAATGATAGCTTGGAGAAAAAATATGATAAAACGTCAAGTAATTCCTCCATGAATTTTGCTTGATATTTGTGTTTCACTACCCAAGAGCTAATCTTGACCTCCAGTATTACACCAAAGTATATTCGCCAAAGTATATTATGACCAATCATGATAGTTATTAGGTCCCACAAGGTTTCTTGGTGGATGGGGACAACTGTTGTATGGTGGTCCAAGAGCGGGGAAACCTTCTCACAAAGTCCTATTAAAGATGTTCTAGCAAGGAGAGTGGTTCAAAAGCAAGGTCTTCATGATCCTTGGGCTCTACCATGGTGCAACTTAACACAACCTTGGTGACATTAACTGTGTTAGAGGGTGGTAGATGTGTGGCATGGGATGTGAGATAGCTTTAGTGAATGAAGCCTGATTTAAGGCTTCATATAATTGGCATACATAGGTCTCTTATGTGACAAGATTTGTGATGGATGTTAGTCAATGTTCACGAAAAACTGGCCTTGGCAGCAACTGAAATTTAGAAATCCCAATCAAATTTTGGGCTTGCCTTGAAGAAATCTGACAGTGACACCGAGTAGTGCTAATAACTAGCCACACTGAGAATGCTACCAATCAAGTATTGATACTTAACCCAAGAAATTATTCCTTAAAAAAGAACTCTTCAAAGAAATTTTGGTTAAAAACCTCTTCACAATCTCAACTTGCTAAAGTAAGCCAATGTTGGGTACAAAAGGACTAGCTGAATTTCCCAAAGATACTACCAAGACAACTGCTAAATCTAGGTGCCAAAGCCATGGAATTGCAATGTGGCAAGCAAACTCCATAATAATAACCACAAAAGTAACATTTCAAGACCAAGTATGGCAACCAAAGTCAATAACAAGGAGCACCAGTTGAATTACATCCCATACTAGTAGAAGCATAAGAATATAATCTTAAAATGGAGATAAACTCATAAGAACCTACTAGTTTTAATCATGACAACAAAAAGGAAAGAAGCAAGCAAAAACCTTCACCTAGAAAACGTGGAAGACACACAAGAGCCCTCAATCTCAATCCTATAAATATACACACAAAACCCACTCCTAAAAAAGGAGAGGTACCACACAAACCTATTTGCAACAACGGGACAAAACCAAAACTGTCAAACTGAGTTGTATAAGAATTTTCATCCGAAGAAGGCAAGGTGACAAGTACCTCCTCTAGTGGTAGAAGGAGATGTATAGCAATCCCTCAACATCAACTCACAAGCTAGTAGGATACCATATTTGAAGTTGCATACCTTACCACCAAGGTATCATCATGTTTGGACAAGAGGTATCACACCCTTGCTTACTACTTACTAATATCAATACTTTCACCTCTAAAAATGGTACCTTATGCGGTTGGGATGATCAACCCCTCAACATCAACTCGCAAGTTGGAAGGACACAATATTTGAAGTTACACCCCTTACCACCAAGGTATCATCATGGTTGGACAAGAGGTATCACACCCTTGCTTACTAAAATCAATACTTTCACCTCTAAATGGCACCTTATGTGGTTGGCATGATGCCTAAACAACGTTATGTGGCTAGAACATATGTAGAACACAAAACCCAAGTGTAAAGAATAATAAAATTTAAGTGATCCTACATGTTTATTTTCCACAAATTCTTGAATCTATGCACACATTTTTTGGTTTTCTTGGTTTTTTTTTTAAATGTTGCACCATTTTATTGAATTATAGCCAAGATTGAGTACAATCTTGCTAGATATGGAGTGTTAGATTCAAATTGGTGAGAATAGGAGTGTTATACTATGGTTTGAGAAAATTTTTGGAGAAAAAGGGAGAAGGAAAAAGTTTTTTTCCCCACTTTTAGGGTTGTCTTTCATTTTTTTAAAAATGGTGAAAAGTGAGTGTCCTTCTTCCCCTTTTTCCCCCTTTTAATCTTTCATGGAGACCTTGAAAGTATGCTCTTTACTACACATTATACTAATAAAATGAAGCCATGGATCATTCTCTTCAAGAGACAAGTATGCTCTTTACTACATATTATACCACTTTTCTTCCACCAATAAATGAAGCCATGGATCATTCTCTTCAAGAGCTAAACAAGGAGCTTCTTTCGGCCATGGAAGGAAGGTAATTTTGCACCGTTACGCCACCCATGTGTGGGGCCATGTTGAGATGCATATGAAGAGTCAGCTACTTGCTTAAATCACTTCTACATGATATGGAAACTTCTTATCTTCATGTAAGCTTCATGTTGATACCTTCAATGCTTCATTTGAGAATAATTTTGGTGATTTAGGTTTTCCTTCGAAATTAGAGTTTCTCATGCTTATATAAGTAACACCCTAACCATCTTCTACATGCTCTTCTCTTCTTATATATGCTACCTATGCTTCGTTTTTCAAAGGAATTAGGATTTTTGAGTTTTTGGGTGTTAGTTCTCTTCCTCAAGCTTCCTCTACCCTCCCATACCATTTTTATGGCAGAATGTTCATGATTTTATGGTTTCTTGAGAGGAAAAGGGTTTAGGAAATTCTCCAAGATTAGGGTTTTTAGTGAAATTTCTCAATAAATTCAATCCATAATCCTCTTTCCCATGGTCTCTTCTATTCTACCATATGTTTCTTGATCTATTTGGCCAAAGAAAAAGGGTTTTATGAGAAAATAGGGTTTAGGAATCCTCATAAACCAAGGATTTTCTACATTTCCTTGCCTTATGTTTACATTGCCTTGGAACTCTACATGCCATTAATCATGCTCACATGCTTTACAAGGTTTATTAGTAAGAAACTATGAGTAATATCAAAAATATGAGATATTTTGGGTATCCAAAAATGAGTAAATGCTCACATAAGATGAAGAGTTGAAATGTACAAGGTTTATTAGTAAAAAACTATGAGCAATATTAAAAATATGGGATATTTTGGGTATCCAAAAATATTCATAATCTGAATATTCTCTCTCTAGAATATTTTCTCTCTCTAGGCTAAAACAGTTAGAAATAAGATCTTTTATATTTCTGAAGAGGGATTTGATTACACAGGAAGATACTGGACTTCTTGAGAGGCTGGGGAGGAATCTTATAGTATGTGCGCAGGGCTACTGGCTGAGCTCCGGGGGTCAATTCTATCACATGATCTACTTCCCGAATTGGAGGCATTTCAGTTAGCTCTGCTGGGAATAGATCATCAAATTCATTTAACCATCCTGGTTCTTTAGCCTTAAGCTTTGAGTCTACTAGGTTCATTTCGACAACATAAATTTGCTGCTTCTTTCTAAGTCCTTTCAGCAACTTAGAAGCTTTTACTAACTGAAGGTCTGGGGATCCGGAAACTCCAGTTCCTTGAACTTTGTTCCCGTGAAGGTCATGGAGGGAAATGGTTCCATTGTTTAAGAGAAACATTATGAAAAACTTGATTTTATCCATTAATCGTTCATCTAGGATAAAGAATGGTTGGATTTGCTAAAGAAGAGAGGGGAATGCCTTTTTTTAATGAGGCATAACATCATTTATAATTTAGAGAAGACAAAAATCGTAAAAACCATAAAAATGAATAAAAAAGAGAAGAATCTCCAACTTACGAAGGAATTTGAGAGCTTTCCTTTGGCTTGATGGTTTGAGGGTAACTCTTGTTTGAAACAAGAGTGGCCACCAGTCTTTAGAAGAGGGAAGGTCAAAAACTAATGAATTATGAGTAAATTCATAGTTTTCTGGCTCTAGGGAGAAGCAGGGTAAGAGTGCAAAAACACTATTGAGTTTCAACAAAGGGAAAGGCTTCTATTTATAGGAAAAAGTGAGCTTCTAACCAAGCCAACTGATTCTAGAATTTTCCAGATCAGTTTGGTCAATTTTTGATCATTTTTGGGTCAATTTTGCTCCATTTTTGGATCTAGTTGAAACAGGAGAGAGGAGAGATAAAAATATCTCATTATTTGGGAGTTTAAAACTCATTCAAGCATGTGAAATAGGCTCCTCCTTCATGAGGGAAATTCCCCCATGCAGAGGTGTCAAAAATGCATCATTACTTCCAAATATCTCTCTTTTTTAACTATTAACCTTGTCCTTAGTCAACTCTTCATCTTATGTGAGTATTTACTCATTTTTGGGGGGATTTTTCTTTTATTCTTCTATTTATCTCCTTCCTACATTTGGATGAATCTTATAGGATAGGTCCATAGGAACCTTAATTTAAAATTTCGAAAAAATCTTCACCCCCTGGATAATACCTCTTGAACAGATTATACTTAATTTCTAATGCACCTTCTGGAAATCTTTTTGAACTTCTGTTTCAGGGAAACTTATTTTAATAAGATGAGAATTTTTTCCATCCGAAAATATTTAAAATGTGAATATTATCTCTCTAGAACATTTTCTCTCTCTAGGCCAAAACTGGTAGAAACAAGATCTCTTATATTTCTGAAGAGGGATTTGATTACAGGGGAAGATGCGGACATCTTGAGAGGCTGGGGAGGAATCTTACAATCCAAATACTTTAAGTGACTAATGAGGAAGGTTTGATTCTTCCCTCTTTTTTTTTGGGCATTGTGAGTGGACAAGATTGAGGGTCACCCCATAGATGTTGCTTTGGTTGTTGATAAGGTTATGGGAATTTGCTTCCTTTTTAGCACCCAAATCCACTTGTTACCCTCATAGTAGCCTTGAGCTTGCAGAAGACGAGTTGGAATCCATCGAGAGGTAACCCGTGGTTTTTGTTGCGATGCCTCCTCATTTCCTTGACAGTAAGTTGGCGAGTGAAAAGCTTTAGGGACCCATGAGAGTAATGTTCGTGGAGTGTAAAAGGGTTAGGATGTTTTACGACTGAGACACTCCTTTTGGCCCATTCAATTTTGCATTGAGCCACTATCATCTAGGTTCGTCCAAAAATGACATGTTCTTTTAAAGTTCCCATGGGCATAAAAAATCGACATAACCAAGTGCTCGTTATCACCTTGGATGATAGTTTTAAACAAACCAAGCACTTTGGTATTTTTGGCACCACTTATCCCCTCTATTCTCATGTTATACTTTTTAAGTTGAGATTCACCCAACTTATTCCATGTAGCAAATGAGAGTAAATTGTGATTAGCACCCATGTCAAGCATAGCATTATAGAACACTTTACCATAGGGGCTAGATAATTCAATGGGTGTTCTGAGAGATGGAATGCATCCATGTTGTCGATTACCTCTCCAACATAAGCTTGTGTGGAAGGTCCAAGGTTTTCTTCTCAATGTTGTTAAAGTTTCCCTTGACTCCTATTGTTAAAGTTTTGCTTGTCTTTCCCTTGGGATTAGATCTTCTTTTGAGCGGCCTTTTCCATGGCAGCTTGTGTATCATGAGAAGCATATAAGGATTCTTCAATAAGAGGTCCATCATTTCTTAAACTTACTATACCACTAAGGAAATTGATAGTCTTAGCTCCGTTAAGAGTCTCAATATGTATAGTACCTTGTGGTGTAACTTCAAAAACCCTAAATGGTTGCTTTCAAGTGTATTTGGGATTTTTCTTTTCACTACGGATTACATAGATAAGTACAAGATCTCCTTGATTGATCTCCTTATTCTTGATATTTTGGTCAAACCACTTCTCTCTACAGTCTTTCTCTGTCAGCATGTTTTGTACTATAATTTGTCTTTCCTCTTCGAGTCATTCTAAAACAAATAATTGGTCAACCAATTCATCTCACCATCAGCTACTCTTAAGCTAGGAATCATGAACTCCCAAGGCATTACTACCTCAAGTCCATACACCATTTTAAAGGGTGTGTAACTAATTGCAACTTTGTATAATATGCGATAGGTGTATAAAGCTATTGTAAGCTTAAATTCCCAGTTAGTATATCTAAAAAGATGCAAAGGAGAAAAGAGCTTAGCTCTTGCAAGCACACACACTGTTATAATTTCATGGTGCTCATGCTAGATCAAAGATGTGGAGGAGAGAGACTCACAAAATACAAGAAAATATCTTGCTTATTAAGTTGCTCAAAATACAACTAGGCTTCTTGCTCAATACGATGCCTTCTAGCTCCACCTTTAAATAGGTGAGCTAGTGGACCATAAGTCCATTCACACACACACCCTTCTCCTCCCCTTTTACATAACCTTAGTCTCTTAATACCCCCCCTCAATACCAACTATGAAAGAAAATTGGAATAGGTGGTATTGGACATAGGTTGCCTTTATAACATTAGACGTACAAGGTTAGGAATATAGGTGTGGGTACATTGAGATTTAAAATAATTTCTCAGTGGAGTTAGAGGCTGATACAAAGTTAGCCTTTGACTCTTTGTTAGGACATTTAGAAGTGATATGTCCCATTTGTTTACACTTGTTACATTTCATTTTGTTGGCATGTTTGATCCAACAATTATTTGCCAAATGACCCACCTTTTTGCAATGGACACATCTTACTTTGATCACTTGATGTGACAAAGCTTGTTCGATATTCGATGAAGTTGTTGCATTTGAAGATTCAACTCCTCCCTTTGGCCTCTTTTCTTCATCAAGACAAGATTGAATGACTCCTTTAAGGGTGGGATTAGGTATGTTCTTCAGCCACTACATCATCTTCATCCATTCTCGCATTCACTGATGCAAGTTGAGCCATAAGGCCCTTCAAGTGAGAGATGAAGGCTCCGATGCCGTCTCCCTCTTTGAGTTCCAAGCTGAAAAATTCAATTTTAAGTGAGATCTTGGAATTCTTACCACGAGCTCCATAGAGCTTATCAAGCTCATCCCATTTCTCCTTTGCAGTCAGAAGCTAGTATGAGAGCCTCATCAAGATGAAGCATGATGATGGCTTGTGCCCTCTCATCATCTTCAATATCTTCAGCCTTAGTTCGATCAATAACCTTAGTGTCGGCGGGGATGAATGGCCCAAAACCTTTGGACATCATCTTGACAAGGACTTGCTAAGTGTGGAAGCCCTCTCTTGAGAACTTCTTAATTTGGGTGTTGTCCTTTGACATTGGGTATTGAAGGAGATTACTAGAGAGTAATGGGCTGATTTATGAAGAAGAAAAAACCAAAAATTTGGGTGTTGTCCTTTGAGATTACTAGAGAGTAATGGGCTGATTTATAAAGAAGAAAAAACCAAAAATTTGTGATGTTTTGGCTTAAGTAGAAAGAGAGAGGCTTATGAGAATGCAACAACCCTTAACCAAGCCAAGGATGTTGCATAAAAAAGGAGATTAAGATGGTGAAGCTTATGGTTTAGCATTTAGGGTTTGTGCCCAACCATTAATTTTGATGGAGATTAGCTTCATTAGTGTCAAAGAACACTTTGTTTGGTGATAAAGATCACCATTAGTGTTTAAAAACATGATTAGTGCTTAAGAGCACATTTCTAGCATCTAATGACACTTGCATTGCTGATTAGATTCACCATTAATGTTTAAGAACACTCTTAGTGTTTAGAAACACTTTGGAATGACTCCCCTTTGTTGGATTAGAAGCCTCATTAGTGTTAATCAACACTATTAGTGCTTATAAGCACACTTTGAAAAGCTTTGTGCACTTGAAGATGTTGATGGAGCTTGATGAGAATGAGGCTCATGAATACCTCATGGTGTATGCCCACCACTTCAAACTCAAAATAGGATCTGCAACAAGCCCTCACAAGAGCACTTAAGTGATTAGAGCTAAGAGGACAGGATTAGAGCAAAAAGAAGCTTGATTTTGAAGCTTTAATGGAAGCTTCAATGGCTTTCAAGGAGAGTAGCCTGGTTTTTCTACTGTAGCGAACGCATCAGGCCGCCATTAGGGCTAAGATTCGGGCTGTAGGTAGTTGAGACTATGGGCTTCAAAAGCCCTAATCTCTCATAGCCTGTAATCACTTGCAGACATCGAATGCGTGTACGACATCGACGGTAGCTAGAAAATTGTGCCAGCTTGCTCAGACGACAATGCTACAGCAGAGAAGGGGTCACTTGTCTGATGAGCTGTACGATCTTGAGCGCCCGAACGTCCTCTTCAAGTTTTTAGTTGAAAGCTCCATGAGTTCTTGCCTCCACGAGTTGCTGGAGCTACTCCACTTGCAGGAGGTTCAGCTCCACAAAGAAAAATAATAATAGAGTTGACCTATTCTACACCACAAAAGTGACCTAAGCAACCAAAGCTCTAGATACCATGTTATAATTTCATGCTAGATCAAAGATGTGCAGGAGAGAGACTCACAAAATACAAGAAAATATCTTGCTTATTAAGTTGCTCAAAATACAACTAGGCTTCTTGCTCAATACAATGCCTTCTAGATCTTCTATCTGAGATACTACCAACCCAATCAGCATCTGTGTACCCATGTACACATATCTCTGTCCCAATTTCATAAAATAGTCCACAATGCAAAGTAGACCTCACATACCTCAGTATGCGTCTCAATGCATCCAAATGCGGCTTTCGAGGAGCCTGCATAAAGTGACTCACCAACCCAACAACATAGCTCAAATTTGGCCTGGTGATTGTCATGTAGATCAAGCTTCCTACTATGCACCTATACAAAGTAGGATCCTCCAAAATCTCTCCTCAATCTGCACTCAACTTGCCATTCTAATCCAAGTATGGTATGATAGGCTTATAGCCTCTCATACCATACTTGGACAACATGTCCAAGCCATATTGTCTCTGCAGTAATCCAATACCATGTGGTGACATAATCACCTCAATGCCCAAGAAATATCTGAGCTTCCCCAAATCCTTTGTAAGATCCCTGACCCCACTACGCAACGAATTTGGGGGTGCTAGCAGTGGAAGTAGCACTTCTTGCACGGGGCAGGGTCCCACAGTCGGGACCTCGCCCACGGATATCTAGACAAGAGACTAATCCATCGGTTCTTCCAAAACCAAACTCGGAAAAACTTCCCTTGCCTGAAAAGCACGAGCGATTCCTCCAGGATAACTTTTCTCTAGCGTAGTCAACAGCCTGAACTAACTGAACTGATCTGACCGAACCCGTAAGTCCCATAATCAAATCAGGGAAAAGATTGTACTTGGATCATAGAGACCAACGCTTTTTTCCTCATTGAGAGGCACAACTGTTGATTCTTTTCCATAGAATAGTTTTTATCCAAGATTTACCTCATCTATCGTACTATACAGAAATTGAGAGATCCATCAGTCCAGCCTAACCCCATCGAGTCCCATGGGTTAGCCAACTGCCCAACCACTGTAGTGATGGGATCCAATTAGGAATTTTGATAGGTTTTGTCCCGGGTACCAGGGAAAAGAGTTCCCACGCCCCTTAGCGGGATATTCATGTAAACATAAAACTAGTCACACCACTTACACACCCAATATGAACTTGCATTTTTCATAGATTCAACAATCTTTAAAATAATCATTTAATGAAACCATAGTGTTACTGATCATAATCCTCTAATTATCCAGTAGAATCCTAATTTCCAATTCCTTCCTTCATCAGTGTACCTATGGCATCATTGGCAACCAGAACGCTCACCACCTGTTTACTCATCAGGGGTCTTTTCAATAGTTCCTAGCTCATAGTACCCGGCAATATAATCACATAAAAATATCCAGATGGAATCTCCGTTGAAGATCAGCAAGATCAACCAACAGATCCATATAAAAGAGTCATGGACTCATCCGTTGAGTCCATGGAATTGCAATGTGGGATTAGTGATCAAATGGCTCATCACATGAATATACAAAAGAGAGAGAAAATCTTTAAGTGCATGTAGCAAGAGAAGATGCACAAATAGCCTAAGTGTGTTTAACCTCTCACCAAGAGGATGACCATGTCCCGTTTGTTTACACTTATTACATTTCATTTTGTTGGGATGTTTGATCCAACAATTATTTGCCAAATGACCCACCTTTTTGCAATGGATACATCTTACTTTGATCACTTGATGTGACAAAGCTTGTTCGATATTCGATGAAGTTGTTGCATTTGAAGATTCAACTCCTCCCTTTGGCCTCTTTTCTTCATCAAGACAAGATTGAATGACTCCTTTAAGGGTGGGATTAGGTATGTTCTTCAGCCACTACATCATCTTCATCCATTCTCGCATTCACTGATGCAAGTTGAGCCATAAGGCCCTTCAAGTGAGAGATGAAGGCTCCGATGCCGTCTCCCTCTTTGAGTTCCAAGCTGAAAAATTCAATTTTAAGTGAGATCTTGGAATTCTTACCACGAGCTCCATAGAGCTTATCAAGCTCATCCCATTTCTCCTTTGCAGTCAGAAGCTAGTATGAGAGCCTCATCAAGATGAAGCATGATGATGGCTTGTGCCCTCTCATCATCTTCAATATCTTCAGCCTTAGTTCGATCAATAACCTTAGTGCCGGCGGGGATGAATGGCCCAAAACCTTTGGACATCATCTTGACAAGGACTTGCTAAGTGTGGAAGCCCTCTCTTGAGAACTTCTTAATTTGGGTGTTGTCCTTTGACATTGGCTATTGAAGGAGATTACTAGAGAGTAATGGGCTGATTTATGAAGAAGAAAAAACCAAAAATTTGGGTGTTGTCCTTTGAGATTACTAGAGAGTAATGGGCTGATTTATAAAGAAGAAAAAACCAAAAATTTGTGATGTTTTGGCTTAAGTAGAAAGAGAGAGGCTTATGAGAATGCAACAACCCTTAACCAAGCCAAGGATGTTGCATAAAAAAGGAGATTAAGATGGTGAAGCTTATGGTTTAGCATTTAGGGTTTGTGCCCAACCATTAATTTTGATGGAGATTAGCTTCATTAGTGTCAAAGAACACTTTGTTTGGTGATAAAGATCACCATTAGTGTTTAAAAACATGATTAGTGCTTAAGAGCACATTTCTAGCATCTAATGACACTTGCATTGCTGATTAGATTCACCATTAACGTTTAAGAACACTCTTAGTGTTTAGAAACACGTTGGAATGACTCCCCTTTGTTGGATTAGAAGCCTCATTAGTGTTAATCAACACTATTAGTGCTTATAAGCACACTTTGAAAAGCTTTGTGCACTTGAAGATGTTGATGGAGCTTGATGAGAATGAGGCTCATGAATACCTCATGGTGTATGCCCACCACTTCAAACTCAAAATAGGATCTGCAACAAGCCCTCACAAGAGCACTTAAGTGATTAGAGCTAAGAGGACAGGATTAGAGCAAAAAGAAGCTTGATTTTGAAGCTTTAATGGAAGCTTCAATGGCTTTCAAGGAGAGTAGCCTGGTTTTTCTACTGTAGCAAACGCATCAGGCCGCCATTAGGGCTAAGATTCGGGCTGTAGGTAGTTGAGACTATGGGCTTCAAAAGCCCTAATCTCTCATAGCTTGTAATCACTTGCAGACATCGAATGCGTGTACGACATCAACGGTAGCTAGAAAATTGTGTCGGCTTGCTCAGACGACAATGCTACGGCAGAGAAGGGGTCACTTGTCTGATGAGCTGTACGATCTTGAGCGCCCGAACGTCCTCTTCAAGTTTTTAGTTGAAAGCTCCATGAGTTCTTGCCTCCACGAGTTGCTGGAGCTGCTCCACTTGCAGGAGGTTCAGCTCCACAAAGAAAAATAATAATAGAGTTGACCTATTCTACACCACAAAAGTGACCTAAGCAACCAAAGCTCTAGATACCATGTTATAATTTCATGCTAGATCAAAGATGTGCAGGAGAGAGACTCACAAAATACAAGAAAATATCTTGCTTATTAAGTTGCTCAAAATACAACTAGACTTCTTGCTCAATACAATGCCTTCTAGATCTTCTATCTGAGATACTACCAACCCAATCAGCATCTGTGTACCCATGTACACATATCTCTGTCCCAATTTCATAAAATAGTCCACAATGCAAAGTAGACCTCACATACCTCAGTATGCGTCTCAATGCATCCAAATGCGGCTTTCGAGGAGCCTGCATAAACTGACTCACCAACCCAACAACATAGCTCAAATCTGGCCTAGTGATTGTCATGTAGATCAAGCTTCCTACTATGCACCTATACAAAGTAGGATCCTCCAAAATCTCTCCTCAATCTGCACTCAACTTGCCATTCTAATCCAAGTATGGTATGATAGGCTTATAGCCTCTCATACCATACTTGGACAACATGTCCAAGCCATACTGTCTCTGCAGTAATCCAATACCATGTAGTGACATAATCACCTCAATGCCCAAGAAATATCTGAGCTCCCCCAAATCCTTTGTAAGATCCCTGACCCCACTGCGCAACGAATTTGGGGGTGCTAGCAGCGGAAGTAGCACTTCTTGCAGGGGGCAGGGTCCCACAGTCGGGACCTCGCCCACGGATATCTAGACAAGAGACTAATCCATCGGTTCTTCCAAAACCAAACTCGGAAAGACTTCCCTTGCCTGAAAAGCACGAGCGATTCCTCTAGGATAACTTTTCTCTAGCGTAGTCAAAAGCCTGAACTAACTGAACTGATCTGACCGAACCCGTAAGTCCCATAATCAAATCAGGGAAAAGATTGTACTTGGATCATAGAGACCAACGCTTTTTTCCTCATTGAGAGGCACAACTGTTGATTCTTTTCCATAGAATAGTTTTTATCCAAGATTTACCTCATCTATCGTACTATACAGAAATTGAGAGATCCATCAGTCCAGCCTAACCCCATCGAGTCCCATGGGTTAGCCAACTGCCCAACCACTGTAGTGATGGGATCCAATTAGGAATTTTGATAGGTTTTGTCCCGGGTACCAGGGAAAAGAGTTCCCAGGCCCCTTAGTGGGATATTCATGTAAACATAAAACTAGTCACACCACTTACACACAATATGAACTTGCATTTTTCATAGATTCAACAATCTTTAAAATAATCATTTAATGAAACCATAGTGTTACTGATCATAATCCTCTAATTATCCAGTTGAATCCTAATTTCCAATTCCTTCCTTCATCAGTGTACCTATGGCATCATTGGCAACCAGAACGCTCACCACCTGTTTACCAGGGGCCTTTTCAATAGTTCCTAGCTCATAGTACCCGGCAATATAATCACATAAAAATATCCAGATGGAATCTCCGTTGAAGATCAGCAAGATCAACCAACAGATCCATATAAAAGAGTCATGGACTCATCCGTTGAGGACCAGCAAGGTCAATCAACCAGATCTATGCCCAAATTCAGAAAACAACTCTTACTCCTTGTTCCAATATCTTCCCCGACGTACTTGTGGGTATCTTTGGTGGCCCAGAGCTTGAGCACCGTATGGTCAGCACCCTCTAGGATCCTTCACAGGTCACCTAGTGTTTCACTCATAGGCCGCTTCCTTGGTCCCTCATCCACTGTACCGGAAGCTCACCATTTAACGCGAGACGTCCTCCGATGACTCTTCGTCACAGCAGTTGCAACTTTAACAGATAGGTCTCCATGACCTCATTCACAAGACGGTCAAAATGCTTCCCCAGCATTCTTGACATAAAACAATCATTTAAAAACAGATTTCACAAACAAAGATAGTTTCCTCAGCTTTGATGTATGTAAAGTAGTATTGTGTATATATTTGTGCGCTTTCTTTAATGTATGTATTGATCTGCTTTAATTTTGGCAGCCTTTAGAGCTTTGAGCCTTGTTTTCTTAGTGTTTAAGTTTTGAATTTTAGTATCTTGAATTTTAGAGTGACATGAAAAGGTTTCTTTCATATAGTCTTAATGACATAGCATTATTTTCTTAGTTTTAATTAGTGGGCTACAAGATTCTGGAATTCAATATAGTACATATGGTTTTTTTCTTGCACTAGTGTGCTACTATATATAAATGTACATATATAAATATAAATAACCAAATTTTTATGTGGGTGGAGAGTCGGCACACTTTCTCTTCTAAAAATTACACACCAAAGAATGTGCCCTCCCTTGGGAGTGTATATGTTGTTAATAATATAGATTCTAGATAGTGAAATATGTATTGTGATAATTGTGTGTGTGTGTGTGTGTGTGTGTGTGTGTGTGTGTGTGCACGTGCTTTTTGAATACATAGAAATGTATTCCATATTTTGGTTCTCCCCTTGAGAAAATATGTATGCAAATATTTGCTCTTTTTTGTGTGATATATAAGTGTTAAGGTGTCTGTGTTGTGTGTGTAATGTTTGGATTTTCTTACTCTAGTTTTTCAAGATGGAAAGCTTTGCATTGCACTCGTGTGGTACAGTATATATACATACATATAACCAAAGGATATATGTGTGTACAACATAAATTCTACATAAAAGATAATGATAGTAATATATTGCATAACCAACATTGGGGGAGGAGGGTATATATATATATAATGGGTGGTGCAGGTGCAACAGTTGTTGAGAGAAGTCTACGTTAACAACCATAATTAGTATTGTTGATCTCACAGCCACTCACCTATAGTAGCATTATCTCTCATCATGGAAAATAAAGAAAGTTTCTACAAGAGTCATGAACCAGCAAAAGACTCGCTCGCTATCTTTGTGTGTGTTTGTGATTCAGTAGTAGTATGTATACTCATCAATGTATGCTGTGAGGGAGAGAGTACACAACCCATTTTAACCCCAGTAGTACTTCTAACCTCACCTGACGCACATCTTAGTGCCTGATTTTGACCGCCATCAGTCCCCCACATCATCTTTGGTGGAAAAAATAAAGTTTCTGCAAACATCCCGAGTCAATTGAATCGGAGACCTTCCAAAGACACACAAAAAAGAAAGAAAGAAAGAAAGAAAGAGAATTGTTACCTACGTGCCCTCATCTCCTCAATGATAACCCTGAGAGGAAAAATACGATCAAGTCTCTCTGAATCATGCAAGCAACCTATCTGCCTAATGATAGCTTGGAGAAAAAATATGATAAAACGTCAAGTAATTCCTCCATGAATTTTGCTTGGTATTTGTGTTTCACTACCCAAGAGCTAATCTTGACCTCCAGTATTACACCAAAGTATATTCGCCAAAGTATATTATGACCAATCATGATAGTTATTAGGTCCCACAAGGTTTCTTGGTGGATGGGGACAACTGTTGTATGGTGGTCCAAGAGCGGGGAAACCTTCTCACAAAGTCCTATTAAAGATGTTCTAGCAAGGAGAGTGGTTCAAAAGCAAGGTCTTCATGATCCTTGGGCTCTACCATGGTGCAACTTAACACAACCTTGGTGACATTAACTGTGTTAGAGGGTGGTAGATGTGTGGCATGGGATGTGAGATAGCTTTAGTGAATGAAGCCTGATTTAAGGCTTCATATAATTGGCATACATAGGTCTCTTATGTGACAAGATTTGTGATGGATGTTAGTCAATGTTCACGAAAAACTGGCCTTGGGTATATTTTCAGCAACAATTGAAATTTAGAAATCCCAATCAAATTTTGGGCTTGCCTTGAAGAAATCTGACAGTGACACCGAGTAGTGCTAATAACTAGCCACACTGAGAATGCTACCAATCAAGCATTGATACTTAACCCAAGAAAGTTTTCCTTAAAAAAGAACTCTTCAAAGAAATTTTGGTTAAAAACCTCTTCACAATCTCAACTTGCTAAAGTAAGCCAATGTTGGGTACAAAAGGACTAGCTGAATTTCCCAAAGATACTACCAAGACAACTGCTAAATCTAGGTGCCAAAGCCATGGAATTGCAATGTGGCAAGCAAACTCCATAATAATAACCACAAAAGTAACATTTCAAGACCAAGTATGGCAACCAAAGTCAATAACAAGGAGCACCAGTTGAATTACATCCCATACTAGTAGAAGCATAAGAATATAATCTTAAAATGGAGATAAACTCATAAGAACCTACTAGTTTTAATCATGACAACAAAAAGGAAAGAAGCAAGCAAAAACCTTCACCTAGAAAACGTGGAAGACACACAAGAGCCCTCAATCTCAATCCTATAAATATACACACAAAACCCACTCCTAAAAAAGGAGAGGTACCACACAAACCTATTTGCAACAACGGGACAAAACCAAAACTGTCAAACTGAGTTGTATAAGAATTTTCATCCGAAGAAGGCAAGGTGACAAGTACCTCCTCTAGTGGTAGAAGGAGATGTATAGCAATCCCTCAACATCAACTCACAAGCTAGTAGGATACCATATTTGAAGTTGCATACCTTACCACCAAGGTATCATCATGTTTGGACAAGAGGTATCACACCCTTGCTTACTACTTACTAATATCAATACTTTCACCTCTAAAAATGGTACCTTATGTGGTTGGGATGATCAACCCCTCAACATCAACTCGCAAGTTGTGGAAGGACACAATATTTGAAGTTACACCCCTTACCACCAAGGTATCATCATGGTTGGACAAGAGGTATCACACCCTTGCTTACTAAAATCAATACTTTCACCTCTAAATGGCACCTTATGTGGTTGGCATGATGCCTAAACAACGTTATGTGGCTAGAACATATGTAGAACACAAAACCCAAGTGTAAAGAATAATAAAATTTAAGTGATCCTACATGTTTATTTTCCACAAATTCTTGAATCTATGCACACATTTTTTGGTTTTCTTGGTTTTTTTTTTAAATGTTGCACCATTTTATTGAATTATAGCCAAGATTGAGTACAATCTTGCTAGATATGGAGTGTTAGATTCAAATTGGTGAGAATAGGAGTGTTATGCTATGGTTTGAGAAAATTTTGGAGAAAAAGGGAGAAGGAAAAAGTTTTTTTTCCCCACTTTTAGGGTTGTCTTTCATTTTTTTAAAAATGGTGAAAAGTGAGTGTCCTTCTTCTTCCCCTTTTTCCCCCTTTTAATCTTTCATGGAGACCTTGAAAGTATGCTCTTTACTACACATTATACTAATAAAATGAAGCCATGGATCATTCTCTTCAAGAGACAAGTATGCTCTTTACTACATATTATACCACTTTTCTTCCACCAATAAATGAAGCCATGGATCATTCTCTTCAAGACCTAAACAAGGAGCTTCTTTCGGCCATGGAAGGAAGGTAATTTTGCACCGTTACGCCACCCATGTGTGGGGCCATGTTGAGATGCATATGAAGAGTTAGCTACTTGCTTAAATCACTTCTACATGATATGGAAACTTCTTATCTTCATGTAAGCTTCATGTTGATACCTTCAATGCTTCATTTGAGAATAATTTTGGTGATTTAGGTTTTCCTTCGAAATTAGAGTTTCTCATGCTTATATAAGTAACACCCTAACCATCTTCTACATGCTCTTCTCTTCTTATATATGCTACCTATGCTTCGTTTTTCAAAGGAATTAGGATTTTTGAGTTTTTGGGTGTTAGTTCTCTTCCTCAAGCTTCCTCTACCCTCCCATACCATTTTTATGGCAGAATGTTCATGATTTTATGGTTTCTTGAGAGGAAAAGGGTTTAGGAAATTCTCCAAGATTAGGGTTTTTAGTGAAATTTCTCAATAAATTCAATCCATAATCCTCTTTCCCATGGTCTCTTCTATTCTACCATATGTTTCTTGATCTATTTGGCCAAAGAAAAAGGGTTTTATGAGAAAATAGGGTTTAGGAATCCTCATAAACCAAGGATTTTCTACATTTCCTTGCCTTATGTTTACATTGCCTTGGAACTCTACATGCCATTAATCATGCTCACATGCTTTACAAGGTTTATTAGTAAGAAACTATGAGTAATATCAAAAATATGAGATATTTTGGGTATCCAAAAATGAGTAAATGCTCACATAAGATGAAGAGTTGAAATGTACAAGGTTTATTAGTAAAAAACTATGAGCAATATTAAAAATATGGGATATTTTGGGTATCCAAAAATATTCATAATCTGAATATTCTCTCTCTAGAATATTTTCTCTCTCTAGGCTAAAACAGTTAGAAATAAGATCTTTTATATTTCTGAAGAGGGATTTGATTACACAGGAAGATACTGGACTTCTTGAGAGGCTGGGGAGGAATCTTATAGTATGTGCGCAGGGCTACTGGCTGAGCTCCGAGGGTCAATTCTATCACATGATCTACTTCCCGAATTGGAGGCATTTCAGTTAGCTCTGCTGGGAATAGATCATCAAATTCATTTAACCATCCTGGTTCTTTAGCCTTAAGCTTTGAGTCTACTAGGTTCATTTCGACAACATAAATTTGCTGCTTCTTTCTAAGTCCTTTCAGCAACTTAGAAGCTTTTACTAACTGAAGGTCTGGGGATCCGAAAACTCCAGTTCCTTGAACTTTGTTCCCGTGAAGGTCATGGAGGGAAATGGTTCCATTGTTTAAGAGAAACATTATGAAAAACTTGATTTTATCCATTAATCGTTCATCTAGGATAAAGAATGGTTGGATTTGCTAAAGAAGAGAGGGGAATGCCTTTTTTTAATGAGGCATAACATCATTTACAATTTAGAGAAGACAAAAATCGTAAAAACCATAAAAATGAATAAAAAAGAGAAGAATCTCCAACTTACGAAGGAATTTGAGAGCTTTCCTTTCGCTTGATGGTTTGAGGGTAACTCTTGTTTGAAACAAGAGTGGCCACCAGTCTTTAGAAGAGGGAAGGTCAAAAACTAATGAATTATGAGTAAATTCACAGTTTTCTGGCTCTAGGGAGAAGCAGGGTAAGAGTGCAAAAACACTATTGAGTTTCAACAAAGGGGAAGGATTCTATTTATAGGAAAAAGTGAGCTTCTAACCAAGCCAATTGATTCTAGAATTTTCCAGATCAGTTTGGTCAATTTTTGATCATTTTTGGGTCAGTTTTTGTTCCCTTTTTGGATCTAGTTGAAACAGGAGAGAGGAGAGATAAAAATATCTCATTATTTGGGAGTTTAAAACTCATTCAAGCATGTGAAATAGGCTCCTCCTTCATGAGGGAAATTCCCCCATGCAGAGGTGTCAAAAATGCATCATTACTTCCAAATATCTCTCTTTTTTAACTATTAACCTTGTCCTTAGTCAACTCTTCATCTTATGTGAGTATTTACTCATTTTTGGGGGATTTTTCTTTTATTCTTCTATTTATCTCCTTCCTACATTTGGATGAATCTTATAGGATAGGTCCATAGGAACCTTAATTTAAAATTTCGAAAAAATCTTCACCCCCTGGATAATACCTCTTGAACAGATTATACTTAATTTCTAATGCACCTTCTGGAAATCTTTTTGAACTTCTGTTTCAGGGAAACTTATTTTAATAAGATGAGAATTTTTTCCATCCAAAAATATTTAAAATCTGAATATTATCTCTCTAGAACATTTTCTCTCTCTAGGCTAAAACTGGTAGAAACAAGATCTCTTATATTTCTGAAGAGGGATTTGATTACAGGGGAAGATGCGGACATCTTGAGAGGCTGGGGAGGAATCTTACAATCCAAATACTTTAAGTGACTAATGAGGAAGGTTTGATTCTTCCCTCTTTTTTTTGGGCATTGTGAGTGGACAAGATTGAGGGTCACCCCATAGATGTTGCTTTGGTTGTTGATAAGGTTATGGGAATTTGCTTCCTTTTTAGCACCCAAATCCACTTGTTACCCTCATAGTAGCCTTGAGCTTGCAGAAGACGAGTTGGAATCCATCGAGAGGTAACCCGTGGTTTGGATTGATTTTTGTTGCGATGCCTCCTCATTTCCTTGACAGTAAGTTGGCGAGTGAAAAGCTTTAGGGACCCATGAGAGTAATGTTCGTGGAGTGTAAAAGGGTTAGGATGTTTTACGACTGAGACACTCCTTTTGGCCCATTCAATTTTGCATTGAGCCACTATCATCTAGGTTCGTCCAAAAATGACATGTTCTTTTAAAGTTCCCATGGGCATAAAAAATCGACATAACCAAGTGCTCGTTATCACCTTGGATGATAGTTTTGAACAAACCAAGCACTTTGGTATTTTTGGCACCACTTATCCCCTCTATTCTCATGTTATACTTTTTAAGTTGAGATTCACCCAACTGATTCCATGTAGCAAATGAGAGTAGATTGTGATTAGCACCCATGTCAAGCATAGCATTATAGACCACTTTACCATAGGGGCTAGATAATTCAATGGGTGTTCTGAGAGATGGAATGCATCCATGTTGTCGATTACCTCTCCAACATAAGCTTGTGTGGAAGGTCCAAGGTTTTCTTCTCAATGTTGTTAAAGTTTCCCTTGACTCCTATTGTTAAAGTTTTGCTTGTCTTTCCCTTGGGATTAGATCTTCTTTTGAGCGGCCTTTTCCATGGCAGCTTGTGCATCATGAGAAGCATATAAGGATTCTTTAATAAGAGGTCCATCATTTCTTAAACTTACTATACCACTAAGGAAATTGATAGTCTTAGCTCCGTTAAGAGTCTCAATATGTATAGTACCTTGTGGTGTAACTTCAAAAACCCTAAATGGTTGCTTTCAAGTGTATTTGGGATTTTTCTTTTCACTACGGATTACATAGATAAGTACAAGATCTCCTTGATTGATCTCCTTATTCTTGATATTTTGGTCAAACCACTTCTCTCTACAGTCTTTCTCTGTCAGCATGTTTTGTACTATAATTTGTCTTTCCTCTTCGAGTCATTCTAAAACAAATAATTGGTCAACCAATTCATCTCACCATCAGCTACTCTTAAGCTAGGAATCATGAACTCCCAAGGCATTACTACCTCAAGTCCATACACCATTTTAAAGGGTGTGCAACTAATTGCAACTTTGTATAATATGCGATAGGTGTATAAAGCTATTGTAAGCTTAAATTCCCAGTTAGTATATCTAAAAAGATGCAAAGGAGTAAAGAGCTTGAGCTCTTGCAAGCACACACACTGTTATAATTTCATGGTGCTCATGCTAGATCAAAGATGTGGAGGAGAGAGACTCACAAAATACAAGAAAATATCTTGCTTATTAAGTTGCTCAAAATACAACTAGGCTTCTTGCTCAATACGATGCCTTCTAGCTCCACCTTTAAATAGGTGAGCTAGTGGACCATAAGTCCATTCACACACACACCCTTCTCCTCCCCTTTTACATAACCTTAGTCTCTTAATACCCCCCCTCAATACCAACTATGAAAGAAAATTGGAATAGGTGGTATTGGACATAGGTTGCCTTTATAACATTAGACGTACAAGGTTAGAAATATAGGTGTGGGTACATTGAGATTTAAAATAATTTCTCAGTGGAGTTAGAGGCTGATACAAAGTTAGCCTTTGACTCTTTGTTAGGACATTTAGAAGTGATATGTCCCGTTTGTTTACACTTGTTACATTTCATTTTGTTGGGATGTTTGATCCAACAATTATTTGCCAAATGACCCACCTTTTTGCAATGGACACATCTTACTTTGATCACTTGATGTGACAAAGCTTGTTCGATATTCGATGAAGTTGTTGCATTTGAAGATTCAACTCCTCCCTTTGGCCTCTTTTCTTCATCAAGACAAGATTGAATGACTCCTTTAAGGGTGGGATTAGGTATGTTCTTCAGCCACTACATCATCTTCATCCATTCTCGCATTCACTGATGCAAGTTGAGCCATAAGGCCCTTCAAGTGAGAGATGAAGGCTCCGATGCCGTCTCCCTCTTTGAGTTCCAAGCTGAAAAATTCAATTTTAAGTGAGATCTTGGAATTCTTACCACGAGCTCCATAGAGCTTATCAAGCTCATCCCATTTCTCCTTTGCAATCAGAAGCTAGTATGAGAGCCTCATCAAGATGAAGCATGATGATGGCTTGTGCCCTCTCATCATCTTCAATATCTTCAGCCTTAGTTCGATCAATAACCTTAGTGCCGGCGGGGATGAATGGCCCAAAACCTTTGGACATCCTCTCTTGAGAACTTCTTAATTTGGGTGTTGTCCTTTGACATTGGGTATTGAAGGAGATTACTAGAGAGTAATGGGCTGATTTATGAAGAAGAAAAAACCAAAAATTTGGGTGTTGTCCTTTGAGATTACTAGAGAGTAATGGGCTGATTTATAAAGAAGAAAAAACCAAAATTTGTGATGTTTTGGCTTAAGTAGAAAGAGAGAGGCTTATGAGAATGCAACAACCCTTAACCAAGCCAAGGATGTTGCATAAAAAAGGAGATTAAGATGGTGAAGCTTATGGTTTAGCATTTAGGGTTTGTGCCCAACCATTAATTTTGATGGAGATTAGCTTCATTAGTGTCAAAGAACACTTTGTTTGGTGATAAAGATCACCATTAGTGTTTAAAAACATGATTAGTGCTTAAGAGCACATTTCTAACATCTAATGACACTTGCATTACTGATTAGATTCACCATTAATGTTTAAGAACACTCTTAGTGTTTAGAAACACTTTGGAATGACTCCCCTTTGTTGGATTAGAAGCCTCATTAGTGTTAATCAACACTATTAGTGCTTATAAGCACACTTTGAAAAGCTTTGTGCACTTGAAGATGTTGATGGAGCTTGATGAGAATGAGGCTCATGAATACCTCATGGTGTATGCCCACCACTTCAAACTCAAAATAGGATCTGCAACAAGCCCTCACAAGAGCACTTAAGTGATTAGAGCTAAGAGGACAGGATTAGAGCAAAAAGAAGCTTGATTTTGAAGCTTAATGGAAGCTTCAATGGCTTTCAAGGAGAGTAGCCTGGTTTTTCTACTGTAGCGAACGCATCAGGCCGCCATTAGGGCTAAGATTCGGGCTGTAGGTAGTTGAGACTATGGGCTTCAAAAGCCCTAATCTCTCATAGCCTGTAATCACTTGCAGACATCGAATGCATGTACGACATCGACGGTAGCTAGAAAATTGTGCCGGCTTGCTCAGACGACAATGCTACGGCAGAGAAGAGGTCACTTGTCTGATGAGCTGTACAATCTTGAGCGCCCGAACGTCCTCTTCAAGTTTTTAGTTGAAAGCTCCATGAGTTCTTGCCTCCACGAGTTGCTGGAGCTGCTCCACTTGCAGGAGGTTCAGCTCCACAAAGAAAAATAATAATAGAGTTGACCTATTCTACACCACAAAAGTGACCTAAGCAACCAAAGCTCTAGATACCATGTTATAATTTCATGCTCGATCAAAGATGTGCAGGAGAGAGACTCACAAAATACAAGAAAATATCTTGCTTATTAAGTTGCTCAAAATACAACTAGGCTTCTTGCTCAATACAATGCCTTCTAGATCTTCTATCTGAGATACTACCAACCCAATCAGCATCTGTGTACCCATGTACACATATCTCTGTCCCAATTTCATAAAATAGTCCACAATGCAAAGTAGACCTCACATACCTCAGTATGCGTCTCAATGCATCCAAATGCGGCTTTCGAGGAGCCTGCATAAACTGACTCACCAACCCAACAACATAGCTCAAATCTGGCCTGGTGATTGTCATGTAGATCAAGCTTCCTACTATGCACCTATACAAAGTAGGATCCTCCAAAATCTCTCCTCACAATCTGCACTCAACTTGCCATTCTAATCCAAGTATGGTATGATAGGCTTATAGCCTCTCATACCATACTTGGACAACATGTCCAAGCCATACTGTCTCTGCAGTAATCCAATACCATGTGGTGACATAATCACCTCAATGCCCAAGAAATATCTGAGCTCCCCCAAATCCTTTGTAAGATCCCTGACCCCACTGCGCAACGAATTTGGGGGTGCTAGCAACGGAAGTAGCACTTCTTGCACGGGGCAGGGTCCCACAGTCAGGGCCTCGCCCACGGATATCTAGACAAGAGACTAATCCATCGGTTCTTCCAAAACCAAACTCGAAAAAACTTCCCTTGCCTGAAAAGCACGAGCGATTCCTCCAGGATAACTTTTCTCTAGCGTAGTCAAAAGTCTGAACTACTTGAATTGATCTGACCGAACCCGTAAGTCCCATAATCAAATCAGGGAGGAAAAGATTGTACTTGGATCATAGAGACCAACGCTTTTTGTACTTGGATCATAGAGACCAACGCTTTTTTCCTCATTGAGAGGCACAACTGTTGATTCTTTTCCATAGAATAGTTTTTATCCAAGATTTACCTCATCTATCGTACTATACAGAAATTGAGAGATCCATCAGTCCAGCCTAACCCCATCGAGTCCCATGGGTTAGCCAACTGCCCAACCACTGTAGTGATGGGATCCAATTAGGAATTTTGATAGTTTTTGTCCCGGGTACCAGGGAAAAGAGTTCCCACGCCCCTTAGTGGGATATTCATGTAAACATAAAACTAGTCACACCACTTACACACCCAATATGAACTTGCATTTTTCATAGATTCAACAATCTTTAAAATAATCATTTAATGAAACCATAGTGTTACTGATCATAATCCTCTAATTATCCAGTTGAATCCTAATTTCCAATTCCTTCCTTCATCAGTGTACCTATGGCATCATTGGCAACCAGAACGCTCACCACCTGTTTACCAGGGGCCTTTTCAATAGTTCCTAGCTCATAGTACCCGGCAATATAATCACATAAAAATATCCAGATGGAATCTCCGTTGAAGATCAGCAAGATCAACCAACAGATCCATATAAAAGAGTCATGGACTCGTCCGTTGAGGACCAGCAAGGTCAATCAACCAGATCCATGCCCAAATTCAGAAAACAACTCTTACTCCTTGTTCCAATATCTTCCCCGACGTACTTGTGGGTATCTTTGGTGGCCCAGAGCTTGAGCACCGTATGGTCAGCACCCTCTAGGATCCTTCACAGGTCACCTAGTGTTTCACTCATAGGCCGCTTCCTTGGTCCCTCATCCACTGTACCGGAAGCTCACCATTTAACGCGAGACGTCCTCCGATGACTCTTCGTCACAGCAGTTGCAACTTTAACAGATAGGTCTCCATGACCTCATTCACAAGACGGTCAAAATGCTTCCCCAGCATTCTTGACATAAAACAATCATTTAAAAACAGATTTCACAAACAAAGATAGTTTCCTCAGCTTTGATGTATGTAAAGTAGTATTGTGTATATATTTGTGCGCTTTCTTTAATGTATGTATTGATCTGCTTTAATTTTGGCAGCCTTTAGAGCTTTGAGCCTTGTTTTCTTAGTGTTTAAGTTTTGAATTTTAGTATCTTGAATTTTAGAGTGACATGAAAAGGTTTCTTTCATATAGTCTTAATGACATAGCATTATTTTCTTAGTTTTAATTAGTGGGCTACAAGATTCTGGAATTCAATATAGTACATATGGTTTTTTTCTTGCACTAGTGTGCTACTATATATAAATGTACATATATAAATATAAATAACCAAATTTTTATGTGGGTGGAGAGTCGGCACACTTTCTCTTCTAAAAATTACACACCAAAGAATGTGCCCTCCCTTGGGAGTGTATATGTTGTTAATAATATAGATTCTAGATAGTGAAATATGTATTGTGATAATTGTGTGTGTGTGTGTGTGTGTGTGTGTGTGTGTGCACGTGCTTTTTGAATACATAGAAATGTATTCCATATTTTGGTTCTCCCCTTGAGAAAATATGTATGCAAATATTTGCTCTTTTTTGTGTGATATATAAGTGTTAAGGTGTCTGTGTTGTGTGTGTAATGTTTGGATTTTCTTACTCTAGTTTTTCAAGATGGAAAGCTTTTGCATTGCACTAGTGTGGTACAGTATATATACATACATATAACCAAAGGATATATGTGTGTACAACATAAATTCTACATAAAAGATAATGATAGTAATATATTGTATAACCAACATTGTTGGGGGAGGAGGGTATATATATATATAATGGGTGGTGCAGGTGCAACAGTTGTTGAGAGAAGTCTACGTTAACAACCATAATTAGTATTGTTGATCTCACAGCCACTCACCTATAGTAGCATTATCTCTCATCATGGAAAATAAAGAAAGTTTCTACAAGAGTCATGAACCAGCAAAAGACTCGCTCGCTATCTTTGTGTGTGTTTGTGATTCAGTAGTAGTATGTATACTCATCAATGTATGCTGTGAGGGAGAGAGTACACAACCCATTTTAACCCCAGTAGTACTTCTAACCTCACCTGACGCACATCTTAGTGCCTGATTTTGACCGCCATCAGTCCCCCACATCATCTTTGGTGGAAAAAATAAAGTTTCTGCAAACATCCCGAGTCAATTGAATCGGAGACCTTCCAAAGACACACAAAAAAGAAAGAAAGAAAGAAAGAAAGAGAATTGTTACCTACGTGCCCTCATCTCCTCAATGATAACCCTGAGAGGAAAAATACGATCAAGTCTCTCTGAATCATGCAAGCAACCTATCTGCCTAATGATAGCTTGGAGAAAAAATATGATAAAACGTCAAGTAATTCCTCCATGAATTTTGCTTGATATTTGTGTTTCACTACCCAAGAGCTAATCTTGACCTCCAGTATTACACCAAAGTATATTCGCCAAAGTATATTATGACCAATCATGATAGTTATTAGGTCCCACAAGGTTTCTTGGTGGATGGGGACAACTGTTGTATGGTGGTCCAAGAGCGGGGAAACCTTCTCACAAAGTCCTATTAAAGATGTTCTAGCAAGGAGAGTGGTTCAAAAGCAAGGTCTTCATGATCCTTGGGCTCTACCATGGTGCAACTTAACACAACCTTGGTGACATTAACTGTGTTAGAGGGTGGTAGATGTGTGGCATGGGATGTGAGATAGCTTTAGTGAATGAAGCCTGATTTAAGGCTTCATATAATTGGCATACATAGGTCTCTTATGTGACAAGATTTGTGATGGATGTTAGTCAATGTTCACGAAAAACTGGCCTTGGGTATATTTTCAGCAACAATTGAAATTTAGAAATCCCAATCAAATTTTGGGCTTGCCTTGAAGAAATCTGACAGTGACACCGAGTAGTGCTAATAACTAGCCACACTGAGAATGCTACCAATCAAGCATTGATACTTAACCCAAGAAATTTTTCCTTAAAAAAGAACTCTTCAAAGAAATTTTGGTTAAAAACCTCTTCACAATCTCAACTTGCTAAAGTAAGCCAATGTTGGGTACAAAAGGACTAGCTGAATTTCCCAAAGATACTACCAAGACAACTGCTAAATCTAGGTGCCAAAGCCATGGAATTGCAATGTGGCAAGCAAACTCCATAATAATAACCACAAAAGTAACATTTCAAGACCAAGTATGGCAACCAAAGTCAATAACAAGGAGCACCAGTTGAATTACATCCCATACTAGTAGAAGCATAAGAATATAATCTTAAAATGGAGATAAACTCATAAGAACCTACTAGTTTTAATCATGACAACAAAAAGGAAAGAAGCAAGCAAAAACCTTCACCTAGAAAACGTGGAAGACACACAAGAGCCCTCAATCTCAATCCTATAAATATACACACAAAACCCACTCCTAAAAAAGGAGAGGTACCACACAAACCTATTTGCAACAACGGGACAAAACCAAAACTGTCAAACTGAGTTGTATAAGAATTTTCATCCGAAGAAGGCAAGGTGACAAGTACCTCCTCTAGTGGTAGAAGGAGATGTATAGCAATCCCTCAACATCAACTCACAAGCTAGTAGGATACCATATTTGAAGTTGCATACCTTACCACCAAGGTATCATCATGTTTGGACAAGAGGTATCACACCCTTGCTTACTACTTACTAATATCAATACTTTCACCTCTAAAAATGGTACCTTATGCGGTTGGGATGATCAACCCCTCAACATCAACTCGCAAGTTGGAAGGACACAATATTTGAAGTTACACCCCTTACCACCAAGGTATCATCATGGTTGGACAAGAGGTATCACACCCTTGCTTACTAAAATCAATACTTTCACCTCTAAATGGCACCTTATGTGGTTGGCATGATGCCTAAACAACGTTATGTGGCTAGAACATATGTAGAACACAAAACCCAAGTGTAAAGAATAATAAAATTTAAGTGATCCTACATGTTTATTTTCCACAAATTCTTGAATCTATGCACACATTTTTTGGTTTTCTTGGTTTTTTTTTAAATGTTGCACCATTTTATTGAATTATAGCCAAGATTGAGTACAATCTTGCTAGATATGGAGTGTTAGATTCAAATTGGTGAGAATAGGAGTGTTATACTATGGTTTGAGAAAATTTTTGGAGAAAAAGGGAGAAGGAAAAAGTTTTTTTCCCCACTTTTAGGGTTGTCTTTCATTTTTTTAAAAATGGTGAAAAGTGAGTGTCCTTCTTCTTCCCCTTTTTCCCCCTTTTAATCTTTCATGGAGACCTTGAAAGTATGCTCTTTACTACACATTATACTAATAAAATGAAGCCATGGATCATTCTCTGCAAGAGACAAGTATGCTCTTTACTACATATTATACCACTTTTCTTCCACCAATAAATGAAGCCATGGATCATTCTCTTCAAGACCTAAACAAGGAGCTTCTTTCGGCCATGGAAGGAAGGTAATTTTGCACTGTTACGCCACCCATGTGTGGGGCCATGTTGAGATGCATATGAAGAGTTAGCTACTTGCTTAAATCACTTCTACATGATATGGAAACTTCTTATCTTCATGTAAGCTTCATGTTGATACCTTCAATGCTTCATTTGAGAATAATTTTGGTGCTTTAGGTTTTCCTTCGAAATTAGAGTTTCTCATGCTTATATAAGTAACACCCTAACCATCTTCTACATGCTCTTCTCTTCTTATATATGCTACCTATGCTTCGTTTTTCAAAGGAATTAGGATTTTTGAGTTTTTGGGTGTTAGTTCTCTTCCTCAAGCTTCCTCTACCCTCCCATACCATTTTTATGGCAGAATGTTCATGATTTTATGGTTTCTTGAGAGGAAAAGGGTTTAGGAAATTCTCCAAGATTAGGGTTTTTAGTGAAATTTCTCAATAAATTCAATCCATAATCCTCTTTCCCATGGTCTCTTCTATTCTACCATATGTTTCTTGATCTATTTGGCCAAAGAAAAAGGGTTTTATGAGAAAATAGGGTTTAGGAATACTCATAAACCAAGGATTTTCTACATTTCCTTGCCTTATGTTTACATTGCCTTGGAACTCTACATGCCATTAATCATGCTCACATGCTTTACAAGGTTTATTAGTAAGAAACTATGAGTAATATCAAAAATATGAGATATTTTGGGTATCCAAAAATGAGTAAATGCTCACATAAGATGAAGAGTTGAAATGTACAAGGTTTATTAGTAAAAAACTATGAGCAATATTAAAAATATGGGATATTTTGGGTATCCAAAAATATTCATAATCTGAATATTCTCTCTCTAGAATATTTTCTCTCTCTAGGCTAAAACAGTTAGAAATAAGATCTTTTATATTTCTGAAGAGGGATTTGATTACACAGGAAGATACTGGACTTCTTGAGAGGCTGGGGAGGAATCTTATAGTATGTGCGCAGGGCTACTGGCTGAGCTCCGAGGGTCAATTCTATCACATGATCTACTTCCCAAATTGGAGGCATTTCAGTTAGCTCTGCTGGGAATAGATCATCAAATTCATTTAAACATCCTGGTTCTTTAGCCTTAAGCTTTGAGTCTACTAGGTTCATTTCGACAACATAAATTTGCTGCTTCTTTCTAAGTCCTTTCAGCAACTTAGAAGCTTTTACTAACTGAAAGTCTGGGGATCCGGAAACTCCAGTTCCTTGAACTTTGTTCCCGTGAAGGTCATGGAGGGAAATGGTTCCATTGTTTAAGAGAAACATTATGAAAAACTTGATTTTATCCATTAATCGTTCATCTAGGATAAAGAATGGTTGGATTTGCTAAAGAAGAGAGGGGAATGCCTTTTTTTAATGAGGCATAACATCATTTACAATTTAGAGAAGACAAAAATCATAAAAACCATAAAAATGAATAAAAAAGAGAAGAATCTCCAACTTACGAAGGAATTTGAGAGCTTTCCTTTGGCTTGATGGTTTGAGGGTAACTCTTGTTTGAAACAAGAGTGGCCACCAGTCTTTAGAAGAGGGAAGGTCAAAAAATAATGAATTATGAGTAAATTCACAGTTTTCTGGCTCTCTAGGGAGAAGCAGGGTAAGAGTGCAAAAACACTATTGAGTTTCAACATAGGAAAAAGTGAGCTTCTAACCAAGCCAACTGATTCTAGAATTTTCCAGATCAGTTTGGTCAATTTTTGACCATTTTTGGGTCAGTTTTGCTCCCTTTTTGGATCTAGTTGAAACAGAAGAGAGGAGAGATAAAAATATCTCATTATTTGGGAGTTTAAAACTCATTCAAGCATGTGAAATAGTCTCCTCCTTCATGAGGGAAATTCCCCCATGCAGAGGTGTCAAAAATGCATCATTACTTCCAAATATCTCTCTTTTTTAACTATTAACCTTGTCCTTAGTCAACTCTTCATCTTATGTGAGTATTTACTCATTTTTGGGGATTTTTCTTTTATTCTTCTATTTATCTCCTTCCTACATTTGGATGAATCTTATAGGTCCATAGGAACCTTAATTTAAAATTTCGAAAAAATCTTCACCCCCTGGATAATACCTCTTGAACAGATTATACTTAATTTCTAATGCACCTTCTGGAAATCTTTTTGAACTTCTGTTTCAGGGAAACTTATTTTAATAAGATGAAAATTTTTTCCATCCGAAAATATTTAAAATCTGAATATTATCTCTCTGGAACATTTTCTCTCTCTAGGCCAAAACTGGTAGAAACAAGATCTCTTATATTTCTGACGAGGGATTTGATTACAGGGGAAGATGCGGACATCTTGAGAGGCTGGGGAGGAATCTTACAATCCAAATACTTTAAGTGACTAATGAGGAAGGTTTGATTCTTCCCTCTTTTTTTTGGGCATTGTGAGTGGACAAGATTGAGGGTCACCCCATAGATGTTGCTTTGGTTATTGATAAGGTTATGGGAATTTGTTTCCTTTTTAGCACCCAAATCCACTTGTTACCCTCATAGTAGCCTTGAGCTTGCAGAAGACGAGTTGGAATCCATCGAGAGGTAACCCGTGGTGGTTTGGATTGATTTTTGTTGCGATGCCTCCTCATTTCCTTGACAGTAAGTTGGCGAGTGAAAAGCTTTAGGGACCCATGAGAGTAATGTTCGTGGAGTGTAAAAGGGTTAGGATGTTTTACGACTGAGACACTCCTTTTGGCCCATTCAATTTTGCATTGAGCCACTATCATCTAGGTTCGTCCAAAAATGACATGTTCTTTTAAAGTTCCCATGGGCATAAAAAATCGACATAACCAAGTGCTCGTTATCACCTTGGATGATAGTTTTAAACAAACCAAGCACTTTGGTATTTTTGGCACCACTTATCCCCTCTATTCTCATGTTATACTTTTTAAGTTGAGATTCACCCAACTGATTCCATGTAGCAAATGAGAGTAGATTGTGATTAGCACCCATGTCAAGCATAGCATTATAGAACACTTTACCATAGGGGCTAGATAATTCAATGGGTGTTCTGAGAGATGGAATGCATCCATGTTGTCGATTACCTCTCCAACATAAGCTTGTGTGGAAGGTCCAAGGTTTTCTTCTCAATGTTGTTAAAGTTTCCCTTGACTCCTATTGTTAAAGTTTTGCTTGTCTTTCCCTTGGGATTAGATCTTCTTTTGAGCGGCCTTTTCCATGGCAGCTTGTGTATCATGAGAAGCATATAAGGATTCTTTAATAAGAGGACCATCATTTCTTAAACTTACTATACCACTAAGGAAATTGATAGTCTTAGCTCCGTTAAGAGTCTCAATATGTATAGTACCTTGTGGTGTAACTTCAAAAACCCTAAATGGTTGCTTTCAAGTGTATTTGGGATTTTTCTTTTCACTACGGATTACATAGATAAGTACAAGATCTCCTTGATTGATCTCCTTATTCTTGATATTTTGGTCAAACCACTTCTCTCTACAGTCTTTCTCTGTCAGCATGTTTTGTACTATAATTTGTCTTTCCTCTTCGAGTCATTCTAAAACAAATAATTGGTCAACCAATTCATCTCACCATCAGCTACTCTTAAGCTAGGAATCATGAACTCCCAAGGCATTACTACCTCAAGTCCATACACCATTTTAAAGGGTGTGCAACTAATTGCAACTTTGTATAATATGCGATAGGTGTATAAAGCTATTGTAAGCTTAAATTCCCAGTTAGTATATCTAAAAAGATGCAAAGGAGAAAAGAGCTTGAGCTCTTGCAAGCACACACACTGTTATAATTTCATGGTGCTCATGCTAGATCAAAGATGTGGAGGAGAGAGACTCACAAAATACAAGAAAATATCTTGCTTATTAAGTTGCTCAAAATACAACTAGGCTTCTTGCTCAATACGATGCCTTCTAGCTCTACCTTTAAATAGGTGAGCTAGTGGACCATAAGTCCATTCACACACACACCCTTCTCCTCCCCTTTTACATAACCTTAGTCTCTTAATACCCCCCCTCAATACCAACTATGAAAGAAAATTGGAATAGGTGGTATTGGACATAGGTTGCCTTTATAACATTAGACGTACAAGGTTAGGAATATAGGTGTGGGTACATTGAGATTTAAAATAATTTCTCAGTGGAGTTAGAGGCTGATACAAAGTTAGCCTTTGACTCTTTGTTAGGACATTTAGAAGTGATATGTCCCGTTTGTTTACACTTGTTACATTTCATTTTGTTGGGATATTTGATCCAACAATTATTTGCCAAATGACCCACCTTTTTGCAATGGACACATCTTACTTTGATCACTTGATGTGACAAAGCTTGTTCGATATTCGATGAAGTTGCTGCATTTGAAGATTCAACTCCTCCCTTTGGCCTCTTTTCTTCATCAAGACGATTGAATGACTCCTTTAAGGGTGGGATTAGGTATGTTCTTCAGCCACTACATCATCTTCATCCATTCTCGCATTCACTGATGCAAGTTGAGCCATAAGGCCCTTCAAGTGAGAGATGAAGGCTCCAATGCCGTCTCCCTCTTTGAGTTCCAAGCTGAAAAATTCAATTTTAAGTGAGATCTTGGAATTCTTACCACGAGCTCCATAGAACTTATCAAGCTCATCCCATTTCTCCTTTGCAGTCAGAAGCTAGTATGAGAGCCTCATCAAGATGAAGCATGATGATGGCTTGTGCCCTCTCATCATCTTCAATATCTTCAGTCTTAGTTCGATCAATAACCTTAGTGCCGGCGGGGATGAATGGCCCAAAACCTTTGGACATCATCTTGACAAGGACTTGCTAAGTGTGGAAGCCCTCTCTTGAGAACTTCTTAATTTGGGTGTTGTCCTTTGACATTGGGTATTGAAGGAGATTACTAGAGAGTAATGGGCTGATTTATGAAGAAGAAAAAACCAAAAATTTGGGTGTTGTCCTTTGAGATTACTAGAGAGTAATGGGCTGATTTATGAAGAAGAAAAAACCAAAAATTTGTGATGTTTTGGCTTAAGTAGAAAGAGAGAGGCTTATGAGAATGCAACAACCCTTAACCAAGCCAAGGATGTTGCATAAAAAAGGAGATTAAGATGGTGAAGCTTATGGTTTAGCATTTAGGGTTTGTGCCCAACCATTAATTTTGATGGAGATTAGCTTCATTAGTGTCAAAGAACACTTTGTTTGGTGATAAAGATCACCATTAGTGTTTAAAAACATGATTAGTGCTTAAGAGCACATTTCTAGCATCTAATGACACTTGCATTGCTGATTAGATTCACCATTAATGTTTAAGAACACTCTTAGTGTTTAGAAACACTTTGGAATGACTCTCCTTTGTTGGATTAGAAGCCTCATTAGTGTTAATCAACACTATTAGTGCTTATAAGCACACTTTGAAAAGCTTTGTGCACTTGAAGATGTTGATGGAGCTTGATGAGAATGAGGCTCATGAATACCTCATGGTGTATGCCCACCACTTCAAACTCAAAATAGGATCTGCAACAAGCCCTCACAAGAGCACTTAAGTGATTAGAGCTAAGAGGACAGGATTAGAGCAAAAAGAAGCTTGATTTTGAAGCTTAATGGAAGCTTCAATGGCTTTCAAGGAGAGTAGCCTGGTTTTTCTACTGTAGCGAACGCATCAGGCCGCCATTAGGGCTAAGATTTGGGCTGTAGGTAGTTGAGACTATGGGCTTCAAAAGCCCTAATCTCTCATAGCCTGTAATCACTTGCAGACATCGAATGCATGTACGACATCGACGGTAGCTAGAAAATTGTGCCGGCTTGCTCAGACGACAATGCTACGGCAGAGAAGGGGTCACTTGTCTGATGAGCTGTACAATCTTGAGCGCCCGAACGTCCTCTTCAAGTTTTTAGTTGAAAGCTCCATGAGTTCTTGCCTCCACGAGTTGCTGGAGCTGCTCCACTTGCAGGAGGTTCAGCACCACAAAGAAAAATAATAATAGAGTTGACCTATTCTACACCACAAAAGTGACCTAAGCAACCAAAGCTCTAGATACCATGTTATAATTTCATACTAGATCAAAGATGTGCAGGAGAGAGACTCACAAAATACAAGAAAATATCTTGCTTATTAAGTTGCTCAAAATACAACTAGGCTTCTTGCTCAATACAATGCCTTCTAGATCTTCTATCTGAGATACTACCAACCCAATCAGCATCTGTCTACCCATGTACACATATCTCTGTTCCAATTTCATAAAATAGTCCACAATGCAAAGTAGACCTCACATACCTCAGTATGCGTCTCAATGCATCCAAATGCGGCTTTCGAGGAGCCTACATAAACTGACTCACCAACCCAACAACATAGCTCAAATTTGGCCTGGTGATTGTCATGTAGATCAAGCTTCCTACTATGCACCTATACAAAGTAGGATCCTCCAAAATCTCTCCTCAATCTGCACTCAACTTGCCATTCTAATCCAAGTATGGTATAATAGGCTTATAGCCTCTCATACCATACTTGACAACATGTCCAAGCCATACTGTCTCTGCAGTAATCCAATACCATGTGGTGACATAATCACCTCAATGCCCAAGAAATATCTGAACTCCCCCAAATCCTTTGTAAGATCCCTGACCCCACTGCGCAACGAATTTGGGGGTGCTAGCAGCGGAAGTAGCACTTCTTGCACGGGGCAGGGTCCCACAGTCGGGGCCTCGCCCACGGATATCTAGACAAGAGACTAATCCATCGGTTCTTCCAAAACCAAACTCGGAAAAACTTCCCTTGCCTGAAAAGCACAAGCGATTCCTCCAGGATAACTTTTCTCTAGCGTAGTCAAAAGCCTGAACTAACTGAACTGATCTGACCGAACCCATAAGTCCCATAATCAAATCAGGGAAAAGAGTGTACTTGGATCATAGAGACCAACGCTTTTTTCCTCATTGAGAGGCACAACTGTTGATTCTTTTCCATAGAATAGTTTTTATCCAAGATTTACCTCATCTATCGTACTATACAGAAATTGAGAGATCCATCAGTCCAGCCTAACCCCATCGAGTCCCATGGGTTAGCCAACTGCCCAACCACTGTAGTGATGGGATCCAATTAGGAATTTTGATAGGTTTTGTCCCGGGTACCAGGGAAAAGAGTTCCCAGGCCCCTTAGCAGGATATTCATGCAAACATAAAACTAGTCACACCACTTACACACCCAATATGAACTTGCATTTTTCATAGATTCAACAATCTTTAAAATAATCATTTAATGAAACCATAGTGTTACTGATCATAATCCTCTAATTATCCAGTAGAATCCTAATTTCCAATTCCTTCCTTCATCAGTGTACCTATGGCATCATTGGCAACCAGAACGCTCACCACCTGTTTACTCAGGGGCCTTTTCAATAGTTCCTAGCTCATAGTACCCGGCAATATAATCACATAAAAATATCCAGATGGGATCTCCGTTGAAGATCAGCAAGATCAACCAACAGATCCATATAAAAGAGTCATGGACTCATCCGTTGAGGACCAGCAAGGTCAATCAACCAGATCCATGCCGAAATTCAGAAAACAACTCTTACTCCTTGTTCTAATATCTTCCCCGACGTACTTGTGGGTATCTTTGGTGGCCCAGAGCGTGAGCACCGTATGGTCAGCACCCTCTAGGATCCTTCATAGGTCACCTAGTGTTTCACTCATAGGCCGCTTGCTTGGTCCCTCATCCACTGTACCGGAAGCTCACCATTTAACGCGAGACGTCCTCCGATGACTCTTCGTCACAGCAGTTGCAACTTTAACAGATAGGTCTCCATGACCTCATTCACAAGACGGTCAAAATGCTTCCCCAGCATTCTTGACATAAAACAATCATTTAAAAACAGATTTCACAAACAAAGATAGTTTCCTCAGCTTTGATGTACGTAAAGTAGTATTGTGTATATATTTGTGTGCTTTCTTTAATGTATGTATTGATCTGCTTTAATTTTGGCAGCCTTTAGAGCTTTGAGCCTTGTTTTCTTAGTGTTTAAGTTTTGAATTTTAGTATCTTGAATTTTAGAGTGACATGAAAAGGTTTCTTTCATATAGTCTTAATGACATAGCATTATTTTCTTAGTTTTAATTAGTGGGCTACAAGATTCTGGAATTCAATATAGTACATATGGTTTTTTTCTTGCACTAGTGTGCTACTATATATAAATGTACATATATAAATATAAATAACCAAATTTTTATGTGGGTGGAGAGTCGGCACACTTTCTCTTCTAAAAATTACACACCAAAGAATGTGCCCTCCCTTGGGAGTGTATATGTTGTTAATAATATAGATTCTAGATAGTGAAATATGTATTGTGATAATTGTGTGTGTGTGTGTGTGTGTGTGTGTGTGTGTGCACGTGCTTTTTGAATACATAGAAATGTATTCCATATTTTGGTTCTCCCCTTGAGAAAATATGTATGCAAATATTTGCTCTTTTTTGTGTGATATATAAGTGTTAAGGTGTCTGTGTTGTGTGTGTAATGTTTGGATTTTCTTACTCTAGTTTTTCAATATGGAAAGCTTTGCATTGCACTAGTGTGGTACAGTATATATACATACATATAACCAAAGGATATATGTGTGTACAACATAAATTCTACATAAAAGATAATGATAGTAATATATTGTATAACCAACATTGGGGGAGGAGGGTATATATATATATAATGGGTGGTGCAGGTGCAACAGTTGTTGAGAGAAGTCTACGTTAACAACCATAATTAGTATTGTTGATCTCACAGCCACTCACCTATAGTAGCATTATCTCTCATCATGGAAAATAAAGAAAGTTTCTACAAGAGTCATGAACCAGCAAAAGACTCGCTCGCTATCTTTGTGTGTGTTTGTGATTCAGTAGTAGTATGTATACTCATCAATGTATGCTGTGAGGGAGAGAGTACACAACCCATTTTAACCCCAGTAGTACTTCTAACCTCACCTGACGCACATCTTAGTGCCTGATTTTGACCGCCATCAGTCCCCCACATCATCTTTGGTGGAAAAAATAAAGTTTCTGCAAACATCCCGAGTCAATTGAATCGGAGACCTTCCAAAGACACACAAAAAAGAAAGAAAGAAAGAAAGAAAGAGAATTGTTACCTACGTGCCCTCATCTCCTCAATGATAACCCTGAGAGGAAAAATACGATCAAGTCTCTCTGAATCATGCAAGCAACCTATCTGCCTAATGATAGCTTGGAGAAAAAATATGATAAAACGTCAAGTAATTCCTCCATGAATTTTGCTTGATATTTGTGTTTCACTACCCAAGAGCTAATCTTGACCTCCAGTATTACACCAAAGTATATTCGCCAAAGTATATTATGACCAATCATGATAGTTATTAGGTCCCACAAGGTTTCTTGGTGGATGGGGACAACTGTTGTATGGTGGTCCAAGAGCGGGGAAACCTTCTCACAAAGTCCTATTAAAGATGTTCTAGCAAGGAGAGTGGTTCAAAAGCAAGGTCTTCATGATCCTTGGGCTCTACCATGGTGCAACTTAACACAACCTTGGTGACATTAACTGTGTTAGAGGGTGGTAGATGTGTGGCATGGGATGTGAGATAGCTTTAGTGAATGAAGCCTGATTTAAGGCTTCATATAATTGGCATACATAGGTCTCTTATGTGACAAGATTTGTGATGGATGTTAGTCAATGTTCACGAAAAACTGGCCTTGGCAGCAACTGAAATTTAGAAATCCCAATCAAATTTTGGGCTTGCCTTGAAGAAATCTGACAGTGACACCGAGTAGTGCTAATAACTAGCCACACTGAGAATGCTACCAATCAAGTATTGATACTTAACCCAAGAAATTTTTCCTTAAAAAAGAACTCTTCAAAGAAATTTTGGTTAAAAACCTCTTCACAATCTCAACTTGCTAAAGTAAGCCAATGTTGGGTACAAAAGGACTAGCTGAATTTCCCAAAGATACTACCAAGACAACTGCTAAATCTAGGTGCCAAAGCCATGGAATTGCAATGTGGCAAGCAAACTCCATAATAATAACCACAAAAGTAACATTTCAAGACCAAGTATGGCAACCAAAGTCAATAACAAGGAGCACCAGTTGAATTACATCCCATACTAGTAGAAGCATAAGAATATAATCTTAAAATGGAGATAAACTCATAAGAACCTACTAGTTTTAATCATGACAACAAAAAGGAAAGAAGCAAGCAAAAACCTTCACCTAGAAAACGTGGAAGACACACAAGAGCCCTCAATCTCAATCCTATAAATATACACACAAAACCCACTCCTAAAAAAGGAGAGGTACCACACAAACCTATTTGCAACAACGGGACAAAACCAAAACTGTCAAACTGAGTTGTATAAGAATTTTCATCCGAAGAAGGCAAGGTGACAAGTACCTCCTCTAGTGGTAGAAGGAGATGTATAGCAATCCCTCAACATCAACTCACAAGCTAGTAGGATACCATATTTGAAGTTGCATACCTTACCACCAAGGTATCATCATGTTTGGACAAGAGGTATCACACCCTTGCTTACTACTTACTAATATCAATACTTTCACCTCTAAAAATGGTACCTTATGCGGTTGGGATGATCAACCCCTCAACATCAACTCGCAAGTTGGAAGGACACAATATTTGAAGTTACACCCCTTACCACCAAGGTATCATCATGGTTGGACAAGAGGTATCACACCCTTGCTTACTAAAATCAATACTTTCACCTCTAAATGGCACCTTATGTGGTTGGCATGATGCCTAAACAACGTTATGTGGCTAGAACATATGTAGAACACAAAACCCAAGTGTAAAGAATAATAAAATTTAAGTGATCCTACATGTTTATTTTCCACAAATTCTTGAATCTATGCACACATTTTTTGGTTTTCTTGGTTTTTTTTTTAAAATGTTGCACCATTTTATTAAATTATAGCCAAGATTGAGTACAATCTTGCTAGATATGGAGTGTTAGATTCAAATTGGTGAGAATAGGAGTGTTATACTATGGTTTGAGAAAATTTTTGGAGAAAAAGGGAGAAGGAAAAAGTTTTTTTCCCCACTTTTAGGGTTGTCTTTCATTTTTTTAAAAATGGTGAAAAGTGAGTGTCCTTCTTCTTCCCCTTTTTCCCCCTTTTAATCTTTCATGGAGACCTTGAAAGTATGCTCTTTACTACACATTATACTAATAAAATGAAGCCATGGATCATTCTCTTCAAGAGACAAGTATGCTCTTTACTACATATTATACCACTTTTCTTCCACCAATAAATGAAGCCATGGATCATTCTCTTTAAGACCTAAACAAGGAGCTTCTTTCGGCCATGGAAGGAAGGTAATTTTGCACCGTTACGCCACCCATGTGTGGGGCCATGTTGAGATGCATATGAAGAGTTAGCTACTTGCTTAAATCACTTCTACATGATATGGAAACTTCTTATCTTCATGTAAGCTTCATGTTGATACCTTCAATGCTTCATTTGAGAATAATTTTGGTGATTTAGGTTTTCCTTCGAAATTAGAGTTTCTCATGCTTATATAAGTAACACCCTAACCATCTTCTACATGCTCTTCTCTTCTTATATATGCTACCTATGCTTCGTTTTTCAAAGGAATTAGGATTTTTGAGTTTTTGGGTGTTAGTTCTCTTCCTCAAGCTTCCTCTACCCTCCCATACCATTTTTATGGCAGAATGTTCATGATTTTATGGTTTCTTGAGAGGAAAAGGGTTTAGAAAATTCTCCAAGATTAGGGTTTTTAGTAAAATTTCTCAATAAATTCAATCCATAATCCTCTTTCCCATGGTCTCTTCTATTCTACCATATGTTTCTTGATCTATTTGGCCAAAGAAAAAGGGTTTTATGAGAAAATAGGGTATAGGAATCCTCATAAACCAAGGATTTTCTACATTTCCTTGCCTTATGTTTACATTGCCTTGGAACTCTACATGCCATTAATCATGCTCACATGCTTTACAAGGTTTATTAGTAAGAAACTATGAGTAATATCAAAAATATGAGATATTTTGGGTATCCAAAAATAAGTAGATGCTCACATAAGATGAAGAGTTGAAATGTACAAGGTTTATTAGTAAAAAACTATGAGCAATATTAAAAATATGGGATATTTTGGGTATCCAAAAATATTCATAATCTGAATATTCTCTCTCTAGAATATTTTCTCTCTCTAGGCTAAAACAGTTAGAAATAAGATCTTTTATATTTCTGAAGAGGGATTTGATTACACAGGAAGATACTGGACTTCTTGAGAGGCTGGGGAGGAATCTTATAGTATGTGCGCAGGGCTACTGGCTGAGCTCCGGGGGTCAATTCTATCACATGATCTACTTCCCGAATTGGAGGCATTTCAGTTAGCTCTGCTGGGAATAGATCATCAAATTCATTTAACCATCATAGTTCTTTAGCCTTAAGCTTTGAGTCTACTAGGTTCATTTCGACAACATAAATTTGCTGCTTCTTTCTAAGTCCTTTCAGCAACTTAGAAGCTTTTACTAACTGAAGGTCTGGGGATCCGAAAACTCCAGTTCCTTGAACTTTGTTCCCATGAAGGTCATGGAGGGAAATGGTTCCATTGTTTAAGAGAAACATTATGAAAAACTTTATTTTATCCATTAATCGTTCATCTAGGATAAAGAATGGTTGGATTTGCTAAAGAAGAGAGGGGAATGCCTTTTTTTAATGAGGCATAACATCATTTACAATTTAGAGAAGACAAAAATCGTAAAAACCATAAAAATGAATAAAAAAGAGAAGAATCTCCAACTTACGAAGGAATTTGAGAGCTTTCCTTTGGCTTGATGGTTTGAGGGTAACTCTTGTTTGAAACAAGAGTGGCCACCAGTCTTTAGAAGAGGGAAGGTCAAAAACTAATGAATTATGAGTAAATTCACAGTTTTCTGGCTCTCTAGGGAGAAGCAGGGTAAGAGTGCAAAAACACTATTGAGTTTCAACAAAGGGGAAGGCTTCTATTTATAGGAAAAAGTGAGCTTCTAACCAAGCCAACTGATTCTAGAATTTTCCAGATCAGTTTGGTCAATTTTTGACCATTTTTGGGTCAGTTTTGCTCCCTTTTTGGATCTAGTTGAAACAGGAGAGAGGAGAGATAAAAATATCTCATTATTTGGGAGTTTAAAACTCATTCAAGCATGTGAAATAGGCTCCTCCTTCATGAGGGAAATTCTCCCATGCAGAGGTGTCAAAAATGCATCATTACTTCCAAATATCTCTCTTTTTTAACTATTAACCTTGTCCTTAGTCAACTCTTCATCTTATGTGAGTATTTACTCATTTTTGGGGGATTTTTCTTTTATTCTTCTATTTATCTCCTTCCTACATTTGGATGAATCTTATAGGATAGGTCCATAGGAACCTTAATTTAAAATTTCGAAAAAACCTTCACCCCCTGGATAATACCTCTTGAACAGATTATACTTAATTTCTAATGCACCTTCTGGAAATCTTTTTGAACTTCTGTTTCAGGGAAACTTATTTTAATAAGATGAGAATTTTTTTCATCCGAAAATATTTAAAATCTGAATATTATCTCTCTAGAACATTTTCTCTCTCTAGGCCAAAACTGGTAGAAACAAGATCTCTTATATTTCTGAAGAGGGATTTGATTACAGAGGAATATGCGGACATCTTGAGAGGCTGGGGAGGAATCTTACAATCTAAATACTTTACGTGACTAATGAGGAAGGTTTGATTCTTCCCTCTTTTTTTTTGGGCATTGTGAGTGGACAAGATTGAGGGTCACCCCATAGATGTTGCTTTGGTTGTTGATAAGGTTATGGGAATTTGTTTCCTTTTTAGCACCCAAATCCACTTGTTACCCTCATAGTAGCCTTGAGCTTGCAGAAGACGAGTTGGAATCCATCGAGAGGTAACCCGTGGTTTGGATTGATTTTTGTTGCGATGCCTCCTCATTTCCTTGACAGTAAGTTGGCGAGTGAAAAGCTTTAGGGACCCATGAGAGTAATGTTCGTGGAGTGTAAAAGGGTTAGGATGTTTTACGACTGAGACACTCCTTTTGGCCCATTCAATTTTACATTGAGCCACTATCATCTAGGTTCGTCCAAAAATGACATGTTCTTTTAAAGTCCCCATGGGCATAAAAAATCGACATAACCAAGTGCTCGTTATCACCTTGGATGATAGTTTTAAACAAACCAAGCACTTTGGTATTTTTGGCACCACTTATCCCTTCTATTCTCATGTTATACTTTTTAAGTTAAGATTCACCCAACTGATTCCATGTAGCAAATGAGAGTAGATTGTGATTAGCACCCATGTCAAGCATAGCATTATAGAACACTTTACCATAGGGGCTAGATAATTCAATGGGTGTTCTGAGAGATGGAATGCATCCATGTTTTCGATTACCTCTCCAACATAAGCTTGTGTGGAAGGTCCAAGGTTTTCTTCTCAATGTTGTTAAAGTTTCCCTTGACTCCTATTGTTAAAGTTTTGCTTGTCTTTCCCTTGGGATTAGATCTTCTTTTGAGCGGCCTTTTCCATGGCAGCTTGTGTATCATGAGAAGCATATAAGGATTCTTTAATAAGAGGTCCATCATTTCTTAAACTTACTATACCACTAAGGAAATTGATAGTCTTAGCTTCGTTAAGAGTCTCAATATGTATAGTACCTTGTGGTGTAACTTCAAAAACCCTAAATGGTTGCTTTCAAGTGTATTTGGGATTTTTCTTTTCACTACGGATTACATAGATAAGTACAAGATCTCCTTGATTGATCTCCTTATTCTTGATATTTTGGTCAAACCACTTCTCTCTACAGTCTTTCTCTGTCAGCATGTTTTGTACTATAATTTGTCTTTCCTCTTCGAGTCATTCTAAAACAAATAATTGGTCAACCAATTCATCTCACCATCAGCTACTCTTAAGCTAGGAATCATGAACTCCCAAGGCATTACTACCTCAAGTCCATACACCATTTTAAAGGGTGTGCAACTAATTGCAACTTTGTATAATATGCGATAGGTGTATAAAGCTATTGTAAGCTTAAATTCCCAGTTAGTATATCTAAAAAGATGCAAAGGAGAAAAGAGCTTGAGCTCTTGCAAGCACACACACTGTTATAATTTCATGGTGCTCATGCTAGATCAAAGATGTGGAGGAGAGAGACTCACAAAATACAAGAAAATATCTTGCTTATTAAGTTGCTCAAAATACAACTAGGCTTCTTGCTCAATACGATGCCTTCTAGCTCCACCTTTAAATAGGTGAGCTAGTGGACCATAAGTCCATTCACACACACACCCTTCTCCTCCCCTTTTACATAACCTTAGTCTCTTAATACCCCCCCTCAATACCAACTATGAAAGAAAATTGGAATAGGTGGTATTGGACATAGGTTGCCTTTATAACATTAGACGTACAAGGTTAGGAATATAGGTGTGGGTACATTGAGATTTAAAATAATTTCTCAGTGGAGTTAGAGGCTGATACAAAGTTAGCCTTTGACTCTTTGTTAGGACATTTAGAAGTGATATGTCCCGTTTGTTTACACTTGTTACATTTCATTTTGTTGGGATATTTGATCCAACAATTATTTGCCAAATGACCCACCTTTTTGCAATGGACACATCTTACTTTGATCACTTGATGTGACAAAGCTTGTTCGATATTCGATGAAGTTGCTGCATTTGAAGATTCAACTCCTCCCTTTGGCCTCTTTCTTCATCAAGACGATTGAATGACTCCTTTAAGGGTGGGATTAGGTATGTTCTCCAGCCACTACATCATCTTCATCCATTCTCGCATTCACTGATGCAAGTTGAGCCATAAGGCCCTTCAAGTGAGAGATGAAGGCTCCAATGCCGTCTCCCTCTTTGAGTTCCAAGCTGAAAAATTCAATTTTAAGTGAGATCTTGGAATTCTTACCACGAGCTCCATAGAGCTTATCAAGCTCATCCCATTTCTCCTTTGCAGTCAGAAGCTAGTATGAGAGCCTCATCAAGATGAAGCATGATGATGGCTTGTGCCCTCTCATCATCTTCAATATCTTCAGTCTTAGTTTGATCAATAACCTTAGTGCCGGCGGGGATGAATGGCCCAAAACCTTTGGACATCATCTTGACAAGGACTTGCTAAGTGTGGAAGCCCTCTCTTGAGAACTTCTTAATTTGGGTGTTGTCCTTTGACATTGGGTATTGAAGGAGATTACTAGAGAGTAATGGGCTGATTTATGAAGAAGAAAAAACCAAAAATTTGGGTGTTGTCCTTTGAGATTACTAGAGAGTAATGGGCTGATTTATGAAGAAGAAAAAACCAAAAATTTGTGATGTTTTGGCTTAAGTAGAAAGAGAGAGGCTTATGAGAATGCAACAACCCTTAACCAAGCCAAGGATGTTGCATAAAAAAGGAGATTAAGATGGTGAAGCTTATGGTTTAGCATTTAGGGTTTACCTAACCATTAATTTTGATGGAGATTAGCTTCATTAGTGTCAAAGAACACTTTTTTTGGTGATAAAGATCACCATTAGTGTTTAAAAACATGATTAGTGCTTAAGAGCACATTTCTAGCATCTAATGACACTTGCATTGCTGATTAGATTCACCATTAATGTTTAAGAACACTCTTAGTGTTTAGAAACACTTTGAAATGACTCCCCTTTGTTGGATTAGAAGCCTCATTAGTGTTAATCAACACTATTAGTGCTTATAAGCACACTTTGAAAAGCTTTGTGCACTTGAAGATGTTGATGGAGCTTGATGAGAATGAGGCTCATGAATACCTCATGGTGTATGCCCACCACTTCAAACTCAAAATAGGATCTGCAACAAGCCCTCACAAGAGCACTTAAGTGATTAGAGCTAAGAGGACAGGATTAGAGCAAAAAGAAGCTTGATTTTGAAGCTTTAATGGAAGCTTCAATGGCTTTCAAGGAGAGTAGCCTGGTTTTTCTACTGTAGCGAATGCATCAGGCCGCCATTAGGGCTAAGATTCGGGCTGTAGGTAGTTGAGACTATGGGCTTCAAAAGCCCTAATCTCTCATAGCCTGTAATCACTTGCAGACATCGAATGCGTGTACGACATCGACGGTAGCTAGAAAATTGTGCCGGCTTGCTCAGACGACAATGCTACGACAGAGAAGGGGTCACTTGTCTGATGAGCTGTACGATCTTGACCGCCCGAACATCCTCTTCAAGTTTTTAGTTGAAAGCTCCATGAGTTCTTGCCTCCACGAGTTGCTGGAGCTGCTCCACTTGTTGCAGGAGGTTCAGCACCACAAAGAAAAATAATAATAGAGTTGACCTATTCTACACCACAAAAGTGACCTAAGCAACCAAAGCTCTAGATACCATGTTATAATTTCATGCTAGATCAAAGATGTGCAGGAGAGAGACTCACAAAATACAAGAAAATATCTTGCTTATTAAGTTGCTCAAAATACAACTAGGCTTCTTGCTCAATACAATGCCTTCTAGACCTTCTATCTTAGGTACTACCGACCCAATCAGCATCTGTGTACCCATGTACACATATCTCTGTCCCAATTTCATAAAATAGTCCACAATGCAAAGTAGACCTCACATACCTCAGTATACGTCTCAATGCATCCAAATGCGTCTTTCGAGGAGCCTGCATAAACTGACTCACCAACCCAACAACATAGCTCAAATCTGGCCTGGTGATTGTCATGTAGATCAAGCTTCCTACTATGCACCTATACAAAGTAGGATCCTCCAAAATCTCTCCTCAATCTGCACTCAACTTGCCATTCTAATCCAAGTATGGTATGATAGGCTTATAGCCTCTCATACCATACTTGGACAACATGTCCAAGCCATACTGTCTCTGCAGTAATCCAATACCATGTGGTGACATAATCACCTCAATGCCCAAGAAATATCTGAGCTCCCCCAAATCCTTTGTAAGATCCCTGACCCCACTGCGCAACGAATTTGGGGGTGCTAGCAGCGGAAGTAGAACTTCTGGCACGGGGCAGGGTCCCACAGTCGGGGCCTCGCCCACCCACAGATATCTAGACAAGAGACTAATCCATCGGTTCTTCCAAAACCAAACTCGGAAAAACTTCCCTTGCCTGAAAAGCACGAGCGATTCCTCCAGGATAACTTTTCTCTAGCGTAGTCAAAAGCCTGAACTAACTGAACTGATCTGACCGAACCCGTAAGTCCCATAATCAAATCAGGGAAAAGATTGTACTTGGATCATAGAGACCAACGCTTTTTTCCTCATTGAGAGGCACAACTGTTGATTCTTTTCCATAGAATAGTTTTTGTCCAAGATTTACCTCATCTATCATACTATACAGAAATTGAGAGATCCATCAGTCTAGCCTAACCCCATCGAGTCCCATGGGTTAGCCAACTGCCCAACCACTGTAGTGATGGGATCCAATTAGGAATTTTGATAGGTTTTGTCCCAGGTACCAGGGAAAAGAGTTCCCAGGCCCCTTAGCGGGATATTCATGCAAACATAAAACTAGTCACACCACTTACACACCAGAATGAACTTGCATTTTTCATAGATTCAACAATCTTTAAAATAATCATTTAATGAAACCATAGTGTTACTGATCATAATCCTCTAATTATCCAGTTGAATCCTAATTTCCAATTCCTTCCTTCATCAGTGTACCTATGGCATCATTGGCAACCAGAACGCTCACCACCTGTTTACTCAGGGACCTTTTCAATAGTTCCTAGCTCATAGTACCCGGCAATATAATCACATAAAAATATCCAGATGGAATCTCCGTTGAAGATCAGTAAGATCAACCAACAGATCCATATAAAGCATAAAAGATGAATATTTTATTATAAAAGTGTTACTTTTAGCATAATTAAATTTCATGCATAGAGGCATGCATATTTAAATTTCATGCATAGAGGCATGCATAAAAGATGAATATTTTATTATAAAAGTGTTACTTTTAACATATTTGAATTTCATGCATAGAGGCATGCATAAAAGATGATTATTTTATCATAAAAGTGTTACTTTTATCATATTTGAACTTCATGCATAGAGGTATGCATAAAAGTTGATTATTTTATCATAAAAGTGTTACTTTTATCATATTTGAACTTCATGCATAGAGGTATGCATAAAAGTTGATTATTTTATCATAAAAGTGTTACTTTTATCATATTTGAACTTCATGCCTAGAGGTATGCATAAAAGTTGATTATTTTATCATAAAAGTGTTACTTTTATCATATTTGAACTTCATGCCTAGAGGTATGCATAAAAGTTGATTATTTTATCATAAAAGTGTTACTTTTATCATATTTGAACTTCATGCATAGAGGTATGCATAAAAGTTGATTATTTTATCATAAAAGTGTTACTTTTATCATATTTGAACTTCATGCATAGAGGTATGCATAAAAGTTGATTATTTTATTATAAAAGTGTTACTTTTAACATATTTGTATTTCATGCATAGAGGTATGCATAAAAGATATTCTTTTTATACTAAAAGTGTGATTTTCATCATAAATGGATTTTATGCATAACTTAGATGCATAAGAGAAATTCTTTTATTCTAAAAGTGTAATTCCTACCAAATTGAATTTATGCATAAGAAGATGCATAAAAGATTGATTTTTAAGTCAAAAGTGTCATTCTCATCTAAATTGAATTTATGCATAGGAAGATGCATAAAAGATTGAAATTTAATTCAAAAGTGTCATTTTCATTTAAAGTGAATTTATGCATAGGAAGATGCATAAAAGATTGATTTTTACTTCGAAAGTATTAATCTCCTTAATTAGAATTTATGCATAAATAAATGTGTAAAGAAATCTTATATCAAATATAAGAATTCTCTTGTATTCTATAAATAGATATGGGATGTGATAGGATGTGATAAGAGGTGTATAAGATGTGATAAGAGGTGATAAGATGCTTATGCAATAAGTTAGGAGGTGATAAGATGAATTAAGATGTGATAAGATGTGTATGGGATGAGGTAAGAAGTGTATGTGATAGGATAAGGTGTATATGGGTTGTGATAGGGCGAGAATGGATGTGATGTAAAAGATTAGATGTGAAGGCATCTAGGGTTATATGAATGAGAATGTGAAAATGGATGTATGTATGTGGATGTGTGGATGTGGAGATGGGAGTGTGGATGTATGAATGTGAAAATGGATGTATGCATGAAGATGTATATGTATAGATGTGAATGTGGATGTAGATGGGGATGTATAGATGTGAATGGGAATGTGGATGTGGATGTATGTGAATGTGGATGTGGATGTGGATGTATAGATGTGAATGTGGATGTGGATGTATAGATGTGAATGTGGAATGTGGATGTGGATGTATGTATGTATGTGGATGTATAGATGTGAATGGGAATGTGGATGTGGATGTATGTGAATGTGGATGTAGATGTGGATGTATAGATGTGAATGTGGAATGTGGATGTGGATGTATGTATGTATGTGGATGTAGATGTGGATGTATAGATGTGAATGAGAATGTAGATGTGGATGTGGATGTATGAATGAGAACGTGATAGTAGATGTATGCATGTGGATGTGGATGTATGGATCTGGATATGGATGTGTATGTATGAATGTGGATATGGGATGTGGATGTATAAATGAGGATGTGAAAATGGAGGTAGCATGTAGATGTGGATGTATGGATGTGAATGTGGATGTGGATGTGGATGTATGGATGTGGATATGGATGTGTATGTATGAATGTGGATATGGGATGTGGATGTATAAATGAGGATGTAAAAATGGATGTATGCATATAGATGTGGATGTATGGATGTGAATGTGAATGTTTATGTGAATTAATGTATCGTCAATATGAGGAAATGGATGAGAATGAGTACACATTGAATGGAATGTGGAATAAGTAATGTGGACTAAGGAGGGATAATGTGGAAAGACGAGAGTTAGATTTAGAAACTGTATTTTGTGACTGTTTGTAAATGACTGTTTTATGTCAAGAATGCTGGGGAAGCATTTTGACCGTCATGTGGATTAAGGTCATGAAGACCTAACTGTTAAAGTTACAACTGCTGACGGAGAGTCAATGGAGGACGTCTCACGTAGCAAGGTCGACCGAGGTCTTGACCAGCCTCGGTTCGATTTAAATGGTGAGCTTCCGGTACGGTGGATGAGGGACCAAGGAAGCAGCCTATGAGTGAAGCGCTAGGTCACCTGCGAAGGATCCTAGAGGGTGCTGACCATATGGTGCTCGGGCTCTGGGTCGCCGAAGATACCCACATGTGCGTCGTGGAAGATATTGGAATAAAGAATAAGAATTGTTTTCTGAAATCGGGCATGGATCTGGTTAATTGACCTTGCTGGTCCTCAACGGATGAGTCCATGGCTCTTTTATATGGATCTGTGGGTTGGTCTTGCTGATCTTCCACGGAGATTCCATTCTATTATATGAATATATTGCCGGTTACTATGAGCTAGGAGGAACTATGGAAAAGGCCCCTAAGTGAACAGGTGGTGAGCGTTCTGGTTACCAATGATGCCATAAGTATACCAATGAATGAATGACTAGAAATAAGGATTCAACCAAGGACTTTGAGGATTGTCATCAGTGATATAATGGTTTCATTAAAGGATTGTTTTAAAGTTAGCTGATGCTAAGAAAAAGGCAATTTCATATTGCGTGTGTAAGTGGGTTGACTAGTTTTATGTTTGCATGAACTTCCGGCTAGGGGGCCTTGGAACTCTTTTCCTTGGTAACCGGGACAAAACCTAACCAAATTCTTAATTGGATCCCATCACTACAGTGGTTGGGCGGTTGGCTAACCCATGGGACCAGATGGGGTTAGGCTGGACTGATGGATCCGTAAATCAAGATTCAATTTCTGTTTACGATAGATAAAGTAAATTCCGGATAGTAATTGTTCTATGGATAGGAATCAACGGCTGTGCCTCTTAATGGGGAAAAAAGCGTTGATCCCAATGATCCAAGTGCAAGTTTCTTCCTTGATCTGACCGAGTATCTTTATAGGTGCAGTCGGTGGATCAGCTTGATCAGTAATGGTCTTGACTTCGTTAGAGTAAAGAGTTATCCTGGAGGAATCGCCTGTGCTTTCCGGGTGAAGGAAGTTTTTCCGGGTTCGGTTTTGGAAAAACCGACGGATTAGTCTCTTGTCCGGATATCCGTGGGCGAGGCCCCGAGTGTGGGACCCCTGTCCCGCGCGAGAAGTGTTACTTCCGCTGTTAGTACCCCGAATCCGTTGCTCGATGGGAATAGGGATCTCACAGTTGGTATCAGAGCCAGGTTGGCTAATAAAGATCAACTGAGAAGCCAAATATGTCAAAATTTATCAAGAAGCACAAAAAGGTTGTAATTGTGTGATATAATTCATACAATTTGATATTCAAATTGAAATTCGTAATTTGGTAATTGGGTCTTCAGATGGAAGTACCGCAATTATATAGAATCCTTGACTTGCTTGAGGCCTAGACATGATGGTATTTACCTTATAATTCCAAGGGCCGTGACTACCCGTATATACCGAGAGTATAACTGCAGCTCTTTACTGACAGTATATACGAGTAAATCTAAGACTTGAAATTATAAGTGTTAATGCTATCCAGATGATGATTTCGAATGTGGTTGATATGATTTTTAATTCTGTTTGAGAATTGATGAATTGATTTGGATTCTGATTGAAAAATGATGATTTCTGAAATTTAGTTGAAATACAATAACCTGAGCGAAACCACAATGACGATGAATGGGACGAATCCCTGTGATGATATTCATAACTGGAATGATGATAATGAATTCAGCAAATCACTATGAGATTAGTGGATTGTGCTGTCAGATTGCTACTGTTAACACTTGACCGATAGATCAAGTTAAGGGATGACAAATTGAGAACTTGCTTGACTGAAATTCCCGTGGAGGAATGTTCAAAAGGAATTTTTTCGGTCTAATGGACCATTATCATGTTAAAGATATGAATGATGATCTGAATGAATTGTTATTTAATGATGAGTTCTATATAAGGGATATTTATACCAGTATTTTGTTGGGTTGACCAGAATATAAGGAACCCAGAATAAAATTGGATCTTAAGAAAAAGAATTGTCCTCTACCTTGCGAGATGAGGACATCTCGCACTTTTTTTAAGTGGGGTAGAATGTAAGATTCCTCCCTAACCTTCGAGGTATACAGGAGTAAGAATCTCCCTTTCTGATCTTATAATTATTCCCTCTCTAAAATAAAAGAAAGATTCTGTTTAAAAAAGGAAGACCTTTCCCTAGAATACTTCTAAGGAGTCCCACCTGTTTTAAAGATTCAAAACAATGAATTGAGAAGTGAGAACTGGTGTTTTGGATGCCAAGGTTTTGACCATTAGTTAAAAGACTGCCTGACTCCTACCATGAAAAGGGCACAGGGAAGTCTAGAACCCAAATTCAGAGACCAATTCCTTCATACCAATCTAATCAGGGTCCGTCTCGGACAAGATTGCTTAACTCCATTAACTAGGTCCGCCGACCCATTGATTAGGGTTGAGATGACCAGTCAAATACTTGGCGACTTAGAGCAACAGATGCAAGCAATTCATAAAGATATAAACGCTGCCCAGGATCGATAGAGACAATATACAGATAAGAAGAGGACAATCAGAGAATTCAAAGAAGCAGTTATAGTCTTCATTTGAATACGGACCAAAATAATTTCTTTATCTCTAAGGGAGTATAAGTAGTTATCCCCCAGATATTGTGGACCAAAGAAAGTAGGTGACTTAGCCTACGAACTTCTTTTATCTCTTCATCTCAAAGTTCTTAATGCCTTCTATAGAAAAATGTGCCAAACACAAATCATGGAAAGACAGTAAAACTTCAGTGGCAAGATACCGTTGGCTTCTAATTTACGCTAGCTCCTTCCTTTATATAAGTCGTAACTTTTACTTGTCGCTCATAGTAATCTTACTTCCATCGATCTCCCTTCTTCTTAATCTCCTTCATGGCTTGGCAACAAGAATTAGTTTTATCCATGATGATTTCTCACCTTTAAGACGCAAGCGAGTCTGTGAAGAAGGATTTTATAGAACAGTATGAGCGCTCACTTTTTCCTCACTTGGGAACTTCTGTAGCTCAGACCAAATGGCGGACCTATCAAGACATAACTAGGGTAACACCCTGGGGTCAGCAGCACTTTCGTAACAATGTCCGCTTGGCCATGGTTATTGAAGCCTTGGGTTTGGGTCCCCGATACTACTGCATCATGAGATCAAGACATCTTGGGTTTTCTAAGCGGGTCTTCTTACTGGCGTGTTTTCTTCCTCATCAGAAGATATGCCTGTTGAAATTTGAGCATAATGATGAGCTATGGTGGATCATACACTAGAATCAACATCATTAACAAAGTGATTAGCAAATGATTAAGACGTAATTAGTGGGTAATTAGCAAATAGATTAATGTAGGCATGGATACTCAAAAACCAGCAAATTCTCATTAGGGCTATGCCTCAATTTATAGAGTTTACATCAAGCATCAAATCCCATTGATTTCTCCATGATTCGCTCCCAGAATATCTCCACCTTTTGCCTGATTCTCTCCACCTCTTCTCTTTTCCCTGAATATCTCCCAGAATAACTCCACACTCCTAAATTCTCTCATGCTACCCTTTATTCTCTCCCAGTAGATTCTTCTCACCTTTTCATAGGTTCTTTCACAATTACATCTTCTCTTTTACAGCCTCTAACCAAGGGTTTGTTCCCGCACACACCCTATTCACTTGTATATTTCAACACCTCCCCTCAAGTGAATACTCCTAGTACACCTAGAGCCTATACCAAGTTTGCCTCCCCTTACTTGGTAGTCCGCGACCAGTGTCTACTCCTCCCCTCAAGTTATCTCAGCACACCTGGACCCTGTATCAAGTTTCTTTCTTACTTGATAGTCCGCGACCAGTGCCTCAAGTCCCTAAACTCCATAGTCCTTGACACTCTCTCTCTCTATGTGTCCAAGGCTACTATAAGTGCCCGCGACCTTGACTAAAGTGCTCACACATACATCTACCATGTGGCCTACATCATCGCGGTGGCTCAGAGGTGGTTTTACTTTGTTGGGGCAGGTTACATTGGGTTGTGGGGTCTCTCTCTCTCTCTCTCTCTCTCTCTCTCTCTCTCTCTCTGAGATTTTCACATGGCTCCTCACTCTTTGGAGCCTCACATCTTCTCTTTTCTTCAGTCTTCTTATCGTGGCAGCTTCTCTCCACGCATCCGTCTCTTCTTTCAGTCTTCTTGGGGCAGCTTCTCTTCTTGTGGCAGCTTCTCTTCTCGTGTCCATGTCTTCCTTCAGCTTTTCTTCTTGGTGTGGATCCTCTTCTTGGAAAGAGATATTCTTCTTCTTTCATGGCTGGGGCCATGAGCTTGTCCGTCAGGTCTTTTTGCTCCATGTGAGCAACATATTTAAATGTTTTGCTGATAGTTCCTTTGGGTTTTTGATGTTTATCTAGTATCATTATGCAATGCAAACCCAAAAGTATGCGAGAGGTCTTACCTCTTGCGTTATTCTGGACAAGGGCAGTGTCTGTTCCCATTTTTACACTGATGTAATGTGACCATTTTTACACTGATGTAATGTGCCCATTTTTACACTGATGTAATGTGCCCAATACATAATGCGTATAGCATTCATTCTAATGCACATTCCCAAATGCAACTCTGGCTGTGAATAATCTTGATTTTGAGTGAGATTTACAGGCATTAACCAAGGGTTAAATGCAAAATGATGATTATCACAATTTATCAGCACAATTTTACCAGAAATTACATTAAATCAAGTAACCAATTTGTACGGGATGGTTGGAGTATCAAACCAACTCTGATTTGCAATTTGAAGTTATAGGGATCTGTATCAGATACCTAATGGTTAATTTGAACCCTCAATTGCACCAAAATATAGTGATTAGCAGTGATTAATCACTGATTAGCAAATTAATGCTCTGTTTTGTGTACAGAAAACAGAGTATGCGGGGAGTCCAGATCTGGTTCCTTCCACTTCAAATGAGCTCAAATGATTTCAAAGGCATCAATAGCAATGAGTCTAGTAGAGGATTAAGCCAAGAAACACAAGATTTGACCAAACATTGAAAGCTTAATCTCTGTTTTACCAAAGTCACCTGTAGATTTGATGAAGAGCTTGGATCTCACTGTAGACTTGATGAAACTCAATTATGTCTTCACCAGCTTGTAGAGCATGCTTGATTACACCTTGGGCTAAGAGGAATTAGAAGGATTTGACTTGATCAAGGAGAAATCTCCAATCTGCTTTAGAAAAATGGCGCCCACCAATTAGCAAAAATCGGCAGTTCTGCACTGAATTGGCCCACATGCTTTGAGGTGTGTGTAGCCCTATGAGTCTACTATGAGTACCTAAAAGGGCTTAGCCTAATGTTATGTGTGCAAGGAGAATGGTGTCCTCCACTGGCTGGGGGTGAAGGGGGAAGTGAAAAACTCACTAAAATTTTGATTTTTTGCTAATTATCTACTAATTCTAATTAATTAACTAATGGGCTCATAAATTTGATGGATTCTAGGCATGGCTCTGATACCATGTTGAAATTTGAGCATAATGATGAGCTATGGTGGATCATACACTAGAATCAACATCATTAACAAAGTGATTAGCAAATGATTAAGATGTAATTAGTGGGTATTTAGCAAATAGATTAATGTAGGCATGGATACTCAAAAACTAGCAAATTCTCATTAGGGCTATGCCTCAATTTATAGAGTTTACATCAAGCATCAAATCCCATTGATTTCTCCATGATTCGCTCCCAGAGTATCTCCACCTTTTGCCTGATTCTCTCCACCTCTTCTCTTTTCCCTGAATATCTCCCAGAATAACTCCACACTCCTAAATTCTTTCATGCTACCCTTTATTCTCTCCCAGTAGATTTTTCTCACCTTTTCACAGGTTCTTTCACAATTACATCTTCTCTTTTATAGCCTCTAACCAAGGGCTTGTTCCCGCACACACCCTATTCACTTGTATATTTCAACAATGCCGTTACCCCGTTTTTGGCTTGCCTCTCAGAGGTCCTTTTGTTAGATCACCTCATACCACTGAGATAGGTGCGGCAATAACCAACAGAATTATTCCCATAGATGAGTTACCTTATACTACGTGCGCAGCTTGTGAGTGCTGCTTTTGTGATCATATGATGGACGGGCTTATGGAAGTGTAAAGAGTTCTTCTATCCTTACTGTATATGTTCCAAGAATGAATAAAGTTTAAATCTTGTTCTTGTCTTGACCCTTACTCTCTTTGAGACTTTTTTATTTGGTGGTTAATCTTAATTAAATCTTTCTCTAAGTCTCATGTTCGTGCATCTTGCGAAATTATCCCAAGTTTGCGAGATGAGGACATCTCGCGTTTTTCAAGTGGGAGAGAATGTAAAATTCCTCCCCAGCCTATCAAAATGTCCAGCATCTTCCCCTGTAATCAATCCTCTCTTCAGAAATATAAAAGATCTTGTCTTTGTCTATTTTGCAATAGAGAGAGAAAATATTCTAGAGAGAGAATATTCAGATTTTGAATATTTTTAGATAGAAAAATTTCTCATATTATTAAAATGAATTATCTTTAAACAGAAATTCAAAAAGAACTTTCCAATGTGCAATTGGAATTTATTGGAAATGGGTATAAAGGACCTTAGCCTAAGGGTCTAGATTTTCAAAAATTTTTGGATTATGGTCCAATTAAGGTTCCTATGGACCAATAGCATCAATCCATGTGTAGGGAGGAGATAAATCCAATTTGTAAAAGAAGATACCCAAAAATGAGTAAATGCTCACATAAGATGAAGAGTTGACTATGTACAAGGTTTATTAGTAAGAAACTATGAGTAATATAAAAAATATGAGATATTTTGGGTATCCAAAAATGAGTAAATGCTCACATAAGATGAAGAGTTGAAAATGTACAAGGTTTATTAGTAAAAAACTATGAGCAATATTAAAAATATGAGATATTTTGGGTATCCAAAAATGAGCAAATGCTCACATAAGATGAAGAGTTGAAAATGTACAAGGTTTATTAGTAAAAAACTATGAGCAATATTAAAAATATGAGATATTTTGGGTATCCAAAAATGAGTAAATGCTCACATAAGATGAAGAGTTGAAAATGTACAAGGTTTATTAGTAAAAAACTATGAGCAATATTAAAAATATGAGATATTTTGGGTATAATGATTCCATTTTGACACATATGTAAGGAAGGGGAGTCCATTAAAGGAGGTGCATATTTCACATGCTTGAATGAGTTTTAAATTCATAAAAATTGAGATATTTCATCTCTCCTCTCTCCTAATTCAAGTCTAGTTGCAAAAAGTTAGCTCAATTGATCTAAAAATGGTCAAAAATTGACCAAATTGAGTTAGAAAATTCTAGAATCAGTTTGTTTGGTTAGGAGCTTACTTTTTCCTATAAATAGAGGCCTTCCCCTTTGTTAAAACTCAACAATGTCTAATGCATTGTTACTCTACTCCATCCAAGCCAAGAACTATGAATTTGTTAATAATTTATTAGTTTTTGACATTTCCCTCTTCCAAAGATTGGTGGCCACTCTTGTTCAAACAAGAGTTGAACCCTCAAACCATCAAGCCAAAGGAAAGCTATCAAAGTCATTAGTAAGTTGGTGATTCTTCTTTCTTTCAATTATTTTATGGATTTTTAAAATGGTTTTTATGCTTTATGTCTTCTCTATAATGTTAGGCCTCATTACAAAAGGCATTCCCCTCTCTTTTCTAACAAAACCAACCATTCTCTATCCTAGGTGAATGGTTAAGTGATTAATGTCAAATTTTTATAATGTTTATCTCAATTAAGTGAAAAAAATATTTACTTTAGGATAATTTCAATATTGGTGTACTTTTAATTAGTTTTAAAGATGTAGAAAATTGAAAAATGGTCAGCCATACAAAGGAGGTTATGGCAAAATTTTTAGAAATTAGTAAAAGAAAATTCATCTTTTTTTTTTCATTATAAAAGAGTTACTTTTAGCATAATTAAATTTCATGCATAGAGGTATGCATAAAAGATGAATATTTTATTATAAAAGTGTTACTTTTAGCATAATTGAATTTCATGCATAGATCCATGCATAAAAGATGAGTATTTTATTATAAAAGTGTTACTTTTAGCATAATTGAATTTCATGCATAGAGGCATGCATAAAAGATGATTATTCTATCATAAAAGTGTTACTTTTATCATATTTGAATTTCATGCATAGAGGTATGCATAAAAGTTGATTATTTTATTATAAAAGTGTTACTTTTATCATATTTGAACTTCATGCATAGAGGTATGCATAAGTATTATAAAAGTGTTACTTTTATCATATTTGAATTTCATGCATAGAGGTATGCATAAAAGTTTATTATTCTATTATAAAAGTGTTACTTTTATCATATTTGAACTTCATGCATAGAAGTATGCATAAAAGTTGATTATTTTATTATAAAAGTGTTACTTTTAACATATTTGGATTTCATGCATAGAGGTATGCATAAAAGATATTCTTTTTATACTAAAAGTGTGATTTTCATCATAAATGGATTTTATGCATAACTTAGATGCATAAGAGAAATTCTTTTATTCTAAAAGCGTAATTCCTACCAAATTGAATTTATGCATAAGAAGATGCATAAAAGATTGATTTTTAAGTCAAAAGTGTCATTCTCATCTAAATTGAATTTATGCATAGGAAGATGCATAAAAGATTGAAATTTAATTCAAAAGTGTTATTTTCATTTAAAATGAATTTATGCATAGGAAGATGCATAAAAGATTGATTTTTACTTTGAAAGTATTAATCTCCTTAATTAGAATTTATGCATAAACAAATGTGTAAAGAAATCTTATATCAAATATAAGAATTCTCTTGTATTCTATAAATAGATATGGGATGTGATAGGATTTGATAAGAGGTGTATAAGATGTGATAAGAGGTTATAAGATGCTTATGAAATAAATTAGGAGAGGATAAGATGAATTAAGATGTGATAAGATGTGTATGGGATGAGGTAAGAAGTGTATGTGATAGGATAAGATGTATATGGGTTGTGATAGGGCGAGAATGGATGTGATGTAAAAGATTAGATGTGAGGCATATGGGGTTATATGAAAATGAATGTGAAAATGGATGTATGTATGTAGATGTGTGGATGTGGAGATGGGAGTGTGGATGTATGAATGTGAAAATGGATGTATGCATAAAGATGTATATGCATAGATGTGAATGTGGATGTAGATGTGGATATATAGATGTGAATGGGTGGATGTGGATGTATGTGAATGGGAATGTGGATGTGGATGTATGTGAATGTGGATGTAGATGTGGATGTATAGATGTGAATGTGGAATGTGGATGTGGATGTATGTATGTATGTGGATGTAGATGTGGATGTATAGATGTGAATGGGAATGTGGATGTGGATGTATGTGAATGTGGATGTAGATGTGGATGTATAGATGTGAATGTGGAATGTGGATGTGGATGTATGTATGTATGTGGATGTAGATTTGGATGTATAGATGTGAATGAGAATGTGGATGTGGATGTATGAATGGGAATGTGGATGTGGATGTATGTATGTATGTGGATGTGGATGTATGAATGAGGACGTGATAGTAGATGTATGCATGTGGATGTGGATGTATGGATGTGGATATGGATGTGCATGTATGAATGTGGATATGGGATGTGGATGTATAAATGAGGATGTGAAAATGGAGGTAAGCATGTAGATGTGGATGTATGGATGTGAATGTGGATGTGGATGTGGATGTATGGATGTGGAAATGGATGTGTATGTATGAATGTGGATATGGGATGTGGATGTATAAATGAGGATGTAAAAATGGATGTATGCATGTAGATGTGGATGTATGGATGTGAATGTGAATGTTTATGTGAATTAATGTATCGTCAATATGAGGAAATGGATGAGAATGAGTACACATTGAATGGAATGTGGAATAAGTAATGTGGACTAAGGAGGGATAATGTGGAAAGACGAGAGTTAGATTTAGAAACTGTATTTTGTGACTGTTTGTAAATGACTGTTTTATGTCAAGAATGCTGGGGAAGCATTTTGACTGTCTTGTGGATTAAGGTCATGAAGACCTAACTGTTAAAGTTGCAACTGCTGACGGAGAGTCAATGGAGGACGTCTCGCGTAGCAAGGTCGACCGAGGTCTTGACCAGCCTCGGTTCGATTTAAATGGTGAGCTTTCGGTACGGTGGATGAGGGACCAAGGAAGCGGCCTATGAGTGAAGCGCTAGGTCACCTACGAAGGATCCTAGAGGGTGCTGACCATATGGTGCTCGGGCTCTGGGTCGCCGAAGATACCCACACGTGCGTCGTGGAAGATATTGGAATAAAGAATAAGAATTGTTTTCTGAAATCGGGCATGGATCTGGTTGATTGACCTTGCTGGTCCTCAACAGATGAGTCCATGGCTCTTTTATATGGATCTGTGGGTTGATCTTGCTGATCTTTCACAGAGATTCCATTCTATTATATGAATATATTGCCGGTTACTATGAGCTAGGAACTATGGAAAAGGCCCCTGAGTGAACAGGTGGTGAGCGTTCTGGTTACCAATGATGCCATAAGTATACCAATGAATAAATGACTAGAAATAAGGATTCAACCAAGGACTTTGAGGATTGTCATCAGTGATATAATGGTTTCATTAAAGGATTGTTTTAAAGTTAGCTGATACTAAGAAAAAGGCAATTTCATATTGGGTGTGTAAGTGGTGTGACTAGTTTTATATTTGCATGAACTTCTGGCTAGGGGCCTTGGAACTCTTTTCCTTGGTACCCGGGACAAAACCTAACCAAATTCTTAATTGGATCCCATCACTACAGTGGTTGGGCGGTTGGCTAACCCATGGGACTGGATGGGGTTAGGCTGGACTGATGGATCCGTAAATCGAGACTCAATTTCTGTTTACGAACGATAGATAAAGTAAATCTCGGATAGTAATTGTTCTATGGATAGGAATCAACGACTGTGCCTCTTAATGGGAAAAAAAGCGTTGATCCCAATGATCCAAGTGCAAGTTTCTTCCTTGATCTGACTGAGTATCTTTATAGGTGCAGTTGGCGGATCAGCTTGATCAGTAATGGTCTTGACTTCGTTAGAGTAAAGAGTTATCCTGGAGGAATCGCATGTGCTTTCCGGGTGAAGGAAGTTTTTCCGGGTGTTCGGTTTTGGAAAAACCGACGGATTAGTCTCTTGTCCGGATATCCGTGGGCGAGGCCCCGAGTGTGGGACCTCGTCCCGCGCAAGAAGTGTTACTTCCGCTGTTAGTACCCCGAATCCGTTGCTCGGTGGGAATAGGGATCTCACAGTACTGTGAGATCCCTGTTCCCCCTGTGCAACGGATTCGGGGTACTAGCAGCGGAAGTAGCACTTCTTACGTGGGGTAGGGTCCCACACTCGGGGCCTCGTCCATGGATATCCGGACAAGAGACTAAACCGTCGGTTTTCCCAAAACCAAACCCGGAAAAACTTCCCTTACCCGGAAAGCACGGGCGATTCCACCAGGATAACTTTTTACTCTAACGTAGTGAAGATCATTACTGATCACGCTGACCCGACTGCACCTATAAAGATACTCGGTCGGATCTAGGAAGAAACTTGCACTTAGATCATTGGGATCAACGCTTTTTTTCCCATCAAGAGGCACAGCCGTTGATTCCTATCCATAGAACAATTACTATCAGGGATTTACTTTATCTATCGTAATAACAGAAATTGAGTCTCCTTTTACGGATCCATCAGTCCAACCTAACCCCATCCACCAGTCCCATGGGTTAGCCAACCTCCCAACCACTGTAGTAATGGGATCCAATTTCGAATTTGATTTTTTTGTCCCGGGTACCAGGGAAAAGAGTTCCCAGGCCCCCTAGCCGGATGTTCATGCAAAAATAAAACTAGTCACACCACTTACACACCCAATATGAAATTGCCTTTTTTAAACAGATTCAACCAGTTTTAAAACAATCCTTTAATGAAACCATAGTATCACTGATCACAATCTTCCAATTTATCCGGTTGATTCTTAATTTCCCATCATTCCTTCATCAGAGTATCTATGGCATCATTGGCAACCAGAATGCTCACCACCTGTCCACTCAGGGGTCTTTTCAATAGTTCCTAGCCCATAATACTCAGCAATATAATCACTTATAAAAATCAAGATGGACTCTCGTTGAAGATCAGCAAGATCAACCAACAGATCCATATAAAGAGCCATGGACTCATCCATTGAAGACCAGCAAGGTCAATCAACCAGATCCATGCCCGGTTTCAAAAAACAACTCTTACTCCTTGTTCCAATATCTTCCTCGATGCACATGTGGGTATCCTAGGCGACCCAGAGCCCGAGCACCGTACGGTCAGCACCCTCTAGGATCCTTCGCAGGTGACCTAGCGCTTCACTCATAGGCCGCTTCCTTGGTCCCTCATCCACCGTATCGGAAGCTCACCATTTTAATCGAACCGAGGCTGGTCAAGACCTCGGCCGACTTTGTTACGCGAGACGTCCTCCATTGACTCTCCGTCAGCAGTTGCAACTTTATCAGTTAGGTCTCCACGACCTTAATCACAAGACGGTCAAAATGCTTTCCCAGCATTCTTGACATAAAACAGCCATTTATAAACAGCATTTACAAACAGTTTACAAATACAGTTTCTATATTAATTCTCATTTTTTCACATTATCCCTCATCAATCCACATTACTTATTCCACATTATCCCTCATCAATCCACATTACTTATTCCACATTCCATTTATATGTGTACTCATCCCATCACATCATTTTCCATCTCATCACTTCAGATTCCTTCACATCACATATCATATATTCACATCCATACATATATCCACATCCACATCCACATCCACATCCACATTCACATCCATACATCCACATCTACATCCATGCATCTATTTTCACATCCACATCTACATGCACATTCATGCATCCTCATCCATACATCCACATCTACATGCACATTCACATCCATACATCCACATCTATATGCGTACATTCACATCTACATGCATACATCCACATCCACATTCATACATTCACATCTACATGCATACATCCACATCCACATTCATACATCTACATCTACATGCATACATCCACATCTCCATGCATACATCCACATCCACATTCACATTCACATCCATACATCTACATCTACATCTATACATCCACCTCCACGTTCACATCCACATCTATACATCGACATCTACATGCATACATCCACCTCCACATTCACATCGGCATCTAAACATCTACATCTATATCCACATTCACATACATCCACATCCACATTACCATTCACATCTATACATCCACATCTACATCCACATACATACATACATCCACATCCACATTCCTATACATCCACATCTACATCCACATTCACATCTATGCATATACATCTTCATGCATACATCCATTTTCATATTCATACATCCACACTCCCATCTCCCCATCCACACATCCACATACATACATCCATTTCCACATTCCCATTCATATAACCCCATATGCCTCACATCTAATCTTTTACATCACATCCATTCTCGCCCTATCACAACCCATATACATCTTATCCTATCACATACACTTCTTACCGCATCCCATACACATCTTATCACATCTTAATTCATCTTATCACCTCTTAACTTATTTCACAAGCATCTTATCACCTCTTATCACATCTTATACACCTCTTATCACATCCTATCACATCTCATATCTATTTATAGAATACAAGAGAATTCTTATATTTGATATAAGATTTCTTTACACATTTATTTATGCATCAATTCTATTTAAGGAGATTAATACTTTTGAAGTAAAAATCAATCTTTTAGTTATCTTCCTATGCATAAATTCATTTTAAATGAAAATGACACTTTTGAATAAAATTTCAATCTTTTATGCATTTTCCTATGCATAAATTCAATTTAGATGAGAATGACACTTTTGAATTAAAAATCAATCTTTTATGCATCTTCTTAAGCATAAATTCAATTTGGTAGGAATTACACTTTTAGAATAAAAGAATTTCTCTTATGCATCTAAGTTATACATAAAATCCATTTATGATGAAAAATCAGACTTTTAGTTTAAAAAGAATATCTTTTATGCATACCTCTATGCATGAAATCCAATATGATAAAAGTAACACTTTTATAATAAAATAATCAACTTTTATGCATACCTCTATGCATGAAATTCAAATATGATAAAAGTCACACTTTTATAATAAAATAATCAACTTTTCTGCATACCTCTATGCATGAAATTCAATTATGATAAAAGTCACACTTTTATAATAAAATAATCATCTTTTATGCATACCTCTATGCATGAGATTCAAATATGATAAAAGTAACACTTTTATAAGAAAATAATCATCTTTTATGCATACCTCTATGCATGAAATTCAAATATGATAAAAGTAACACTTTTATATTAAAATAATAATCTTTTATGCATACCTCTATGCATGAAATCTAATTATGATAAAAGTAACACTTTTATGTTAAAATAATAATCTTTTATGCATACCTCTATGCATGAAAATCAATTATGCATAATATAAAAAGTTAATTTCTCTAGGATTACAATGAATATATTTCAATTAATCTAGGATGATAATTCCTAGAATATGGTAGGAAGTCCTCTTTTCATGCTTTGAATGAAATTATTTTATGCGTAATTTTTATAAAAATTTTGCCATAGCTCCGCTGCTATGACTGATAAATCTCAATTTTTCTAAGGGATAAGCTTATCATTAAGGAAATAATTAGAATGATCCCTAATTGGATCATTAATCCATAATGGATTGAATCATCAATATTCATGAAATACATAAACTAAAAGCATAGAAAAAAGCCATTAATTTCGCCTCAAGTATAGATTAATCTTGGATTAAGGAAAAGCTTTATGAAAAGGTTCATTTGGATTGAGAATGGGTCATGAGTATGACCATTTCTTGAGTGAGAGAGAGAAATTACATAAAAACCATTTGAATGAAGCATAAATGAAAATTTATGTAATTCTTAACTATCATTAATCAATTAACTTCAATAGCATTCATCAAATTATGTAACTCTTCACTACCATTCATCAATTAACTTCAATAGCATTTATCAAATTATGTAACTCTTCACTACCATTCATCAATTAACTACAATAGCATTCAAAAACCATTCCAATTAAGCTTCTCAAGCTTGAGAGGGGTTGAGAAGAGAGAAGCATTGAGAAATTATAGAAAAGATCAAAATTAACCATTTACCTTACAAATTGCTTGATTCTTTGTTCACGGTAGAGGCGCCCAACCAATCAATTGGTTAAGTATGTTGATGGAGCCACCAATGGGGATTGAAGAAAAAGGGAAGCTCCAATTTCTTCAATTTGGAGAGAATTTTAGAGAATAGTAGGAATTAGCATTATTTCAGCGTAACTCTAGTATAGTAAAATTTTTCTATTTTTTTCAAAGGACTCATGTTCTATTTATAGTAGAGGGAAGCTCTAACCAAAGCTAAATGAATTCTAGAATTTTCCAAATTCAATTTGGTTGAATTTGGACTAGATTTGGACCTAGTTTGGTTACTTTTTGATTCGGTTTGGTTCCATTTTGATTTGGTTTGGTTCAAGAGAGAGGAGAGATAAAAATATCACATTATTTTTTAGTTTAAAACTCATTCAAGCATGTGAAATATGCACCTCCTTTAATGGACTCCTCTTCCTTACATATGTGTCAAAATGGAATCATTATACCCAAAATATCTCATATTTTTAATATTGCTCATAGTTTTTTACTAATAAACCTTGTACATTTTCAACTCTTCATCTTGTGTGAGCATTTACTTATTTTTGGATACCCAAAATATCTCATATTTTTAATATTGCTCATAGTTTTTTACTAATAAACCTTGTACATTTTCAACTCTTCATCTTGTGTGAGCATTTACTCATTTTTGGATACCCAAAATATCTCATATTTTTAATAGCTCATAGTTTTTTACTAATAAACCTTGTACATTTTCAACTCTTCATCTTATGTGAGCATTTACTCATTTTTGGATACCCAAAATATCTCATATTTTTGATATTGCTCATAGTTTCTTACTAATAAACCTTGTACATAGTCAACTCTTCATCTTATATGAGCATTTACTCATTTTTGGGTATCTTCTTTTACAAATTGGATTTATCTCCTTCCTACACATGGATTGATGCTATTGGCCCATAGGAACCTTAATTGGACCATAATCTAAAAATTTCTAATATTTTAATAAGATGAGTTATTTTTCTATCCAAAAATATTCATAATTTGAATATTTTCTCTCTCTAGAATATTTTCTCTCTCTATGTCAAAACAGGCAGAGACAAGATCTCTTATATTTCTGAAGAGGGAATTGATTACAGGGGGAAGATGCTGGACATTTTTTGAGGCTGGGGAGGAATCTTACATTCTCTCCCACTTGAAAAATGCGAGATGTCCTCATCTCGCAAACTGGGGGTAATTTTGCAAGATGCACGAATATGAGACTAAGAGAAAATTTAATTAAGATTAACCACCAAGAAAAGTCTCAAACAGAGCAAGACTCAAGACAAGAACAAAGATTTCAACTTTATTCATTCTTGGAACATATACAACAAGATAGAAGAACTTTTTACAATTCCATAAGCCCGTCCATCATATGGTCACAAAAGCAGTACTCACAAGCTGCACACGTATAAGGTAACTCATCTATGGGAATAATTCGGCTAGTTATTGCAGCACCTACCTCAGTGGTATGAGGTGATCTAACAAAAGGACCTCTAAGAGGCAAGCCGAAAACAGGATAAAGGCATATCTTCTGGTGGTGAGGAAGAAAGCACGCTAGTAAGAAGACCTACTCAGAAAATCCACCATGCCTTGATCTCATCATGCAGTAGTATCGGGGACCCAAACCCAAAGCTTCAATAACCATGGCCAAGCGGACATTGTTACGAAAGTGCTGCCGACCCCACGGTGTTACCCTAGTTATGTCTCGACAGGTCTGCCATTTGGTCTGAGCTACAGAAGTTCCCAAGTGAGGGAAAAGTGAGCGCTCATACAGTTCTATAAAATCCTTCTTCACAGACTCGCTTGCATCTTGAAGGTGAGAAATCATCATGGATAAAACTGTTGGAATTAGGGTTGCAGGAATGCATACACAACTTCAAGAAGATGAGGAAGCTTGAGCACAACACTGTAGTGTATTATGAGTGCCAAAAATGAAAGATAACCAACCCTAAAAGATAATGGGCGTATATACAATGCACGGGGGAAAAAAACTCCTAGTGAGGGAAAAAGTGCCCCGGCGGTCCTAAGTGTGTTCACACACATCACTACTATAATATGGTAACAAATCCCCCCTGGAGTGATGCGGTGAACAAGAGCTAGCACTCATGTATAGGGAAGTGTCTAGCTATGTGGACGAATCCACAAAAGGGAGTAAGCCCAAAGCTTTGCGAAAAGCTTCGAACTTTTCACGAGGCAGAGCCTTTGTGAAAAGGTCTGCAAGGTTATCCTGTGTTGGCACATAAGCCAAACTGATCTCTCCTGCAGAGAGTCTCTCCCTGACATAATGGTAGTGCACCTCAATGTGCTTCGTACGAGCATGGAACACTGGGTTCCGCGCAACTGCCAATGCGCTCTGACTGTCAGTGAAGATGGTGGTGGCAGATGGCTGCCCAACACCCAAATCAGCCATAAGGCGTCTGAGCCACACACACTCAACCGTAGCTGTGAAAGCTGCCCTGTACTCAGCTTCACAACTAGAAGTGGCCACAGTAGGCTGCTTCTTGCTCAACCATGATATGCATGAGCTTCCAAGCATGAAGCAAAAACCACTCGTGGACACGCGTGTGTCATAACAACCAGCCCAGTCAGAATCTGAAAAAACATGTAAATCTGGCGGCAATGATCCCCCCTTGGGATAAAACAACCCAAGATGCCGAGTACCACTCAAATAGCGAAAGATACGCTTCACTGCCTGCCAATGCTTAATGCCTGGGCTATGCATAAATCTGCTCACCTGTGAGACTGCAAACTGAATGTCTGGCCTCGTAATGCATACATAAATGAGGCAACCAACAGCTGTCTGATAGAGTGTGACATCAAAGTGATCTCCAGCATCATGAAGACTCAACTTCAAACCTGTCTCCATTGGAGTAGCAATAGGCTTGCAGTCTTCAAGGCCAAATCTCCGCAACAATGTTTCAATATACTTTGTCTGACACAAAGCAATACCTCCATCACACTGCTTAAATTGTATCCCCAAATAATGATGCAAATGCCCCAAATCTGACATCTCAAAAGAGGCATTCAAATCAGCCTTAAAATCAGCAATATGACTCTCATTTGGTCCTGTGAGCAGCATGTCATCGACATAGAGAGCAATGATTAGATGTACACCATCCACACGTTTAACATACAAAGTGCTTTCTGTTGGACTATTCTGAAACCCATGTGCAGTCAAATATGCATGTATTTTTTCATACCAAGCTCGTGGAGCTTGCTTTAAACCATATAAAGCCTTTTTTAACCTGCACACTTTGTTTTCCTGCCCTCTTTGAACAAAACCACGAGGCTGCGATACATACACCTCCTCATGCAAATCTCCATTTAAGAACGCAGTCTTTATGTCCAGCTGATGTACATTCCAACCATTATGAGCTGCTAATGCACAGATGCTACGAACAGTGGTCATACGACATGTGGGAGCAAAAGTCTCATCAAAATCAATGCCCTTCTCTTGAGCATAACCTTTTGCAACAAGCCTAGCCTTATGGCGATCCACTGTGCCATCAGGCTTACGCTTCAATTTGTATACCCACTTAGTGCCAATGGCCTTCTTGCCAGGGGGCAAGTCACATAAAGACCATGTACCATTCTTCATAATAGCATCGTATTCTGCTTGCATAGCAGCCATCCAATTTTCTGAACTTTGTGCCTCATCAAATGAAACAGGCTCACTTTCATCGCACATACTAGAAACAGCCAATGCATAACAATCTGACGCATAAGAGGCACCATGAGAGCCAGAACGAGTGCGACTAGACAAAGGGGCATCCAACTTGCTGTCACGCAAAGTCTGCACCAGCCATCTAGGCATATTCCTAGAGCCCTCAATCTCTTGTCTCTCATCCTCAAGTGCATCATGCACATCTGCATCAGATATAGGCTGATCTGTGCCATCATTTAAAACCTGCATAGGCTGAAAAACTGCCTCATGAGGTATTGCATTTGACTGTGCACCACTGAAAAGAGGCAACAATGTATCATAGACATCACGTGAGCTGATATCTGTCTCCTTAGTACATGAAACCAAGGGCTGAACTGCATCTTCCACAAATACAACATCACGGCTAACCAAAATGCGCTTTGTCTGTGGATGATACAAACGATAGCCTTTGCTCTCAGCACTATATCCAACAAAAATACATTTGACAGCTTTGTCATCCAATTTTCTGCGATGTTGCATAGGCACTAATGCATATGCCAGGCAACCAAAAACACGTAAATGGCCAACAGATGGCTTGCGGCTATGCCAAGCCTCATATGGAGTGAAAACCTGTAATGCTTTGGTGGGACACCTGTTTAGTACATAAGTGGCACACATGACAGCCTCAAGCCAAAAACCATGTGGTAGACTTTGACTCTTAACCATACATCTTGCCATTTCCATGAGAGACCTGTTTTTTCTCTCAGCCACACCATTTTGCTGTGGTGTATACGGCACTGTACATTGGTGTTTTATCCCACGCTCAGCCAGAAATGCATTAAATTCTGAAGACATATACTCCCCCCCTCGATCTGAACGGAGGGTGCCCATCTTACTTTCTGACACATTTTCAGCCATAACCAAAAACTGTTTGAAGCACAAAAACACTTCGGACTTTGCCTTCAAAGGATATACCCATGCATGCCTGGTAAAATCATCAATGAAAGTCACGAAGTAAAGGTAGTTTCCAAATGATGGAGTTTGCATGGGACCACAAACATCACTGTGAACAAGCTGCAATCTGCGTTCAGCTCTCACTGATCCATCTTTGGGAAAGGAAGCACGCTGCATTTTACCCAATATGCAGCCCTCACAAACATGCTTGACAGGTGCCTCAAGCTTAGGCAAAGAAGACACCATTTCAGATTTCTGCAGGCGCAGCAAACTTGCAAAATTCAGATGACCAAAACGTGCATGCCACAGTTTTGCATCTGAAATAGCCTGCGTATCCATAATAGCACATGCTGAATCCTCTACACATTTGCCATCCATATTGAGCTTATACAGCCCTCGACATAGTGAACCAGATGCTACAATGATGTCACCACAAGAGAGATCATGAACAGTACATCTGTCATCCACAAATTTTACAACCAAACCTGTTTTGGCAAATGCGGAGACTGACAGCAGATTCTTTTTGATCCCTGGCACATACAATGCATCAAAAAGTGTAAAGGTGTTGCCATTTGCAACATTCAGCACAATCTGTCCAACTCCTTCAACGGGATAAGAGGAGTTATTGGCACAAGTGACAGTATTCCCTGTGGGAGCAGACTCAAGGAAAGTGAATAAACTGCGCTGCGAGGTGATATGTTTAGTGGCACCACTGTCAAAGTACCATACATCTGAATCTACTGCAGACATACATGTGTCATGCAAAGATGGGTCATAACTGCACTGCGCATTGAATGCCCATTCTGTATCTAGCACAACATTAGCAGATTCATTGTTAGAAGGAGAGGCATCTGCAACAGCCATACCTGCCTCTTTCTTCTTAGCCTCTTTCGCAGCCAGCTTAGGACACGCTTTGATGACATGATCATTTCCCTTACAGTACTTGCAAAATGTCTTCTGTTTGTCACCCTTCTTCTCATCTTTGTCTTCCTTCTTTGGTTGCGCAGCATTTGCAGATTTCTGCTTACTAGAAGAAAAGCCAGCTTTACCTTTCCCGCTTCTCTGACTAGCAACGAAAGCTTGATCTGCGACACGCATAATATTCCTGTTTTGCCTTGACTGGTCTTCTTGCAGCAAAACAGAAACTAACTCCTCAAATGATAAGGCATTGGGATTGCCTTTCATCATCAAGCGAAGAGTGGAAGCAAAACCCAGATAAGAATCTGGTAGACCATTCAAAACAGTCTGCACAAGTGAACTGTCTGACAGGATTTCACCTGCAGAAATGAGCTGCTCTTTGAAATCCTTGATCTTTGTCAAAAAGCTATCCATAGAATCACCTTCGTTCATATGCTCACTCTCTAACTGTTTTCGGAGATAAGCAACACGAGCCTCATTTCTTGCCTGATACAATGTGGCAAGTACATCCCAAGCATCCTTAGAAGTCCTGCAGGAGCGAATATGTGGGATAATGGTACGTTTGACAGACAGCGCAATCAAGGCATGAGCCTGCGCATCTCTACCATCCCAACGAATCTGCTCTGCTGAAAGTGGTGGTTCTCGAACAGCTGCTACAGCACTTGTGCCTGCACCATCATCAACAGTACCTGTTTCTGATGTGTTTGCAGCATTCCCAGCCACAATAGGACGTGCATCAATACCCTGCACAATGTTCCATAACCCCTTTGCTACCAATACATGTCGCATCATATATGCCCACAATGGATAGTTGGTGCCATCCAACTTATCCTCAGCAGCCAACATGCGGAATACATCATTGTTGTCAGCCATGGCCAATGACTGTACTACTAGATGTAAATGCTGTCTGTAAGAGGTAAACCTGTATAAAATCGACCTGTGCTATGTAGCACAGCCCAAAACAGACGAATGGGCACCTGTCCTGCAGATTTTAATCTTGACAGAAAATCTGCACAGTAGGACGATTTTGCCTGCGCAGTACTTGGAATGCAAAAACGGAGGGCGAAATGACTTCAGATCAAAATTCTGAAACGAACAAGCCCTTCGGGCTTGCCCACGGCATATACTAACCTGCAGACGCTCGTGAAACCTCGTTGCAATCGGAGGAGATGAAGCGGCAGGTGCCGGTGATGCTGCCCGGGAGGAGGAAGCCTGCTCTGATACCAATTGTTGGAATTAGGGTTGCAGGAATGCACACACAACTTCAAGAAGATGAGGAAGCTTGAGCACAACACTGTAGTGTATTATGAGTGCCAAAAATGAAAGATAACCAACCCTAAAAGATAATGGGCGTATATACAATGCACGGGGGAAAAAAACTCCTAGTGAGGGAAAAAGTGCCCCGGCGGTCCTAAGTGTGTTCACACACATCACTACTATAATATGGTAACAAAAACTAAGTCTTGCTGCCAAGCCATGAAGGAGATTAAGAAAGAAAGGGGATTGATGGAAGTAAGATTACTGTGAGCGACAAGTAAAAGTTATGACTTATATAAAGGAAGGAGCTAGCGTAACCTAAAAGCCAACGGTATCTTGCCACTGAAGTTTTACCATTTTTCCATAATTTGGGTCTGGCACATATTTCTATAGAAGGCTTACATGAAATACATTATGAACTTTGAGATGAGGAGGTAAAAGAAGCTCGTAGGCTAAGTCACCTACTTTCTTTGAATTCAGATATGGCCCACAATATCTGGGGGATAACTTCTTATACTTCTCAAGAGATAAAGAACTTCTTTTGGGCCGTACTCGAATGAAGACCAAAACCTTGGTATCCAAAACACCTATTCTCACTTCTGAACTCATCGTTCTGAATCCTTGAAATAGGTGGGGCTCCTGAGAAGTATTCTGGGGAAAGGGTCTTCCTTTTTTAAATAGAATCTTTCTTTTATATTAGAGAGGGAATAATTATAAGATCAGAAAGGGAGGTTCTTACTCCTGTATACCTCGAAGGCTGGGGGAGGAATCTTACATTCTACCCCACTTAAAAAAGTGCGAGATGTCCTCATCTCACAAGGTAGAGGACAACTCTTTTTCTTAAGATCCAATTTTATTCTGGGGTTCCTTATATTCTGGTCAACCCAATAGAATACTGGGATAAACATCCCTTATATAGAACTCATCATTAAATAACAATTCATTCAGATCATATTATTCATATCTTTAACATGATAATGGTCCATTAGACCGAAAAATTTCCTTCTGAACATTCCTCCACGGGAATTTCAGTCAAGCAAGTTCTCAATTTGTCATCCCTTAACTTGATCTACCATGATAAGATTTAACAGTAGCAATCTGACAGCACACTCCACTAATCTCATAGTGATTTGCTGAATTCATTATCATCATTCCAGTTATGATTATCATCACAGGGACTCGTCCCATTCATCCTCATTGTGGTTTTGCTCAGGTTATTACATTTCAACTAAATTTCAGAAATCATCATTTTTCAATCAGAATTGAAATCAATTCATCAGTTCTCAAACAAAATTAAAATCATATCAACCACATTCGAAATCATCATCTGGATAACATTAACGCTTATAATTTTAAGTCTTAGATTTACTCGTATATACTGTCGGTAAAGAGCTACAGTAATACCCTCAGTATATACAGGTCGTCATAATACTTGGAACTATAAGGTAAATACCATCATGTCTAGGCCTCAAGCAAGTCAGGGTTCCATACAATTGCGGTGCTTCCATTTGAAGACCCAATTACTAATTTATGAATTTTCAGATTGAATATCAATTTGTATGAATTATATCACACAATTACAACCTTTTTGATTCGTGATATATTTTTGATATATTTGGCTTCTTGGTTGATCCTCATTAACCAAAAAGCTCTGATACCAACTGTGAGATCCCTGTTCCCACCGCGCAATGGATTCGGGACTAGCAATGGAAGTAGCACTTCTTACGTGGGGTAGGGTCCCACACTCGGGGCCTCATCCATGGATATCCGGACAAGAGACTAAACCGTCGGTTTTTCCAAAATCGAACCCGAAAAAACTTCCCTTACCCGGAAAGCACGGGCGATTCCACTAGGATAACTTTTTACTCTAACGTAGTCAAGATCATTACTGATCACGCTGACCCGACTGCACCTATAAAGATACTCGGTCGGATCCAGGAAGAAACTTGCACTTGGATCATTGGGATCAACGCTTTTTTCCCCATCAAGAGGCACAGCCGTTGATTCCTATCCATAGAACAATTACTATCAGGGATTTACTTTATCTATCGTAATAACAGAAATTGAGTCTCCTTTTACGGATCCATCAGTCCAGCCTAACCCCATCTAGTCCCATGGGTTAGCCAACCTCCCAACCACTGTAGTGATGGGATCCAATTTAGAATTTGATTTTTTTGTCTCGGGTACCAGGGAAAAGAGTTCCCAGGCCCCCTAGCCGGATGTTCATGCAAAAATAAAACTAGTCACACCACTTACACACCCAATATGAAATTGCCTTTTTTAAACAGATTCAACCAGTTTTAAAACAATCCTTTAATGAAACCATAGTATCACTGATCACAATCTTCCAATTTATCCGGTTGATTCTTAATTTCCCATCATTCCTTCATCAGAGTATCTATGGCATCACTGGCAACCAGAACGCTCACCACCTGTCCACTCAAGGGTCTTTTCAATAGTTCCTAGCCCATAATACTCGGCAATATAATCACTTATAAAAATCAAGATGGACTCTCCTTGAAGATCAGCAAGATCAACCAATAGATCCATATAAAGAGCCATGGACTCATCCATTGAAGACCAGCAAGGTCAATCAACCAGATCCATGCCCGGTTTCAAAAAACAACTCTTACTCCTTGTTCCAATATCTTCCTCGATGCACTTGTGGGTATCCTAGGCGACCCAGAGCCCGAGCACCGTATGGTCAGAACCCTCTAGGATCTTTCGCAGGTGACCTAGCCCTTCACTCATAGGCCGCTTCCTTGGTCCCTCATCCACCGTACCGGAAGCTCACCATTTTAATCGAACCGAGGCTGGTCAAGACCTCGGCCGACTTTGTTATGCGAGATGTCCTCCATTGACTCTCCGTCAGCAGTTGCAACTTTATCAGTTAGGTCTCCACGACCTTAATCACAAGACGGTCAAAATGCTTCCCCAGCATTCTTGACATAAAACAGCCGTTTACAAACAGTTTACAAATACAGTTTCTATATTAATTCTCATTTTTCCACATTATCCCTCATCAATCCACATTACTTATTCCACATTCCATTTATATGTGTACTCATCCCATCACATCATTTTCATCTCATCACTTCAGATTCGTTCACATCACATATCATAGATTCGCATCCATACATATATCGACATCCACATTCACATTCACATCCATACATCCACATCTACATCCATGCATCTATTTTTACATCCACATCTACATGCACATTCATGCATCCTCATCCATACATCCACATCTACATGCACATTCACATCCATACATCCACATCTATATGCGTACATTCACATCTACATGCATACATCCACATCCACATCCACATTCATACATCTACATCTACATGCATACATCCACATCTCCATGCATACATCCACATCCACATTCACATCCATACATCTACATCTACATCCATACATCCACCTCCACATTCACATCCACATCTATACATCGACATCTACATGCATACATCCACCTCCACATTCACATCCACATCTAAACATCTACATCTACATCCACATTCACATACATCCACATCCACATTCCCATTCACATCTATACATCCACATCTACATCCACATACATACATACATCCACATCCACATTCCCATTCACATCTATACATCCACATCTACATCCACATTCACATCTATGCATATACATCTTCATACATACATCCATTTTCATATTCATACATCCACACTCCCATCTCCCCATCCACACATCCACATACATACATCCATTTCCACATTCCCATTCATATAACCCCATACATACATCCATCTCCCCATACATACATCCATTTCCACATTCCCATTCATATAACCCCATATGCCTCACATCTAATCTTTTACATCACATCCATTCTCGCCCTATCACAACCCATATACATCTTATCCTATCATATACACTTCTTACCTCATCCCATAAACGTCTTATCACATCTTAATTCATCTTATCACCTCTTAACTTATTTCATAAGCATCTTATCACCTCTTATCACATCTTATACACCTCTTATCACATCCTATCACATCTCATATCTATTTATAGAATACAAGAGAATTCTTATATTTGATATAAGATTTCTTTACACATTTATTTATGCATCAATTCTATTTAAGGAGATTAATAGTTTCGAAGTAAAAATGAATCTTTTATGCATATTCCTATGCATAAATTCATTTTAAATGAAAATGACACTTTTGAATTAAATTTCAATCTTTTATGCATTTTCCTATGCATAAATTCAATTTAGATGAGAATGACACTTTTGAATTAAAAATCAATCTTTTATGCATCTTCTTAAGCATAAATTCAATTTGGTAGGAATTACACTTTTAGAATAAAAGAATTTCTCTTATGCATCTAAGTTATGCATAAAATCCATTTATGATGAAAAATCAGACTTTTAGTATAAAAAGAATATCTTTTATGCATACCTCTATGCATGAAATCCAATATGATAAAAGTAACACTTTTACAATAAAATAATCAACTTTTATGTATACCTCTATGCATGAAATTCAAATATGATAAAAGTCACAGTTTTATAATAAAATAATCAACTTTTATGCATACCTCTATGCATGAAATTCAATTATGATAAAAGTCACACTTTTATAATAAAATAATCATCTTTTATGCATACCTCTATGCATGAAATTCAATTATGATAAAAGTCACACTTTTATAATAAAATAATCATCTTTTATGCATACCTCTATGCATGAAATTCAAATATGATAAAAGTAACACTTTTATATTAAAATAATCATCTTTTATGCATACCTCTATGCATGAAATCTAATTATGATAAAAGTAACACTTTTATGTTAAAATAATAATCTTTTATGCATACCTCTATGCATGAAAATCAATTATGCATAATATAAAAATCAATTTCTCTAGGATTACAATGAATATCTTTCAATTAATCTAGGATGATAATTCCTAGAATATGGTAGGAAGTCCTCTTTTCATGCTTTGAATGAAATTATTTTATGCGTAATTTTTATAAAAAATTTACCATAGCTCCGCTGCTATGACTGATAAATCTCAATTTTTCTAAGGGATAAGCTTATCATTAAGAAAATAATTAGAATGATCCCTAATTGGATCATTAATCCATAATGGATTGAATCATCAATATTCATGAAATACATAAACTAAAAGCATAGAAAAAAGCCATTAATTTGGCCTCAAGCATAGATTAATCTTGGATTAAGGAAAAGCTTTATGAAAAGCTTCATTTGGATTGAGAATGGGTCATGAGTATGACCATTTCTTGAGTGAGAGAGAGAAATTACATAAAAACCATTTGAATGAAGCATAAATGGAAATTTATGTAATTCTTAACTATCATTAATCAATTAACTTCAATAGCATTCATCAAATTATGTAACTCTTCACTACCATTCATCAATTAACTGCAATAGCATTCAAAAACCATTCCAATTAAGCTTCTCAAGCTTGAGAGGGGTTGAGAAGAGAGAAGCATGGAGAAATTATAGAAAAGATCAAAATTCACCATTTACCTTACAAATTGCTTGATTCTTTGTTCACGGTAGAGGCGCCCAACCAATCAATTGGTTAAGTATGTTGATGGAGCCACCAATGGGGATTGAAGAAAGAGGGAAGCTCCAATTTCTTCAATTTGGAGAGAATTTTAGAGAATAGTAGGAATTAGCATTATTTCAGCGTAACTCTAGTATAGTAAAATTTTTCTATTTTTTTCAAAGGACTCATGTTCTATTTATAGGAGAGGGAAGCTCTAACCAAAGCTAAATGAATTCTAGAATTTTCCAAATTCAGTTTGGTTGAATTTGGACTAGATTTGGACCTAGTTTGGTTACTTTTTGATTCGGTTTGGTTCCATTTTGATTTGGTTTGGTTCAAGAGAGAGGAGAGATAAAAATATCACATTATTTTTTAGTTTAAAACTCATTCAAGCATGTGAAATATGCACCTCCTTTAATGGACTCCTCTTCCTTACATATGTGTCAAAATGAAATCATTATACCCAAAATATCTCATATTTTTAATATTGCTCATAGTTTTTTACTAATAAACCTTGTACATTTTCAACTCTTCATCTTGTGTGAGCATTTACTCATTTTTGGATACCCAAAATATCTCATATTTTTAATATTGCTCATAGTTTTTTACTAATAAACCTTGTACATTTTCAACTCTTCATCTTGTGTGAGCATTTACTCATTTTTGGATACCCAAAATATCTCATATTTTTAATATTGCTCATAGTTTTTTACTAATAAACCTTGTACATTTTCAACTCTTCATCTTATATGAGTATTTACTCATTTTTGGATATCCAAAATATCTCATATTTTTGATATTGCTCATAGTTTCTTACTAATAAACCTTGTACATAGTCAACTCTTCATCTTATGTGAGCATTTACTCATTTTTGGGTATCTTCTTTTATAAATTGGATTTATCTCCTCCCTACACATGGATTGATGCTATTGGCACATAGGAACCTTAATTGGACCATAATCCAAAATTTTTTGAAAATCTAGATCCTTAGGCTAAGGTCCTTCATACCCATTTCCAATTAATTCCAATTGCACATTGAAAAGTTCTTTTTGAATTTCTGTTTCAGGGGAACTTATTTTAATAAGATGAGTTATTTTTCTATCCAAAAATATTCATAATCTGAATATTCTCTCTCTAGAATATTTTCTCTCTCTATGTCAAAACAGGCAGAGACGAGATCTCTTATATTTCTGAAGAGGAAATTGATTACAGGGGGAAGACGCTGGACATTTTTTGAGGTTGGGGAGGAATCTTACATTCTCTCCCACTTGAAAAATGCGAGATGTCCTCATCTCGCAAACTGGGGGTAATTTTGCAAGATGCACGAATATGAGACTAAGAGAAAATTTAATTAAGATTAACCACCAAGAAAAGTCTCAAACAGAGCAAGACTCAAGACAAGAACAAAGATTTCAACTTTATTCATTCTTGGAACATATACAGCAAGATAGAAGAACTTTTTACAATTCCATAAAGCCCGTCCATCATATGGTCACAAAAGCAATACTCACAAGCTGCACACGTATAAGGTAACTCATCTATGGGAATAATTCGGCTAGTTATTGCAGCACCTACCTCAGTGGTATGAGGTGATCTAACAAAAGGACCTCTAAGAGGCAAGCCGAAAACAGGATAAAGGCATATCTTCTGGTGGTGAGGAAGAAAGCACGCTAGTAAGAAGACCTACTCAGAAAATCCACCATGCCTTGATCTCATCACGCAGTAGTATCAGGGACCCAAACCCAAAGCTTCAATAACCATGGCCAAGCGGACATTGTTACGAAAGTGCTGCCGACCCTACGGTGTTACCCTAGTTATGTCTCGACAGGTCCGCCGTTTGGTCTGAGCTACAGAAGTTCCCAAGTGAGGAAAAAGTGAGCGCTCATACAGTTCTATAAAATCCTTCTTCACAGACTCGCTTGCGTCTTGAAGGTGAGAAATCATCATGGATAAAACTAAGTCTTGCTGCCAAGCCATGAAGGAGATTAAGAAAGAAAGGGGATCGATGGAAGTAAGATTACTATGAGCGACAAGTAAAAGTTATGAGTTATATAAAGGAAAGAGCTAGCGTAACATGGAAGCCAACGGTATCTTGCCACTGAAGTTTTACCATCTTTCCATGATTTGGGTTTGGCACATATTTCTATAGAAGGCTTACATGAAATACATTATGAACTTTGAGATGAGGAGGTAAAAGAAGCTCGTAGGCTAAGTCACCTACTTTCTTTGAATTCAGATATGGCCCACAATATCTAGGGGATAACTTCTTATACTTCTCAAGAGATAAAGAACTTCTTTTGGGCCGTACTCGAATGAAGACCAAAACCTTGGTATCCAAAACACCTATTCTCACTTCTGAACTCATCGTTCTGAATCCTTGAAATAAGTGGGGCTCCTGAGAAGTATTCTGGGGAAAGGGTCTTCCTTTTTTAAATAGAATCTTTCTTTTATATTAGAGAGGGAATAATTATAAGATCAGAAAGGGAGGTTCTTCCTCCTGTATACCTCGAAGGCTGGGGGAGGAATCTTACATGCTTCTTCTATTAAACTTTACACTACACATAAGAAGAATCCAACATTTGGATTGATGAAAGAAGGAATCATGCAACTACATTTTGTTTTGTGCCTATATTATGACATGGTGAGGACACGTGTTGCTATTCTACTTGTGGATAGTCGACTATTGGAAGTGGTGGAGCAATGGAATTTGGTGATGGAAGTGGAAAATGAGCATAATGGAAACATGAGTTCATGAGTTCATGAGCATGTGTGCAATTATAAGCTCTCAAAATCTTACTCCCTCTACATTGCTATACTTTCATTTCAAATTATGCAACTTCATTTCAAGTATGCACAGTAGTGTCTAGCATGTTGAGAGGGGTACCCTTGACATTTGTTGGAGAGGCCAACGGAGAGTATGTCTTGAACTCTCGCTGGGGGATAGATACATCATGGGGGAAGATATGGCCCCAACATGTACCTTGTATTAAAAATTTAATAAAGGGTTGAGAAGGCTTGGCTGAGAGATTGGCAAGAAAAAGCTCACTATCAACATTCTACTTCAAATCAGTTGGCAATGGGTATTTGCAAAAGCAAGAGGCAATGTGTTGATAATGCATGTGCCAATGAATGGGGTTATATGTTGCAAGGGATAACAATGGAAATTGTCAATGGGAAATGATGGTAATAAGAGCTACTGAGGTTGTGATGATTTCTTATGCATATGGTACACATTGGTGATTCCTTTTGAGCAATTTTGGAACTTTTAGAGCCTAAATAGACAAGGTGAGAGGCTGAAAATCTTCTTCTTCTTCATACAACACTCAACACACCATATACAAAGATAAGAGTACACACTATAAAAAGGTACTCAACCAAATACATACTAGGGTTATCTATAGTGTGAGCCCAACTAAATGAGCTGGCACTATAACTATGCCAGTCTTAAAATGGCTATCACACAGCCTATCATCCCATTGGCCACATATCACCCCATGATCTCACCAACCATGCCAGTGGTGTAAGTGTGGGGCTTATCCCCCAGGTGGGTCATCAATTTCCACTACCTCACTAGATGAGCTCAATATCTCAACACTCCCCCTTGAGCTCAACTCCATCTCATGTACACCAAGCGAAGCCCTGAATCTGCGGAGCTTCTCTGTACCCAATGCTTTGGTGAAGATGTCAGCGACCCGATCCTGTGTGTTGACATAAACAAGGTCAACGTCTCTTGCCAAAACCTTCTCTCTGACAAAATGGTAGTGGACCTCTATATGCTTCGTGTGAGCATGAAAAACTCGGTTCCTAGCCAACTGTATACTGCTGATGTTGTCACAGAAAATGACAACTTGTCTATCCACTGATAGACCCAAATCTGCAAGTAGCTTTCTCAACCAAGCTACCTCACATGCTGCCATAGCAGCACCTCTGTACTCGGCCTCTATACTGGATAGAGCAACCGTAGGCTTCTTCTTGCTGCTCCAAGTCACAGCAGCACTCCCCAAAGAAAACATGAAGCCACTAGTAGATCTTCTATCTGAGATACTACCAACCCAATCAGCATTTGTGTACATGGCCACATGTACACATATCTCTGTCCTAGTTTTATAAAATAGTCCACAATGCAAAGTAGACCTCACATACCTCAGTATGCGTTGTCTCAATGCATCCAAATGTGGCTTCCGAGGAACCTACATAAATTGACTCACCAACCCAACAGCATAGCTCAAATCTCGCCTGGTAATCATCATGTAGATCAAGCTTCCTACTATGCACCTATTCAAAGTAGGATCCTCCAAAATCTCTCTTAAATCTGCACTCAACTTGCCATTCTGATCCAATGGCACTGAGATAGGCTTATAGTCTATCATACCATACTTGGAAACATGTCCAAGCCATACTGTCTTTGCAGTAATCCAATACCATGTGGTGACCTAATCACCTCAATGCCCAAGAAATATCAGAGCTCCCCCAAATCCTTCATCTCAAACTTCTCTCTAAGCAAGATCTTTACATCAAATATCTCTGCATCATGGTCCCCCAGTGCATCCATATCCTCATCCATAGCTTTCTCCCAACACACATTTCCAATAGCCTCATATATGCATGTGGGCTCTACAACCTGTACAACTTTTGCCATGTTTGCATGTGGGCTCTACAACCTGTACAACTTTTGCCATGTTTGCATAGTGATGTGCCACATAACCATCATAGGTAAACCTCTGCACAGGACTCTTCACTCTCCCAGATCTTCACAGCCTTGTATTCATGGCTTCCATAGCCTTCTTTACACCAGGTGCTCTCATAGCTGGTATCCCAAGATCCTCATCAAGGCTCATCTCTGAGCCACTAGACTCTCCATTAACATGAGAATGCCTGCAGAAATGTCAGTCATACTGAGGGGCTCAACCACTTTCTCTTTGCCTTTATGTGATGTACTAATCACATTTGCAGGATTGGTATTATGACGCAGCCTGCCACTCCATGGTCTATCAACAATTGAACCACTAGATGAGGACTCTCCTGGTCCACTCAAAGACTGTGATTGCTGACGACTTGTATTCTGTGCAACCACATTTCCACTCACATAAGCCCCAACAGCTTCTTTTTCAGCAGCATACTAGCTGCTCATCTCATCAAAAACAACTTCCCTGCTTACCCTCAACTCACGTGTGGCAGGGTTATAACACCTATATCCCTTATGCTCAAGGGAGTATCCAATAAACACACATTTTTCAGCTTTTGGATCCAGCTTAGTTCTCAGCTCATGTGTCTTATGCACATATGCAATGCAACTAAAGACTTTCAGATGAGACAAATTAGGTTTTCTACCAGTAAACCTCTTCTCTGGAGTTACATCATGTATAGCTGCAGTTGGAGTCCTGTTCATGATGTAAACTGCTATATAACAGCCTCAGCCCAATAGCTATGCGGCATATTCTTCTCTTCCATCAATGCTCGCGCAATCTCAGCAATGTGCCTATTTTTTCGCTCAAAAACTCCATTTTGCTGCGGAGTGTATCTGCATGTAGACTGTCTCCGAATACCATTCTTCTTCAAAAATTCAGAGAACTCATTGGAGAAGTACTCTCCCCCTCCATCTGACCTTAGGCACTTTACATATTTCCCTGTTTGCTTTTCAACCATAACTATGAAATTTTGAAAATGAGTGAACACCTCACTCTTGTCCTTCATGAAGTGTACCCACACTTTCCTTGTATGGTCATCAATAAATAAATGTCACATAATACTTGTAACCTCCCATAGACATGATCTTCGTAGGATCCCATACATCTGAATGCACAACATCTAGTGCATTTTTGTCACATTTCTGATGAGACTTCAAGCTCAATTGCTCATATGTATGTGTGTGTGACCTACATTACATACAGCTGTGTCCAATTGTACTCATGTGTGGGACATTAAATAAGTTGGTGTTGACCTAACCATAGTTAGTCATGGTGGTTAGTGGTAACCTAGTTGTACTATCTCTTTCATGTTAGTAGAGGTTGAATAATGAAGAAGAATGAGATGAGCTGACTGTTCACTCTTTGGCTCCACTCTGTCTCTCTTATCTTTCAACATGGTATCAGAGCCAACATGAATGGGCTCTCTGGAGCATGGCATTGAAGGAGTCTAGATCTGGAGCTTGAAGATAAGAGTCTCTAATGCTGCTGAAGAAGAAAGGCTGCCATTGTTTTTGTCAAGGTATGCATCAGGGTTTATGCTTTGTGCTTGTGCAAGAGCTTGCTGCGGCTTGTTTGGGAGCTTCATAAGGCTTCATTGAGCACCTGTGAGTGGCCATTTGACATCAAAGACATCAGATCTAAAAAAACATCATCAAAGGAGACTATGCCTGTAGCCTGTTTTTTTGCAGAAGCCATATATTGCTACAGAAATAGATTTTGGAGAAACGGCCCACTCTTCCTAACCATTTTGATGTGTTCTACAACTTTGCAGAAGAAGTTTTTTTCAAATTATTCACAAATTTTGAGATATTTAGCACAGACCTGTGTAGATTAGCTGGTTACTACAATAAATAGCAGGTGGTTCCAAGGCACTGGTGGCTTTCATCCTAACAATGTATATGCCCTTATTCTCATGCATTTGAGCATGGTTCTGGAGTGTCAAATGCTCAGCTTTGGAAGGTTTTAACAGGCTGGAAATCTATCCTGATTTGTGGACAGCAAGCATTTATTACTTCTTGAAGTAATCTATGACATTGGTAAGTATCTGTGGACCCTGATTATGAGCATATGTATGTTGGATGTTGTATGAACTGAAAAGAGCATTGAATGCTGACTTTTGGAGCTGAAAATCAACTGCATTGACATGATTATTGGCTATACATGAACAGTACAAGAGTTATATGACATTGGTTCTTAAAGACAGGGCATGTATGAATGTCGGTATGATCATGTCTTGGCCTCTACATGTGTTGGCATATGTATGCTATGATTCGGGAAGCTTTTGAGCTTGGATTGCCCTTGTTTTGGCTGCATATTGGCTAACTGTTATCAGCCAAGAAGATATTTGGCATTTGTACTTGCGCTGTACTACAGTGTGCCCGAAAGGTCATGTATGGACTCCCGCATATAGTGGCAAATGTCTAGGATGTTTTGGGGCATGTTTGACACATAAATATCTCTGTTTTGACTGAGAAAAGGCTGCTGGTCATTTACTGGTTGCTGATTGCAGATTGTATGTTTCTCTACTGTTAATAAGATTGAATGTACATAGGCAAGGATTTTGTTGCAAAAAATTGTCATAAAAGTTGAAGGCTAAAATTGGTCAGTAAGACATCTTGGTTTGCGGGGAGTTAGGCATTGATTAAAAACTGTCTGCTGCAATATGGCAAATGCTCAAGGCACTGATAACATCACCCAAATTGTCGGTGATAAGCTTGACAAGAACTTCGCACTATGGAAGTTCAGGATGGAGAATTTTCTGATTGGCAGAGGATACTGGGATTTATGCACGGGGACTGAAGCTGAACCCGAATTACCTAAACGGAATCCAACAAAGGATCAGCAAAGAGCTCACCGCGGAAAGAGCTAGCAAAGTACTACATTGGTTCTCTTTGTGCATTTCTGATTCAATGGCTATGCAGATTACCAGTTGTCATTCCCCGAAAGATGCTTGGGATATACTCATGAAAAATTATGGTAATGTCACGCATGCAAGGAAGATACAGCTTAAGCAGCAATTTCATAATATGTCCAGAAATGGCAAGAGCATTCAAGCATACACGACTGAGATAAAGATCATAGCTGACTAGCTGGCTACTATTGGGTCATGTTTCAGAGGATGATATGATTGCAGTGACATTGAATGGGCTCGGCAAGGAGTAAAAGGCATTTGATACTTCTATTTTTGTAAGAGCAGAACTCCCTGATTGGGATGAACTTCTTGCATTACTACTGCATGAAGAAGTAAAGCTTGGTCTTAACACAGGTTCCAGTTCATCTCAAGGGAGAGACATTGTTCTCTCTACTCTAGCCAGTGTGGCAGAGGTGGTAGAGGTGGTAGAGGCCGTGGTTCTTTTCGAGGTCGAGGAGACACTCGAAATACCTATGGACAGCAGCAGCAAAATGCATGGAATAGCTCAAATATGCAAGGTCAGCAAGGATCTGGCGGCTTTAGAGGCAGGGGGAGATCACCTAGAGGCAGAGGTGGTGGATCCTGGTGGCAGTCAAATGAGCAGTCTAACAGGGACAAAGACTGTCATTATTGTGGCAGATATGGACATATTGCCAAAGAGTGTCATAAGAAGCAAGCAGACATGAAAGCAAGCAAGCAGACATGAAAGCAAAAGGCAGACAACATGGAAATTATGCATCTTCCAGTGGTGCTCAGGATGATCAGGGAGACAGGTTTATGCAGCATGTATAAAAAAATGTGCCTAAGCAAGGCAGAGATGAGAAATGGTACATAGATTGAGGGGCCTCTAATCATATGACACCCCATGGAGAATGGTTTGATGAGTTGGTTGTAGGTTCTCATGGACATGTCTGCACTGGGGACGATACCCAGCATGATATTCAGCATACAGGTGTGGTCCCATTGCTTATGCCTGACGGCAAGGAAAAGAGTCTTCATGATGTGCTTCATGTACCATCGATCACTAAAAATCTTTTGTTGATTGGACAGATGGCAGAGCAGAATCTGCAAGTCAGATTCAATAAGGATGGATGCTTTATCGAGGAATATGATAATGGCTGCAAATTGATTGCTAAAGGTAGAAGGGATGGCAGAATGTTTACGTTGGATGCATCTATTCCGGAATTGAAGGCAGCCATGTGTGCATAAAATCAAAATTGATAAGAATAACTCTTTTGCAATAAAAATAAAATTCTTTATGCATCTATTTATGCATAAAATCAAAATTGATGAAAATAACTCTTTTGAACTAAAAATAGATTTCTTTATGCATCTTTCTATGCATAAAATCAAAATTGATGAGAATAACACTTTTGGATTAAAATAAATTCTTTATGCATCTTTCCATGCATAAATCCAATTTAGTAGAAATTACACTTTTAGAATAAAAGAATTTCTCATGCATCTAATTTATGCATAAAATCCATTTATGATGAAAATCACACTTTTAATATATAAAAAAATCTTTTATGCATATGTTTATGCATACAAATCATTTATGATGAAAATCACTCTTTTAATATAAAAGAATTTCTATTATGCATCTAATTTATGCATAAAAATTATTTATGATGAAAATCACACTTTTATAATCAATTCTAGGATGAAAATTAACACTTTAAGAATACATATACGATGGGAATTACTCTTTTTGAATAAAAAAGTAAAACTTATTTTACACAATTTTAGAAAATTTTGCCATAACCTCCTTTGTATGGCTGACCATTTTTAAATTTTAATTCTCTAAAATTAATTAGAAGTTCACCAAGAGTATTTAAATCATTCTAATGTAAACATTTTCTACTTATCAAAGAGAAACATTATGAAAAACTTGATCTTATCCATTAATCATTCATCTAGGATAAAGAATGGTTGGATTTACTAAAGAAGAGAGGAGAATGCCTTTTTTTTTTTCAATGAGGCATAACATCATAACCATTTTAGAGAAGACAAAAATCATAAAAACCATTAAAATTAAGCATAAATGGAAATTTATGTATTTCCTTACTACCATTCATCAATTAACTTCAATAGCATTAAAAAGCCATTCCAATTAAGCTTCTCAAGCTTGAGAGGGGTTGAGAAGAGAGAAACATTGAGAAATTATAGAAAAAGATCAAAATTCATCCTTTTCCTTACAAATTGCTTGATTCTTTGGTCACGGTAGAGGCCCCCAACCAATCAATTGGTTTGGTATGTTGATCTCCACTTGCAGCACACACAATGTCTACACAACCAATCTATCTTCCTGCAGTTCTTAAAACAAAGTTCTGTAGAGAATCGATGACTTACCCACAGTGCTGGAGATCGCCTGCTTTCCGAAAAACGGAGGTCCTAACGCGCTCGAAACGCGTTTCCAGCCCAAAAAATGCTGTCCAATAGCATAATATAGTTGCCCTATAGCTTTACTCCCGCGAGAGAACACACAAGGTGAGAGGCTGAAAATCTTCTTCTTCTTCACACAACACTCAACACACCATATACAAAGATAAGAGTACACACTATGACAAGGTAAACCAAATACATACTAGGGTTCTCTATAGTGTGAACCCAACTAAATGAGCTGGCACTATAACTATGCCAGTCTCTAGAATGGCTGTCACACAGCCTATCATCCCACTGGCCGCATATCACCCATGATCTCACCAACCAAAAATTGCTTGATTCTTTGGTCACAGTTACTACCTCAAAGGGTAGAGAGAAATCTGGTAGCTTCAGGAATGGGATTGGTTACCAAGGCGGTCTTCAGCTTATCAAAAGCACTCTAGTACCTAGCAGACCATTGAAACGGGATATTCTTCTTGAGAAGATTAGTCAGGGGGAAGCTATGAGAGCATACTTTGGTATAAAAATTCTATACCAACCAGTCAATCCCAAAAATCCTCTGACTCCTTTCACTGTCTTTGGTTCAGGCCAATCTATGACTGCTTGGACTTTTGTGGAGTCTGGAGAAATTCCATCTTTGGATACCAAAAAGCCTAAGTATTCAACATGGTTGGCAGAGAAAGTGCATTTGCTCTTTTTTGCAAAGAGTTGGTGATTCCTTAGAATCTCAAGAACTTTTCTGACATGAGCTTCATGGTCAGCTGCATTCTGAGTAAATCAAAATATCGTCAAAGAAAACAAGAACGAAATCATCCAAGTATTCTCTGAGAATGTCTTGCATTAACGATTGAATGTAGCTGGGGCATTTGTCAATCCAAACGGCATGACAGTGAATTCATAATGCCCATACCAAGTATTGATGGGGCTGTCTTTGGGATATCTTGCTCATTAATCCTGATAATCTGATAATACCATGATTTGAGATCTATCTTTGTGAAGATCTGGGCTCCACTTAGCCTGTCCAGAAGCTCATCAATTCTGGGGATAGGATACTTATTCTTTACTGTCAGCTGATTGAGACCTCTGTAGTCCACACAGAGTCTTAGCGTTCCACCTTTCTTTTTCTAAAAGAGAACTGGCGCACCCCAAGGTGAAACATTGGGTCTTACAAACCCTTGTTCTAACAACTATCTAAGCTATTCCTTGAATTTGATGGCAAGAACTGGCATTTTGTACGTGCGCAAGGCTATTAGTTGAGCTCCGGGGTCAATTCTATCACATGATCTACTTCTCGAATTGGAGGCATCTTTGTTAATTCTGCTTGGGAATAAATCATCATATTCAGTTAACCATTCAGGTTCTTTAGCTTTTAACTTTGAGTCTATCAAATTCATTTTGACAAGATAAATGCGCTGCTTCTTTCTAAGTCCTTTTAGTAACTTAGAAGCTTTTACTAACTAGGGGATCCTGAATTTTTGGTTCCTTGAACTTTGTTTACATGAAGGTCACGGAAGAAGATGGTTCCATTATGACAGTGAATGTTAGCTTGATTTTTGTGGAGCCAATCCATTCCAAGGATCCCGTCGAAAACTCCCAAAGGTATAACTCTGAACTGACAGTCAGTTAAATTTCCTTCTAAAATGAACTGAATACGATCTGTCTCTCAAGGTGAGTGAAAAGAATCTTCCCACTTGCCAATTCAACTTGCATAGGTTTCCCTGATTTCTAATCTAAGACTAGCTTACGCAAGCATCCAAGGGAAATGAAAGAATGAGTACTACCTGAATCAATCAAAAGCTTAAAAGGCTTGCCCTGATACCCAGCTAGAGTATGAATGACGAAGAATTGACTCTTTGGCCCTTGGTTTTCAATTACAGCATAAATTTGTCCTCTTTCCTCTTCCACTACTTTTGCAATTGTGACTGCTCTGGCTACTGTAGTTTGAGGCAGGACTCTTTCTCTTTGGTTACCCCAGTTCTGGGAAGGAGTTCTGAGGCTACTCTGGACAGAGGCAGATGGCTGAGCTGGAGTTCTCCTGGGATTTCCCTAATTTGGGCGAGATGGTCCCTGATTTGAGTGATAGGAAGGGGTTGGTCTTTGCACTCTCGGTCCTTGACTTCCCTGTCCCCTTGACTTGGCAGGAGTCGAGCAGTCTTTCAGCTGGTGACTAAAACCCTGGCATCCAAAACACCGGTTCTCACTTCTGAGCTCATCCCTCTGAATCCTTGAAATAGGTGGGGCTCCTGAGAAAGTAATCTGGAGGAAGGATCTTCCTTCACTTTTGAATCTTCCCGCATCATCCTGATTTTGAATTGGGCCTTGTTGCCTCTTTGGGGGAGGAAATTTTGAAGTACTTCCCGAGGTTTGGAATCTTTTAAAGTTAGAGGGTGCAGGCTTTGGTGGGACCTTAACAACAAAGGCTTTAGCAAAGTCCTTTTCCATTCTTACTACTTCGGCCATTGAGACAGGTTTGGCATTCCTCACTAAGGTGTCTAGTGGCTCGTTCATTCCTCGAATGAATCTGGCCATCGTCATCCAATTGAGGAGAATATTTAAGAAGAAGGGCAAAATCTTGATGGTGCTCTTCGATTGTCCGGCTATCCTACTTTAATTCCAAGAACTCATTCATTTTAGTTTCAAGGAAGCCCGGAGGACAAAACCTCTTTCTGAGGTAAGCTTTAAGATCGGTCCAGATCTGGGTATTCCGGTCATCAAGACGATTAGTCTCGCAGTGATTCCTCCAAGCAACCCTGGCCGTTTCCACAATCTTTAACCTGGTGAGAGCCATCTTGCTTCTCTCATTGTAACCAGTTACATCAAAGTATTCCTCCATTGATTCAATCCACTTTTCCACTACTTCACCTAACTATTCCCCTTCACCCTTGAAGGGACCAGGCTCTGGGATCTGTGCAGGGCTTTTCAAACATCCGGATCTAACTCTTCGTCATCGGTTAGAGGATCCGGTTGCCTTGCACAGGCCACATGCCTCATGATTCTGACAAAACGAGATTTTTTATTAATTCTTATTTTATGCATAGAAAGGTGCATAAAGAATTTTATTTTTAATTCAAAAGAGAGATTTTCATCATAAATAATTTTATGCATAAATTAGATGCATAAGAGAAATTCTTTTATTCTAAAAGTGTAATTCTTACTAAATTGGATTTATGCATGGATAGATGCATAAAGAATTTAAATTAATCCAAAAAGTGTTATTTTTATTAATTCTTATTTTATGCATAGAAAGATGCATAAATAATTTTATTTTTAATTCAAAAGAGTGATTTTCATCATAAATAATTTTATACATAAATTAGATGCATAAGAGAAATTCTTTTATTCTAAAAGTGTAGTTTCTACTAAATTAAAATTATGCATAAAAGATTGATTTTTAATTCAAAAGTGTCATTCTCATTTTAAATGAATTTATGCTTAGGAAGATGCATAAAAGATTGATTTTTATTTCGAAAGTGTTATTCTCCTTAAAATGGAATTTATGCATAAATAGATGCGTAAAGAAATCTTATATCAAATATAAGAATTCTCTTGTATTCTATAAATAGATATTAAGATGTGATAAGATGCGTATGAGATGTGATAGGATGAGTTAAGAGTTATATGAGATGTGATAAGAATGAGTATGGGATGAGTTAGGATGTGGATGTATGAATGTAGATGTGTATGTATGAATGTGAATGTGGATGTGGATGTGGATGTGGATGTATGGATGTAGATACGGATGTGGATGTATGTATGTGGATGTGGATGCATGAATGAGGATGTGAAAATGGATGTATGCAAGTAGATGTGGATGTATGGATGTGAATGTGGATGTGGATGTGGATGTATGGATGTAGATACGGATGTGGATGTATGTATGTGGATGTGGATGTATGAATGAGGATGTGAAAATGGATGTATGCATGTAGATGTGGGTGTATGGATGTGAATGTGGATGTGGATGTGGATGTATGGATGTAGATACGGATGTGGATGTATGTATGTGGATGTGGATGTATGAATGAGGATGTGAAAATGGATGTATGCAAGTAGATGTGGATGTATGGATGTGAATGTGGATGTGGATGTGGATGTATGGATGTAGATACGCATGTGGATGTATGTATGTGGATGTGGATGTATGAAATGAGGATGTGAAAATGGATGTATTCATGTAGATGTGGATGTATGGATGTGGATGTGGATGTGGATGTGGATGTGGATGTATGGATGTAGATACGGATGTGGATGTATGTATGTGGATGTGGATGTATGAATGAGGATGTGAAAATGGATGTATGCATGTAGATGTAGATGTATGGATGTGAATGTGGATGTGGATGTGGATGTATGGATGTAGATACGGATGTGGATGTATGTATGTGGATGTGGATGTATGAATGAGGATGTGAAAATGGATGTATGCATGTAGATGTGGATGTATGGATGTGAATGTGGATGTGGATGTGGATATGGATGTGTATGTATGAATGCGGATATGGGATTGAATGTATGATGTGGATGTACGAACATGGATGTGTACATAGAATAATGAATGTGAATGTGTGTGAAATAATGTGTCGTAGATATGAGTGAATGGATGAGAATGAGTACACATATGAATGGAATGTGGAATAAGTAATGTGGATCGAGGAGAGATAATGTGGAAAGACAAGAGTTCGATATACAAACTGTATTTTGTGACCTGTTTGTAAATGACTGTTTTGTGTCAAGAATGCTGGGAAAGCATTTTGATCGTCTTGTGGATTAAGGTCATGGAGACCTAACTGATAAGTTGCAATTGCTGAGACTGGAGAGTCAATGGAGGATGTCTCGCGTAGCAAGGTCAACCGAGGTCTTGACCAGCATCGGTTTGATTTAAATGATGAGCTTCTGGTACAGTGGATGAGGGACCAAGGAAGCGGCCTATGAGTGAAGCGCTAGGTCACCTGCAAAGGATCCTAGAGGGTGCTGACCATACGGTGCTCGGGCTGTGAGTTGCCGAAGATACCCACACGTGCGTCGTGGAAGATATTGTAACAAGGAGTAAGAGTTGTTTTCTAAAACCGGGCATGGATCTGGTTGATTGACCTTGCTGGTCCTCAACGGATGAGTCCATGGCTCTCTTATATGGATCTGTTGATTGATCTTGCTGATCTTCAACAAGGATTCCATCTTGATTTTTATATGTGAAAATATTGCCGGGTACTATGAGCTAGGAACTATTGAAAAGACCCCTGAGTGAACAGGTGGTGAGCGTTCTGGTTGCCAGTGATGCCATAAGTACACCGATGAATGAATGATTGGAAATATGGATTCAACCAGAGATTTCGAGGATTGTCATCAGTGACATAATGGTTTCATTAAAGGATTGTTTTAAAGTTAGTTGGTGCTGAGAAAAAGGCAATTTCATATTGGGTGTGTAAGTGGAGTGACTAGTTTTATGTTTGCATGAACTTCGGGCTAGGGGGCCTGGGAACTCTTTTCCCTGGTACCCGGGACAGAACCTAACCAAATTCCTAATTGGATCCCATTACTATAGTGGTTGGGCGGTTGGCTAACCCATGGGACTGGATGGGGTTAGGCTGGACTGATGGATCCGTAAATCGAGACTCAATTTCTGTTATTACGATAGATGGTATAAATCCTGGATAATAATTGTTCTATGGATAGGAATCAACGACTGTGCCTCTTGATAGGGAAAAAAGCGTTGATCCCAATGATCCAAGTGCAAGTTTCTTCCTTGATATGATCGAGTATCTTTATAGGTGCAGTCGGATCAACTTGATCAGTAATGGTCTTGACTACGTTAGAGTAAAAAGTTAGCCTGGTGGAATCGCCCGTGCTTTTCGATAAAGGAAGTTTTTTCGGGTTCGGTTTTGGAAAAACCGACAGATTAGTCTCTTGTCCAGATATCCGTGGACGAGACCCCGAGTGTGGAACCCTGACCCGCGCAAGAAGTGCTACTTCCGCTACTAGCACCCCGAATCCATTGCGTGGTAGGGATAGGGATCTCACAGTTGGTATCAGAGTAGATTGGCTAATAAAGATCAACTGAGAAGCCAAATATGTCAAAAATTTATCAAGAAGCACAAAAAGGTTGTAATTGTGTGATATAATTCATACAATTTGATATTCAAACTTAAAATTCGTAAATTAGTAATTGGGTCTTCAAATGGAAGTACCGCAATTGTATGGAACCCTGACGTGCTTGAGGCCTAGACATGATGGTATTTACCTTATAGTTCCAAGTATCATGACTACTCGTATATACCGAGGGTATAACTGCAGCTCTTTATCGGCAGTATATACGAGTAAATCTAAGACTTGAAATTATAAGCATTAATGCTATCTAGATGATGAATTCGAATGTGGTTGATATGATTTTTAATTCTGTTTGAGAACTAATGAATTGAATTGGATTCTGATTGAAAAATGATGATTTCTGAAATTTAGTTGAAATATAATAACCTGAGCGAAACCACAATGAGGATGAATGGGACGAGTCCCTGTGATGATATTCATAACTAGAATGATAATAATGATTTCAACAAATCACTATGAGATTAGTGGATTGTGCTGTCAAATTGCTACTGTTAACACTTGACACGGTAGATCAAGTTAAGGGATGACAAATTGAGAACTTGCTTGATTGAAATTTCCGTGGAGGAATGTTCAGAAAGAAATTTTTCAATCTAATGGACCATTATCGTGTTAAAGATATGAATGATATGATCTGAATGAATTGTTATTTAATGATGAGTTAGATCTATATAAGGGATATTTATCCTAGTATTCTGTTGGGTTGACCAGAATATAAGAACCCCAGAATAAATTGGATCTTAAGAAAAAGAGTTGTCCTCTACTTTGCGAGATGAGGACATCTCGCATTTTTTTTAAGTGGGGTAGAATGTAAGATTCCTCCCCCAGCCTTCATAAACATGAGTGAAGATAACATGTGAATGAAGGCCATTCACGATCGTGGGTGAGAAGACATCGGGGGTGAATGTAGTGTGAACTCTTGAGCGATTATAAATTCATAGATGTGAGCAACGTGATGTAATAGAGAATCCCTTGTGCACAAATATTAAAGCTAAGGTTAGGGAAAATAGAGCAATCACCATGAAACCTTATATGTAATCAAGGTAGAAACCAATGATGCTGCCAAAGTGGTTTAGCTTCTCACCTTTGAGGATGGAAATAGCCTTCCATGAGCCAAATGTGTGGAAGCCAAAGGCTCCATGATCGTCCAAAAGATACCAATGGTGGCCCATGAGCCCCCTTTTATTCTTGATTCCATGACCATAGTCGCTAGACCTAACTAATAAAGTTACTAGTCCATTACAAACCATTCTTAGATATACAAGAGTAAGAACCTCCCTTTCTGATCTTATAATTATTCCCTCTCTAATAAAAGAAAGATTCTGTTTAAAAAGGAAGACCCTTTCCCTAGAATACTTTCTCAGGAGCCCCACCTGTTTTAAGGGTTCAGAACGAGAAGTACAGAAGTGAGAACCGGTGTTTTGGATGCCAAGGTTTTGGTCATCAGTTAAAAGATTTCCCGACTCCTGCCATGTCAAGGGCATAGGGAAGTCAAGAACCCCAAATTCAGAGACCAATCCCTTCATACCAGTCTAATCAGGGTCCATCTCGCCCAAGCCAGGGTAACCCCAGAAGAACTCTAGCTCATCCATCTGCCTCTGTCCAAAATAACCTCAGAACTCCTTTCCAGAACTGGGGCAACCAAAGAGAAAGAATTCCGCCTCAGACTGCAGCAGCCAGAGCAGTCGCAATTTCAGATGTAGTAGAAGAGGAAAAAGGACAAATCTATGCTACAATTGAAAACCAAGGGCCTAACCGACAATTCTTAGTCATCCATACTCCAGCAGAGTATCAGGGTAAACCAAGTAATCGAAGATATACTTCGGTCATGCTGTGGCAGGGAACCCAAGAAGTAGCTAAGCTATCTGCACCTAGTCGAGTTCGCGTACAATGCTTCTTATCACAGAAGTATTGGGATGAGCCCTTTTAAAGCTCTGTATGGAGAAGATTGCTTAACTTCATTAACTAGGTTCGACCCATTGATTAGGGTTCAGATGTCCAGGTGGAGCAGCAGATTCAGGCAATTCATAAAGATATAAAAGCTGCCCAGGATCGACAGAAACAGTATGCAGATAAGAAAAGGACAGTCAGAGAATTCAAAGAAGCAGATATGGTCTTCATTCGAGTACGGCCCAAAAGAAGTTCTTTACCTCTTGGGAATTATAAGAAGTTATCCCCCAGATATTGTGGGCCATATCTGATTTCAAAGAAAGTAGGTGACTTAGCCTACGAGCTTCTTCTACCTCCTCATCTCAAAGTTCATAATGTATTTCATGTAAGCCTTCTAAAGAAATATGTGCCAAGCCCAAATCATGGAAAGACGGTAAAACTTCAGTGGTAAGATACACCGTCGGCTTCTAGGTTACGCTAGTTCCTTCTTTTATATAAGTCGTAACTCTTACTTGTCGCTCGCAGTAATCTTACTTCCATCGATCTCCTTTCTTTCTTAATCTCTTTTATGGCTTGGCAGTAGGACTTGGTTTTATCCATGTTGATTTCTCACCTTCAAGATGCAAGCGAGTCTATGAAGAAGGATTTTATAGAACTATATGAGCGCCTACTTTTCCCTCACTTGGGAACTTTTGTAGCTTAGACCAAATGGCGGACCTATCGAGACATAACTAGGGTAACACCGTGGGGTCAGCATCACTTTCGTAACAATGTCCACTTGGCTATGGTTATTGAAGCTTTGGGTTTGGGTCCCCGATACTATTGCGTGATGAGATCAAGGCATGGTGGGTTTTCTGAGCGGGTCTTCTTACTTGCATGTTTTCTTCCTCACCAGAAGATATGCCTTTATCCCATTTTTGGCTTGCCTCTTAGAGGTTCTTTTATTAGGTCACCTCATACCAATGAGGTAGGTGCTGCAATAACCGGCCGAATTATTCCTATAGATGAGTTACCTTATACGTGTGCTGCTTGTGAGTGTTGCTTTTGTGACCATATGATAGACGGGCTTATTGAATTGTAAAAAGTTCTTCTATCTTTGCTGTATATGTTCCAAGAGTGTATAAAGTTGAAATCTTTGTTCTTGTCTTGAGTCTTACTTTCTTGAGACTTTTCTTGGTGGTTACTCTTAATTAAATTTTCTCTTAGTCTCATATTCTTGCATCTTGCGAGATTATCCCCAATTTGCGAGATGAGGGCATCTCACGTTTTTCAAGTGGGAGAGAATGTAAGATTCCTCCCCAGCCTCTGAAGATGTCCAGCATCTTCTCCCTGTAAATTAATCCCCTCTTCAGAAATATAAAAGATCTTGTCTCTGTCTGTTTTGACATAGAGAGAGAAAATATTTTAGAGAGAGAATATTCAAATTTTGAATATTTTTAGATAGAAAAATTTCTCATATTATTAAAATAAGTTCCCTGAAACAGAAGTTCAAAAAGATTTTCAGAAGGTGCATTAGAAATTAAGTATAATCGGTTCAAGAGGCATTATCTTAGGGGTGAAGATTTTTTCGAAATTTTAAATTAAGGTTCCTATGGGCCAATAAGATCAATCCAAATGTAAGGAAGAGATAAATGAAGAAATAAAAGAAAAATCTCCCAGAAATGAGTAAATACTCACATAAGATGAAGAGTTGACTAAGGACAAGGCTAATAGTTAAAAAGGGGAGATATTTAGAAGTAATGATGCATTTTGACACCTCTGCATGGGGATTTTCCCCTCATGAATGAGGCGCCTACTTCACATGTACAATTGAGTTTTAAATCTTCAAAAATTGAGATATTTTTATCTCTCCTCTCTCTTGGATCAACCGAATCAAAACCGAATAAAAAAGGAACCAAACTAGGTCCAAATCTAGTCCAAATTCAACCAAACTAAAATCTGGAAAATTCTAGAAATCAGTTGGTCTTGGTTAGAGCCTCCCTCTCCTATAAATAGAACATGAGTTCTTTGAAAAAAATAGGAGAATTTTACTATACTAGAATTATGCTGAAATAATGCTAATTTTTACTATTCTCTAAAATTCTCTCCAAATTGAAGAAATTGGAGCTTCCCTCTTTCTTCAATCCCCATTGGTGGCTCCATCAACATACTAAACCAATTGATTGGTTGGGGGCCTCTACCGTGAACAAAGAATCAAGCAATTTGTAAGGTAAATGGTGAATTTTGATCTTTTCTATAATTTCTCAATGTTTCTCTCTTCTCAACCCCTCTCAAGCTTGAGAAGCTTAATTGGAATGGTTTTTGAATGCTATTGAAGTTAATTGATGAATGGTAGTAAAGAATTACATAAATTGATGAATGCTATTGAAGTTAATTGAATGATAGTAAAGAATTACATAAATTTCCATTTATGCTTAATTCTAATGGTTTTTATGTAATTTCTCTTTCTCACTCAAGAAATGGTCATACTCATGACCTATTCTCAATCCAAATGAAGCTTTTCATAAAGCTTTTCCTTAATCCAAGATTAATCTATGCTTGAGACCAAATTAATGGCTTTCCCTTATGCTTTTAGTTTATGTATTTTATAAATATTGATGATTCAATCCATTATGGGTTAATGATCCAATTAGGGATCCTTCTAATCATTCCCTTAATGTTAAGCTTTATCCCTTAAAAAAAATTTGAGATTTTTCAGTCATAGCAACGGAGCTATGGTAAAATTTTTATAAAAATTACATATAAAATAATTTCATTCAAAGTATGAAAAGAGGACTACCTACCATATTCTAGGAATTATCATCCTAGATTAATTGAAAGAATTTTATTGTAATCATGGAGAAATTAAATTTTATGTTATGCATAATTGATGAATTAAGAAAAAGAGGATTTCTAGTAATTAAATTTTATGTTAAAAAGAGTAATCCCCATCGTATGAGTATTCTTAAAGGATTAATTTTCATTCTAGGCATAGAAAAATGTATACTAGAAATACTTTATTATAAAAGTGAGATTTTTATCTCATAAATGATTTTATGCATAAATAAGATGCATAAGAGAAATTCTTTTATTCTAAAAGTGTAATTCTTACTAAATTGGATTTATGCATGGATAGATGCATAAAGAATTTAAATTAATACAAAAAGTGTTATTTTTATTAATTCTTATTTTATGCATAGAAAGGTGCATAAAGAATTTTATTTTTAATTCAAAAGAGCGATTTTCATCATAAATAATTTTATGCATAAATTAGATGCATAAGAGAAATTCTTTTATTCTAAAAGTGTAATTCTTACTAAATTGGATTTATGCATGGATAGATGCATAAAGAATTTAAATTAATCCAAAAAGTGTTATTTTTATTAATTCTTATTTTATGCATAAAAAGAAGCATAAAGAATTTTATTTTTAATTCAAAAGAGTGATTTTCATCATAAATAATTTTATACATAAATTAGATGCATAAGAGAAATTATTTTATTCTAAAAGTGTAGTTTCTACTAAATTAGAATTATGCATAAAAGATTGATTTTTAATTCAAAAGTGTCATTCTCATTTTAAATGAATTTATGCTTAGGAAGATGCATAAAAGATTGATTTTTATTTCGCAAGTGTTATTCTCCTTAAAATGGAATTTATGCATAAATAGATGCGTAAAGAAATCTTATATCAAATATAAGAATTCTCTTGTATTCTATAAATAGATATTAAGATGTGATAAGATGCATATGAGATGTGATAGGATGAGTTAAGAGTTATATGAGATGTGATAAGAATGAGTATGGGATGAGTTAGGATGTGGATGTATGAATGTAGATGTGTATGTATGAATGTGAATGTGGATGTGGATGTGGATGTATGGATGTAGATACGAATGTGGATGTATGTATGTGGATGTGGATGTATGAATGAGGATGTGAAAATGGATGTATGCAAGTAGATGTGGATGTATGGATGTGAATGTGGATGTGGATGTGGATGTATGGATGTAGATACGGATGTGGATGTATGTATGTGGATGTGGATGTATGAATGAGGATGTGAAAATGGATGTATGCATATAGATGTGGATGTATGGATGTGAATGTGGATGTGGATGTGGATGTATGGATGTAGATACGGATGTGGATGTATGTATGTGGATGTGGATGTATGAATGAGGATGTGAAAATGGATGTATGCAAGTAGATGTGGATGTATGGATGTGAATGTGGATGTGGTGTGGATGTATGGATGTAGATACGGATGTGGATGTATGTATGTGGATGTGGATGTATGAATGAGGATGTGAAAATGGATGTCTGCATGTAGATGTAGATGTATGGATGTGAATGTGGATGTGGATGTGGATGTGGATGTGGATGTATGGATGTAGATACGGATGTGGATGTATGTATGTGGATGTGGATGTATGAATAAGGATGTGAAAATGGATGTCTGCATGTAGATGTGGATGTATGGATGTGAATGTGGATGTGGATGTGGATGTATGGATGTAGATACAGATGTGGATGTATGTATGTGGATGTGGATGTATGAATGAGGATGTGAAAATGGATGTATGCATGTAGATGTGGATGTATGGATGTGAATGTGGATGTGGATGTGGATGTGGATGTGGATGTATGGATGTGGATATGGATGTGTATGTATGAATGCAGATATGGGATTGAATGTATGATGTGGATGTACGAACATGGATGTGTATGTAGAATAATGAATGTGAATGTGTATGTGAAATAATGTGTCGTCAATATGAGTGAATGGATGAGAATGAGTACACATATGAGTATGTGAAATAATGTGTGGTCAATATGAGTGAATGGATGAGAATGAGTACACATATGAATGGAATGTGGAATAAGTAATGTGGACTGAGGAGGGATAATGTGGAAAGACGAGAGTTCGATATAGAAACTGTATTTTGTGACCTGTTTGTAAATGACTGTTTTATGTCAAGAATGCTGGGAAAGCATTTTGGTCGTCTTGTGGATTAAGGTCATGGAGACCTAACTGATAAGTTGCAACTCTGCTGACGGAGAGTCAATGGAGGACGTCTCGCGTAGCAAGGTCGACCAAGGTCTTGACCAGCCTCGGTTCGATTTAAATGGTGAGCTTCCGGTACGGTGGATGAGGGACCAAGGAAGCGGCCTATGAGTGAAGCGCTAGGTCACCTGGGAAGGATCCTAGAGGGTGTTGACCATACGGTGCTCGGGCTCTGGGTCGCCGAAGATACCCACACGTGCGTCGTGGAAGATATTGTAACAAGGAGTAAGAGTTGTTTTCTGAAACCGGGCATGGATCTGGTTGATTGACCTTGCTGGTCCTCAACGGATGAGTCCATGGCTCTCTTATATGGATCTGTTGATTGATCTTGCTGATCTTCAACAAGGATTCCATCTTGATTTTTATATGTGAAAATATTGCCGGGTACTATGAGCTAGGTACTATTGAAAAGGCCCCTGAGTGAACAGGTGGTGAGCGTTCTGGTTGCCAATGATGCCATAAGTACACCGATGAATAAATGATTGGAAATATGGATTCAACCAGAGAATTCAAGGATTGTCATCAGTGACATAATGGTTTCATTAAAGGATTGTTTTAAAGTTAGTTGATGCTGAGAAAAAGGCAATTTCATATTGGGTGTGTAAGTGGAGTGACTAGTTTCATGTTTGCATGAACTTCTGGCTAGGGGCCTGGGAACTCTTTTCCCTGGTACCCGGGACAAAACCTAACCAAATTTCTAATTGGATCCCATCACTATAGTGGTTGGGCGGCTGGCTAATCCATGGGACTGATGGGGTTAGGCTGGACTGATGGATCCGTAAATCGAGACTCAATTTTTGTTATTACGATAGATGATGTAAATCCCGGATAGTAATTGTTCTATGGATAGGAATGGCTGTGCCTCTTGATGGGGAAAAAAGCGTTGATCCCAATGATCCAAGTGCAAGTTTCTTCCTTGATACGATCGAGTATCTTTATAGGTGCATTCAGATCAACTTAATCAGTAATGGTCTTGACTACGTTAGAGTAAAAAGTTATCCTGGTGGAATCGCCCATGCTTTCCGGTAAAGGAAGTTTTTCCGGGTTCGGTTTTGGAAAAACCGACGGATTAGTCTCTTGTCCGGATATCCGTGGACGAGGCCCCGAGTGTGGGACCCTGACCTGTGCAAGAAGTGCTACTTCCGCTGCTAGCACCCCGAATCCATTGTGTGGTAGGGACAGGGATCTCACAGAGATCTTGGAATTCTTACCTCGAGCTCCATAGAGCTTATCAAGCTCATCCCATTTCTCCTTTGTAGTCTCATCGGAAGATGGTCCACATGGTGAATGAGAGCCTCATCAAGATGAAGCATGATGATGGCTTGTGCCCTCTCATCATCTTCAATATCTTCAGCCTTAGTTCGATCAATAACCTTAGTGCCGGGGATGAATGGCCAAAAACCTTTGGACATCATCTTGTACTTGGACTTGCCAAGTGTGGAAGCCCTCGCCTGAGAACTTCTTAATTTGGGTGTTGTCCTTTGACATTGGGTATTGAAGGAGATTACTAAAGAGTAATGGGATGATTTATGAAGAAGAATAAACCAAACATTTGTGATGTTTTGGCTTAAGTAGAAAGAGAGAGGCTTATGAGAGTGCAACATCCCTTAACCAAGCCAAGGATGTTGCATAAAAAAGGAGATTAAGATGGTGAAGCTTATGGTTTAGCATTTAGGGTTTGTGCCCAACCATTAATTTTGTGGAGATTAGCTTCATTAGTGTCAAAGAACACTTTGTTTGGTGAATAAGATCACCATTAGTGTTTAAAAACACGATTAGTGCTTAAGAGCATATTTCTAGCATCTAATGACACTTGCATTGGTGATTAGATTCACCATTAGTATTTAAGAACACTCTTAGTGTTTAGAAACACTTTGGAATGACTCCCCTTTGTTGGATTAGAAGCCTCATTAGTGTTAATCAACACTATTAGTGCTTATAAGCATACTTTGAAAAGCTTTGTGCACTTGAAGATATTGTTGATGGAGCTTGATGAGAATGAGGCTCATGAATACCTCATGGTGTATGCCCACCACTTCAAACTCAAAATAGGATTTGTAACAAGCCCTCACAAGAGCACTTAAGTGATTAGAGCTAAGAGGAGAGGATTAGAGAAAAAAGAAGCTTGATTTTGAAGCTTTAATGGAAGCTTCAATGGCTTTCAAGGAGAGCAGCCTGGTTTTTCTACTGTAGCAAACGCATCAGGCCGCCATTAGGGCTAAGATTCGGGCTGTAGGTAGTTGAGACTATGGGCTTCAAAAGCCCTAATCTCTCATAGCCTGTAATCACTTGCAGATGTCGAATGTGTGTACGACATCGACGATAGCTAGAAAATTGTGTCGGCCTGCTCCAAGTCACAGCAGCACTCCCCAAAGAAAACATGAAGCCACTAGTAGATCTTCTATCTGAGATACTACCAACCCAATCAGCATCTGTGTACCCATGTACACATATCTCTGTCCCAGTTTCATAAAATAGTCCACAATGCAAAGTAGACCTCACATACCTCAGTATGCGTCTCAATGCATCCAAATGCGACTTCCGAGGAGCCTGCATAAACCGGCTCACCAACCCAACAGCATAGCTCAAATCTGGCCTGGTGATCGTCATGTAGATCAAGCTTCTTAATATGTACCTATACAAAGTAGGATCTTCCAAAATCTCTCCTAAATCTGCACTCAACTTGCCATTCTGATCCAATGGCACTGAGATAGGCTTATAGCCTGTCATACCATACTTGGACAACATGTCCAAGCCATACTGTCTCTGCAGTAATCCAATACCATGTGGTGACCTAATCACCTCAATGCCCAAGAAATATCTGAGCTCCCCCAGATTCTTTGTAAGATCCCTGACTCCACTGCGCAACGAATTTGGGGGTGCTAGCAGTGGAAGTAGCACTTCTTGCACAGGCAGGGTTCCACAGTCGGGGCCTCGCCCATGGATATCTAGACAAGAGAATAATCCATCGGTTCTTCCAAAACCAAACTCGGGAAAACTTCTCTTGCCCGGAAAGCACGGGCGATTCCTCCAGGATAACTTTTTTCTAGCGTAGTCAAAAGCCTGAACTAACTGAACTGATCTGACCGAACCCGTAAGTCCCATAATCAAATCAGGGAAAAGATTGTACTTGGATCATAGAGACCAACGCTTTTTTCCTCATTGAGAGGCACAGCTGTTGATTCTTTTCCATAGAATAATTTTTATCTAGGATTTAACTCACCTATCGTACTATACAGAAATTGAGTCTTGATTTATGGATCCATCAGTCCAGCCTAACCCCATCGAGTTCCATGGGTTAGCCAACCACCTAACCACTGTAGTGATGGGATCCAATTAGAAATTTTGTTAGGTTTTCTCCCAAGTACCAGGGAAAAGAGTTCCCAGGCCCCCTAGCCGGATATTCATGCAAACATAAAACTAGTCACACCACTTACACACCCAATATAAACTTGCCTTTTTCACAGATTCAACAATCTTTGAAACAATCATTTAATGAAACCATAGTGTTACTGATCGTAATCCTCTAATTATCCAGTTGAATCCTAATTTCCAATTCTTTCCTTCATCGGTGTACCTATGGCATCATTGTCAACCAGAACGCTCACCACCTGTTTACTCAGGGGCCTTTTCAATAGTTCCTAGCTCATAGTACCCAACAATATAATCACATAAAAATATCCAGATGGAATCTCCCTTGAAGATCAGCAAGATCAACCAACAGATCCATATAAAAGAGCCATGGACTCATCCGTTTGAGGACCAGCAAGGTGAATCAACCAGATCCATGCCCAAATTCAGAAAACAACTCTTACTCCTTGTTCCAATATCTTCCCCGATGTACTTGTGGGTATCTTCGGCGACCTAGAGCTCGAGCACCGTATGGTCAACACCCTCTAGGATCCTTCATAGGTCACCTAGCGCTTCACTCATAGGCCGCTTCCTTGGTCCCTCATCCACTCTACCGGAAGCTCACCATTTAACGCGAGACGTCCTCCGATGACTCTCCGTCACTCACAGCAGTTGCAACTTTAACAGATAGGTCTCCACGACCTCATTCACAAGACGGTCAAAATGCTTCCCAAGTATTCTTGACATAAAATAGTCATTTAAAAATAGATTTCACAAACAAATACAGTTCCAACAATATTTCTATCTTTTCTCATTACTCCGCATCCTTTCACATTAGACCCCATCTTTTTTTCATCTTACCACAATTTTATTTTCATCATCGATCCCTATCACATCACATCATTCCTACATCAAATCACATCCAATCGCATCATCCACACATCAATCCACATCATCCATACATCCATCCACATCAATCCACATGTCAATCCACATCATTCAAACATCCATGCACATCAATCCACATTATCCACACATAAATCCACCTCATCCATACATCCATCCACATCATGCACATCAATCCACATCATTCACACATCATTCCTACATCAAATCACATCCAATCGCATCATCCACACATCAATCCACATCATTCATACATCCATCCACACATCAATCCACATTATCCACACATCAATCCACATTATCCACACATCAGTCCACCTCATCCATCCATCCATCCACATCAATCCACATCATTCACTCATCATACACACACCAATCCACATCATCCACATCAATCCACATTATCCACACATCCATCTATATCTTCCATACATCCATCCACATCAATCCACACGTCAATCCACATCATTCAAACATCCATGCACATCAATCCAGTTTATTTCATAAGCATTCCCATTCTCACATTCTCATCTAATCACATCTTTTGCTATCTCATCACTTATTTCCTCATTTTTCCTCATCAGATCTCACCCACTTGCATCTACCCATATATCTCATCACTTCACATACATTAACATTTATCTAGTTTACATCGCATCTTATCACATTCATTTCACATCACATCCATTCACATCCTGATTCACATGCTAACACATTCATTCATGTCCCTTATCGTTCATTCACATCCCGATTCACATCACATCACGTCCATTCACATCCCTTATCATTCATTCACATCCCGATTCACATCACATCACATCCATTCACATCCCTTATCATTCATTCACATCCTATATCATTCATTCACATCCCGATTCACATCACATCACATCCATTCACATCCCTTATCATTCATTCCCATCCTATATCATTTATTCACATCCCGATTCACATCACATCACATCCATTCACATCCCTTATCATTCATTCACATCCTATATCATTCATTCACATCGCGATTCACATCACATCACATCCATTCACATCCCTTATCATTCATTCACATCCTATATCATTCATTCACATCCTGATTCATATGCTATCACATTCATTTACATCCTATATCATTCATATCTATCCAATTTACATCACATCTCATCGCTTCAATTCTCGTTCATATCCATCACATTTACATCCACATGTATTCTCCCACATACATCCACATCCATACTTATCACATACACATCCACATCTATCCTTTCACACACATCCACATTTATACTTATCATATACATATCCACATCTATCCTTTCACATACACACATCCACATCCATTCTTTTACATGCATCCACATCTATTCTTTCACATACACACATCCACATCCATTCTTTCACATACATCCACATCCATCCTTCACATACATCCACATCCATACTTATCACATACATCCACATCCATTCTTTAACATACATCCACTTCTATTCTTCACATACATCCACATCCATTCTTTAACATACATCCACTTCTATTCTTCACATACATCCACATCCATCCATCCATTCATTCCCATCTATCAGATTTACATTACTTCTCATCACATCTATTCACCTCACATTCTCATCACTCCTATTCTCACATCTATTCACCTCACCACTCCTATTCTCATCACATCTATCCATCACTCACATTCTCATCACTCCTAATCTCATCACTCACATTCTCATCACTCCTAATCTCATCACTCCTAATCTCATCACTCACATTCTAATCACTCCTAATCTCATCACATCTATCCATCCATTCATTCTCATCTATTTGATTCATATCACATATCATCGCATCTATCTACCTCTCATTCTCATTACTTCAATTTTCATCACATCTATTCTCTATTCATTCTCATCTATATGATTCACATCCCATCTCATCACATCCATTCTTAGAATGCAAGAGAATCCTTATTTTTTATATAAATATTCTTTACACATCTATTTATGCCTAATTTCAATTTTAAGGAGAACAACACTTTCGAAATAAAAATAAATCTTTTATGCATCTTTCTATGCATAAAATCAAAATTGATGAGAATAACTCTTTTGAAATAAAAATAAATTCTTTATGCACCTATTTGTGCATAAAATCAAAATTGATGAGAATAACTCTTTTGAAATAAAAATAAATTCTTTATGCACCTTTCTATGCATAAAATCAAAATTGATGAGAATAACTCTTTTGAAATAAAAATAAATTTCTTTATGCACCTTTCTATGCATAAAATCAAATTTGATGAGAATAACTCATTTGAAATAAAAATAAATTCTTTATGCACCTATTTATGCATAAAATCAAAATTGATGAGAATAACTCTTTTGAAATAAAAATAAATTCTTTATGCACCTTTCTATGCATAAAATCAAAATTGATGAGAATAACTCTTTTGAAACAAAAATAAATTTCTTTATGCACCTTTCTATGCATAAAATCAAATTTGATGAGAATAACTCTTTTGAAATAAAAATAAATTCTTTATGTACCTTTTTATGCATAAAATCAAATTTGATGAGAATAACTCTTTTGAAATAAACACAATTTCTTTATGCACCTTTTTATGCATAAAATCAAATTTGATGAGAATAACTCTTTTGAAATAAACACAATTTCTTTATGCACCTTTCTATGCATAAAATCAAAATTGATGAGAATAACTCTTTTGAAATAAAAATAAATTCTTTATGCACCTTTCTACGCACAAAATCAAAATTGATGAGAATAACTCTTTTGAAATAAAAATAAATTTCTTTATGCATCTATTTATGCATAAAATCAAAATAACACTTTTAGGATAACCAATTGGTGGGGATTACTCTTTTTGAATAATAAAAGATAAAACTTACTTCACCAATTTTGAAGAAAATTTCGCCATAACCTCCTTTGTATGGCTGACCATTTTTAAAATTTTTCTATCTTAAAATTACTTAAAAATTATTCCCAATTGGTTTTAAGCACTCTAAACTAATCAAATTTCACTTTTAAAAGAGAAACAATATGAAAAGTTTACTTCCAACAGTTAGATTACTTAACTAGGATAAAGAAGGGCTGAAATTAAGAATGAGAGAGGGGGAAAGCCTTTCTAAGAAGGCATAGCATCAGTTTATCATTTTAAGATAACAAACAATTTAGAAAACCATTAAAAGAATAAGAAAAAGTAAGATTTCTTACTTACATGAAATTTTGGGAGCTTTCCTTTGGCTTGATGGTTTGAGGGATCTACTCTTGTTTTAAACAAGAGTGGCCCCACCAATTCTTTAGAAGAGGGAATGGTCAAAAACTAGTGAATTATTAAGAAATTCACAGTTCTTGGCTCTTGGGAGGAGTAGAGTAACAGTGCATAAAACACTATTAAGCTTCAACAAAGGGGGAGGCTTCTATTTAAGGAAAAAAGTGAGCTTCTAACCAAGCAAACTGATTCTAGAATTTTCCAGATCAGTTTGGTCAATTTTTGACCATTTTTAAGTCAGTTTAGCTTACTTTTTGGAACTAGACTTGAATTAGGAGAGAGGAGAGATGAAATATCTCAATTTTTGATAATTTTAACTCCACCACACATGTGAAGTAGGCGCCTCCTTCATGAGGGGGAATTCCCATTGTGAGGTGTCAAAAATCCATTTTTTTAGTAATTCCTTTGGTTCTTAGTCCACTCTTCATCTTATGTGAGTATTTACTCATTTTTGGGGGGGATTTTCTTTATTTCTTCTATTTATCTTCTCCACACATTTGGATGAATCTGATTGGCCCCTCAAAACCTTAATTTAAAATTTTTCAAAAATCTGGACCCCTAGGATAAGGCCTCTTGAACAGATTATACTTGAGTTCTAATGCACCTTCTGAAAATCTTTTTGAACTTCTGTTTCCAGGGAGCTTATTTCAATAAGAAGAGATATTTTTCCATCCAAAAATATTTAAAATCTGAATAACCTCTCTCTAGAATATTTTCTCTCTCTAGGCCAAAACAGGTAGAAACAAGATCTTTTATATTTCTGAAGAGGGGATTGATTACAGGGGAAGATACTGGACATCTTGAGAGGCTGGGGAGGAATCTTACATTCTATCCCACTTAAAAAATGTGAGATGTCCTCATCTCGCAAAACTAGAGGAGAATTCTTTTCCTTAAGATCCAACTGATTCTAGGTTTCTTATATTAAGAGACTAAGGTTTTGTAAAAGGGGAGAAGAAGGGTGTGTGTGTGAATGGACTTATGGTCCACTAGCTCACGTATTTAAAGGTGGAACTAGAAGGCATTGTATGGAGCAAGAAGCCTAGTTGTATTTTGAGCAACTTAATAAGCAAGATATTTTCTTGTATTTTGTGAGTCTCTCTCCTCCACATCTTTGACCTAACATGAGCACCACGAAATTCTAACATGGTATCTAGAGCTTGGCAAGATTAGGTCACTTTTATTGTAAGATTCCTCCCCCAACCCCCTTTTTGATGTCTAGTATCTTCCCCTGTAATCAATCCCTCTTCAGAAATATAAAGACCTTGTTTCTAACTGTTTTAACCTAGAGAGAGAAAATATTCTAGAGAGAGAATATTCAGATTTTGAATATTTTTGGATAGAAAAATATCTCATATAATTAAGATGAATTCCCCTGAAACAGAAATTCAAAAAGAATTTTCAAATGTGCAATTGGAATTAATTGGAAATAGGTATAAAGAACCTTAGTCTAAGGGTCTAGATTTTCAGAAATCTTTAGACTATGGTCCAATTAAGGTTCCTATGGGCCAATAGCATCAATACATGTGTAGGGAGGAGATAAATCCAATTTGTAAAAGAAGATACCCAAAAATGAGTAAATGCTCACATAAGATGAAGAGTTGAAAATGTACAAGGTTTATTAGTAAAAAACTATGAGCAATATTAAAAATATGAGATATTTTGGGTATCCAAAAATGAGTAAATGCTCACATAAGATGAAGAGTTGAAAATGTACAAGGTTTATTAGTAAAAAACTATGAACAATAAAATTTTGACACATATGTAAGGAAGGAGAGTTCTTTAAAGAAGGTGCATATTTCACATAAGATGAAGAGTTGAAAATGTACAAGGTTTATTAGAAAAAAAACTATGAGCAATAAAATTTTGACACATATGTAAGGAAGGGAAATTCTTTAAAGAAGGTGCATATTTCACATAAGATGAAGAGTTGAAAATGTACAAGGTTTATTAGTAAAAAAAACTATGAGCAATAGAATTTTGACACATATGTAAGGAAGGGGAGTTCTTTAAAGGAGGTGCATAATTCACATGCTTGAATGAGTTTTAAACTCAAAAATAATGTGATATTTTTATCTCTCATATCTCTTGAACCAAACCAAATCAAAATGGAACCAAATCGAATCAAAAAGTAACCAAACTAGGTCCAAATCTAGTCCAAATTCAACCAAACTGACTTGGAAAATTCTAGAATCAGTTGTTTGGTTACGAGCTCAATTTTTCCTATAAATAGAAGCCTTCCCTTGTTGAAAAAGATATAGTGTCTTATGCATTGTTACTCTACTCTACCTAAGCCAAGAACTGTGAATTCTTTAATAATTCACTAGTTTTTGATACTTCTCTCTTTCTTCAATCCCCATTGGTGGCTCCATCAACATACTAAACCAATTGATTGGTTGGGGGCCTCTACCGTGAACAAAGAATCAAGCAAATTATAAGATAAGTATAGTGAATTATGATCTTTTCTATAATTTCTCAATGATTCTCTCTTCTCAACCCCTCTCAAGCTTGAGAAGCTTAATTGGTATGGTTTTTGAAATGCTATTGAAGTTAATTAATTAATGATAGTAAAGAATTACATAAAATTCTATTTATATTTAATTCTAATGGTTTTTCTCTCTTTCTCACTTAAGAAATGGTCATACTCATGACCCTCTTCAATCCAAATGAAGCTTTTCATAAGGCTTTTTCTTAATCCAAGATTAAGCTATGCTTGAGGCCAAATTAATGGCTTTTTTCTATGCTTTTAGTTTATGTATATTGATGATTCAATCCATTATGGATTGATGATCCAATTAGAGACCATTCTAATTATTTTCTTAATGATCCAATTAGAGACCATTATGGATTGATGATCCAATTAGAGACCATTCTAATTATTTTCTTAATGATCCAATTAGAGACCATTATGGATTGATGATCCAATTAGAGACCATTCTAATTATTTCTTTAATAATGAGCCTTATCCCTTAGAAAAAAATTAAGATTTATCAGTCATAGTAGCGGAGCTATGGCAAAATTTTTATAGAAATTACGCATAAAATAATTTCATTCAAAGCATAAAAAGAGGACTTCCTACCATATTCTAGGAACTATCATCCGAGATTAATTAAAAGAATATTATTATGCATGGAGATATGGATGTTTGCATGTAGATGTAGAGGTATGGATGTGAGTGTGAATGTGGAGGTGGATGTATGCATGGAGATGTGAATGTATGCATATAGAAATAGATATGTAGATGAGGATGTAAATGGAGATCTGGATGGATGCATGTAGAAGTAGATGTATAGATGTAGATGTGAATGGAGATGTGGATGTATACATGTAGATGTAGATGTATAGATGTAGATGTGGAGGTGGAGGTGGATGGATGCATGTAGATGTAGGTGTATAGATGTAGATGTGGATGTGGAGGTGGATGGATGCATGTAGAAGTAGATGTATAGATTTAGATGTGAATGGAGATGTGGATGTATACATGTAGATGTAGATGTATAGATGTAGATGTGGATGTGGAGGTGGATGGATGCATGTAGATGTAGATGTAAAGATGTAGATGTGAATGGAGATGTGGATATATGCATGTAGATGTAGGTGTATAGATGTAGATGTGGATGTAGAGGTGGATGTATGCATGTAGATGTAGATGTGTAGATGTATGCATGTAGATGTGAATGTACGCATATAGATGTGGATGTATGGATGTGAGTGTGCATGTAGATGTGGATGTATGGATGTGGATGCATGAATGTGCATATAGATGTGGATGTGAAAATAGATGTATGGATGTAGATATGGATGTATGGATGTGAATGTGGATGTGGATGTAGATATATGTATGGATGTGAATATATGATATGTGATGTGAAGGAATCTGAAGTGATGAGATGGAAAATGATGTGATGGGATGAGTACACATATAACTGGAATGTGGAATAAGCAATGTGGATTGATGAGGGATAATGTGGAAAAATGAGAGTTAATATAGAAACTGTATTTTGTGACTGTTTGTAAATGCTATTTGTAAATGACTGTTTTATGTCAAGATTGCTGGGAAAGCATTGTGACCATCTTGTGATTAAGGTCGTGGAGACCTAACTGAAAAAGTTGCAACTGCTGACGGAGAGTCAATGAAGGACGTCTCGCGTAGCAAGGTCGGCCGAGGTCTTGACCAGCCTCAGTGCGATTAAAATGGTGAGCTTCCGGTACGGTGGATGAGGGGCCAAGGAAGCGGCCTATGAGTGAAGCGCTAGGTCACCTGCGAAGGATCCTAGAGGGTGCTGACCATATGGTGCTCGGGCTCTGGGTCGCCTAGGATACCCACGCGTGCGTCGAGGAAGATATTGAAACAGAGTTGGAGTTGTTTTCTGAAATCGGGCATGGATCTGGTTGATTGACCTTGCTGGTCTTCAATGGATGAGTCCATGGCTCTTTATATGGATCTGTTGGTTGATCTTGCTGATCTTCAACGAGAGTCCATCTTGATAAGTGATTATATTGCCGAGTATTATGGGCTAGGGATTAGGAAACGGCCCCTGAGTGGACAGGTGGTGAGCGTCCTAGTTGCCAATGATGCCATAGATACTCTGATGAAGGAATGATGGAAAAATTAAGAATCAACTGGATAAATTGGACGATGGTGATCAGTGATACTATGGTTTTATTAACGGATTGTTTTAAACTAGTTGAATCTGTGAAAAGGCAATTTCATATTGGGTGTGTGAGAGGTGTGACTAGTTTTATTTTGCATGAACATCCGGCTAGGGGGCCTTGGAACTCTTTTCCTTGGTACCCGGGACAAAACCTAACCAAATTCTTAATTGGATCCCATCACTACAGTGGTTGGGCGGTTGGCTAACCCATGGGATCGGATGGGGTTAGGCTGGACTGATGGATCCATAAATCGAGACTCAAACTTTTGTTTTTACGATAGATAAAATAAATCCCGGACAGTAACTGTTCTATGGATAGGAATCAACGGCTGTGCCTCTTGAATGGGGAAAAAAGCGTTGATCCCAATGATCCAAGTGCAAGTTTCTTCCTTGATCTGACCAAGTATCTTATAGATGTAATTGGATCAGCTCGATCAGAAATGATCTTGACTACGTTAGAGTAATAAGTTATCCTGGTGGAATCGCCCGTGCTTTCCGGTAAAGGAAGTTTTTCCGGGTTTGGTTTTGGAACAACCGACGGATTAGTCTCTTATCCGGATATCCGTGGGTGAGGCCCCGAATGTGGGACCCCTGTCCCACGCGAGAAGTGCTACTTCCGCTGCTAGTATCCCGAATCTGTTGCTCGGTGGGAACAGGGATCTTACAGTTGGTATCAGAGCATTTGGTTAATAAAGATCAACTGAGAAGACAAATATATCAAAAACTTATCAAGAAACACCAAAAAGGTTATAATTGTGTGAGATAATTCATATAATTTGATATTCAAACTGAAATTCGTAATTTGGTAATTGGGTCTTCAGATGGAAGTGCCGCAATTATATAGAATCCCTGACTTGCTTGAGGCCTAGACATGATAGTATTTACCTTATAATTCCAAGGGCCGTGACTACCCGTATATACCGAGAGTATACTGCAGCTCTTTACTGACAGTATATACGAGTAAATCTAAGACTTGAAATTATAAGCGTTAATGCTATCCAGATGATGATTTCGAATGTGATTGATATGATTTTTAATTCTGTTTGAGAATTGATGAATTGATTTGGATTCTGATTGAAAATGCTGATTGAAAAATGTTGATTTTTAAAAATTAGTTGAAATATAATGAAACCACAATGAGGGGGAATGGGACGAGTCCCTGTGATGATATTCATAACTAGAATGATGATAACGAATTCAGCAAATCACTATGAGATTAGTGGGTTGTGCTGTCAGATTGCTACTGTTAATACTTGACCGGTAGATCAAGTTAAGGGATGTCAAATTGAGAACTTACTTGACTGAAATTTTCGTGGAGGAATGTTCCGAAGGAAACTTTTTGGTCTAATGGACCATTATCATGTTAAAGATATGAATGATATAATCTGAATGAATTGTTATTTAATGATGAGTTCTATATAAGGGATATTTATCCTAGTGTTCTGTTGGGTTGACCAGAATATAAGGAACCCCAGAATAAAATTGGATCTTAAGAATAAGAGCTGTCCTCTACCTTGCGAGATGAGGACATCTCGCACTTTTTAAGTGGGGTGGTAGAATGTAAGATTCCTCCCCAGCCTTCGAGGTATACAGGAGTAAGAATCTCCCTTTCTGATCTTATAATTATTCCCTCTCTAAAATAAAAGAAAGTTTCTGTTTAAAAAAAGGAAGACCCTTTTCATAGAATACTTTTCAGGAGTCCCACCTGTTTTAAGGATTTAGAACAATGAGTTTAGAAGTGAGAATCGGTGTTTTGGATATCAAGGTTTTGGTTTTCATTCGAGTACGGCTCAAAAGAAGTTCTTTATCTCTTGGGGAGTATAAGAAGTTATCCCCCAGATATTGTGACCCTTATATCTGAATTCAATATGAAAGTAGGTGACTTAGCCTACAAGCTTCTTTTATCTCATCTCAAAATTTTTAATGCCTTCTATAGAAAAATGTGTCAAACACAAATCATGGAAAGACGGTAAAACTTCAGTGGCAAGTTACCGTTGGCTTCTAGGTTACGCTAGCTCCTTCCTTTATATAAGTCATAACTTTTACTTGTCGCTCACAGTAATCTTACTCCCATCAATCTCCTTTCTTTCTTAATCTCCTTCATGGCTTGGCAACAGGAATTAGTTTTATCCATGATGATTTTCAAGACGCAAGAGAGTCTGTGAAGAAAGATTTTATAGAACAGTATGAGCGCTCACTTTTCCCTCACTTGGGAACTTCTGTAGCGCAGACCAAATGGCAGACCTATCAAGACATAACTAGGGTAACACCCTGGGGTCAGCAGCACTTTCATAATAATGTCCACTTGGCCATGGTTATTGAAGCCTTGGGTTTGGGTCCCCGATACTACTGCGTCATGAGATCAAGGCATCTTGGGTTTTCTGAGCGGGTCTTCTTACTGGCGTGTTTTCTTCCTCATGAGAAGATATGCCTTTACCCCGTTTTTGGCTTGCCTCTCAGAGGTCCTTTTGTTAGATCACCTCATACCACTGAGATAGGTGCAGCAATAACCAGCAGAATCATTCCCATAGATGAGTTACCCTATACTTGTGCAGCTTGTGAGGACTGCTTTTGTGACCATATGATGGACGGGCTTATGGAAGTGTAAAGAGTTCTTCTATCTTTACTGTATAAGTTTCGAGAATGAATAAAGTTTAAATCTTGTTCTTATTTTGAATCTTGCTCTCTTTAAGACTTTTCTTGGTGGTTAATCTTGATTAAAATTTTTCTTCAAGTCTCATATTCGTGCATCTTGCGAATTTATCACAAGTTGCGAGATGAGGACATCTCGCGTTTTTTAAGTGGGGTAGAATGTAAGATTCCTCCCCCAACCCCCTTTTTGATGTCTAGTATCTTCCCCTGTAATCAATCCCTCTTCAGAAATATAAAGACCTTGTTTCTAACTGTTTTAACCTAGAGAGAGAAAATATTCTAGAGAGAGAATATTCAGATTTTGAATATTTTTGGATAGAAAAATATCTCATATAATTAAGATGAATTTCCCTGAAATAGAAATTTAAAAAGAATTTTCAAATGTGCAATTGGAATTAATTGGAAATAGGTATAAAGAACCTTAGTCTAAGGGTCTAGATTTTCAGAAATCTTTAGACTATGGTCCAATTAAGGTTCCTATGGGCCAATAGCATCAATACATGTGTAGGGAGGAGATAAATCCAATTTGTAAAAGAAGATACCCAAAAATGAGTAAATGCTCACATAAGATGAAGAGTTGAAAATGTACAAGGTTTATTAGTAAAAAACTATGAACAATAAAATTTTGACACATATGTAAGGAAGGAGAGTTCTTTAAAGAAGGTGCATATTTCACATAAGATGAAGAGTTGAAAATGTACAAGGTTTATTAGAAAAAAAACTATGAGCAATAAAATTTTGACACATATGTAAGGAAGGGGAATTCTTTAAAGAAGGTGCATATTTCACATAAGATGAAGAGTTGAAAATGTACAAGGTTTATTAGTAAAAAAAACTATGAGCAATAGAATTTTGACACATATGTAAGGAAGGGGAGTTCTTTAAAGGAGGTGCATAATTCACATGCTTGAATGAGTTTTAAACTCAAAAATAATGTGATATTTTTATCTCTCATATCTCTTGAACCAAACCAAATCAAAATGGAACCAAATCGAATCAAAAAGTAACCAAACTTGGTCCAAATCTAGTCCAAATTCAACCAAACTGACTTGGAAAATTCTAGAATCAGTTGTTTGGTTACGAGCTCAATTTTTCCTATAAATAGAAGCCTTCCCTTGTTGAAAAAGATATAGTGTCTTATGCATTGTTACTCTACTCTACCTAAGCCAAGAACTGTGAATTCTTTAATAATTCACTAGTTTTTGATACTTCTCTCTTTCTTCAATCCCCATTGGTGGCTCCATCAACATACTAAACCAATTGATTGGTTGGGGGCCTCTACCGTGAACAAAGAATCAAGAAAATTATAAGATAAGTATAGTGAATTATGATCTTTTCTATAATTTCTCAATGATTCTCTCTTCTCAACCCCTCTCAAGCTTGAGAAGCTTAATTGGTATGGTTTTTGAAATGCTATTGAAGTTAATTAATTAATGATAGTAAAGAATTATATAAAATTCTATTTATATTTAATTCTAATGGTTTTTCTCTCTTTCTCACTTAAGAAATGGTCATACTCATGACCCTCTTCAATCCAAATGAAGCTTTTCATAAGGCTTTTCCTTAATCCAAGATTAAGCTATGCTTGAGGCCATATTAATGGCTTTTTTCTATGCTTTTAGTTTATGTATATTGATGATTCAATCCATTATGGATTGATGATCCAATTAGAGACCATTCTAATTATTTTCTTAATGATCCAATTAGAGACCATTATGGATTGATGATCCAATTAGAGACCATTCTAATTATTTTCTTAATGATCCAATTAGAGACCATTATGGATTGATGATCCAATTAGAGACCATTCTAATTATTTCTTTAATAATGAGCCTTATCCCTTAGAAAAAAATTGAGATTTATCAGTCATAGTAGCGGAGCTATGGCAAAATTTTTATAGAAATTACGCATAAAATAATTTCATTCAAAGCATAAAAAGAGGACTTCCTACCATATTCTAGGAACTATCATCCTAGATTAATTAAAAGAATATTATTATGCATGGAGATATGGATGTTTGCATGTAGATGTAGAGGTATGGATGTGAGTGTGAATGTGGAGGTGGATGTATGCATGGAGATGTGGATGTATGCATGTAGAAATAGATGTGTAGATGAGGATGTAAATGGAGATGTGGATGGATGCATGTAGAAGTAGATGTATAGATGTAGATGTGAATGGAGATGTGGATGTATACATGTAGATGTAGATGTATAGATGTAGATGTGGATGGATGCATGTAGATGTAGGTGTATAGATGTAGATGTGGATGTGGAGGTGGATGGATGCATGTAGAAGTAGATGTATAGATGTAGATGTGAATGGAGATGTGGATGTATACATGTAGATGTAGATGTATAGATGTAGATGTGGATGTGGAGGTGGATGGATGCATGTAGATGTAGATGTGAATGGAGATGTGGATGTATGCATGTAGATGTAGGTGTATAGATGTAGATGTGGATGTAGAGGTGGATGTATGCATGTAGATGTAGATGTATAGATGTGGATGTGAATGTGGAGGTGGATGTATGCATGTAATACCAATTTACAAATTTCAGTTTGAATATTAATTTGTATGAATTTTATCACACAATTACAACCTTTTATTGCTTCTTTATAAATTTTTAACATTTTTGGCTTCTCGGTTGATCCTCATTAGCCAAATTTACTCTGATACCAGCTGTAAGATCCCTGACCCCACTGCGCAATGAATTTGGGGGTGCTAGTAGCGGAAGTAGCACTTCTTGCACGAGACAGGGTCCTACACTCGGGGCCTCGCCCACGGATATCCAGACAAGAGACTAATACATCGGTTCTTCCAAAACCGAACTCGGAAAAACTTCCCTTGCCCAGAAAGCACGGGCGATTCCTCTAGGATAACTTTTCTCTAACGTAATCAAAAGCCTGAACTAATTGAACTGATCTGACCGAACCCGTAAGTCCCATAATCGGATTAAAGAAAAGATTGTACTTGAATCATAGAGACCAATGCTTTTTTCCTCATTGAGAGGCACATCCGTTGATTCTTTACCATAGAACAATTTTTATCTAGGATTTACCTCATCTATCGTACTATACAGAAATTGAGTCTCGATTTATGGATCCATCAGTCTAGCCTCCCATGGGTTAGCCAACCACCCAACCACTGTAGTGATGGGATCCAATTAGGAATTTTGTTAGGTTTTGTCCCAGGTAGTACCAGGGAAAAGAGTTCCCAGGCCCTCTAGCCAGATATTCATGCAAACATAAAACTAGTCACACCACTTACACACCCACCAATATGAACTTGCCTTTTTCACAGATTTAACAATCTTTAAAACAATCATTTAATGAAACCATAGTGTTACTGATCATAATCCTCTAATTATCCAGTTGAATCCTAATTTCCAATTCCTTCCTTCATCGGTGTACCTATGGCATCATTGGCAACCAGAACGCTCACCACCTGTTTACTCAGGGGCCTTTTCAATAGTTCCTAGCTCATAGTACCCGACAATATAATCACATAAAAATATCCAGATAGAATCTCCGTTGAAGATCAGTAAGATTAACCAACAGATCCATATAAAAGAGCCATGGACTCATCCGTTGAGGACCAGCAAGGTCAATCAACCAGATCCATGCCCGAATTCAGAAAACAACTCTTACTCCTTGTTCCAATATCTTCCCCGACGTACTTGTGGGTATCTTCGGCGACCTAGAGCTCGAGCACCGTATGGTCAACACCCTCTAGGATCCTTCGTAGGTCACCTAGTGCTTCACTCATAGGCCGCTTCCTTGGTCCCTCATCCACTGTACTGGAAGCTCACCATTTAATCAAACCGAGGTTGGTCAAGACCTTGGCCGACCTTGCTACGCGAGATGTCCTTCGATGACTCTCCATCATAGCAGTTGCAACTTTAACAGATAGGTCTCCACGACCTCATTCACAAGACGGTCAAAATGCTTCCCCAGCATTCTTAACATAAAACAGTCATTTAAAAATAGATTTCACAAACAAATACAATTCCAACAATATTTCTATCTTTTCTCATTACTCCGCATCCTTTCACATTAGACCCCATCTTTTTTTCATCTTATCACAATTTTAATTTTCATCATTGATCCCTATCACATCACATCATCCCTACATTAAATCACATCCAATCGCATCATCCACACATCAATCCACATCATTGATACATCGTCCACATCAATCCACACGTCAATCCACATCATTCAAACATCCATGCACATCAATCCAGATTTTCCACACATCAATCCACCTCATCTATACATCCATCCACATCAACCACATCATTCACTCATCATACACACACCAATCCACATTATCCACACATCCATCCATATCTTCCATACATCCATCCACACGTCAATCCACATCATTTAAACATCCATGCACATCAATCCACATTATTTCATAAGCATTCCCATTCTCATCTAATCACATCTTTTTCTATCTCATCACTTATTTCCTCATTTTTTCTCATCAGATCTCACCCACTTGCATCAACCCATATATCTCATCACTTCACATACATTAACATTTATCCAGTTTACATCGCATCTTATCACATTCATTTCACATCACATCTCATTCATTCACATCCTGATTCACATGCTAACACATGCTAACACATCCTGATTCACATGCTAACACATTCATTCATGTCCCTTATCGTTCATTCACATCCCGATTCACATCACATCACCTCCATTCACATTCCTTATCATTCATTCACATCTCGATTCACATCACATCACATCCATTCACATCTCTCATCATTCATTCACATCCTATATCATTCATTCACATCCCGATTCACATCACATCACATCCATTCACATCCCTTATCATTCATTCCCATCCTATATCATTCATTCACATCCCGATTCACATCACATCACATCCATTCACATCCCTTATCATTCATTCACATCTTATATCATTCATTCACTTCCTGATTCACATCACATCACATCCATTCACATCCCTTATCATTCATTCACATCCTATATCATTCATTCACATCCCGATTCATATGCTATCACATTCATTCACATCCTATATCATTCATATCTATCCAATTTACATCACATCTCATCGCTTCAATTCTCGTTCATATCCATCACATTTACATCCACATATATTCTCCCACAGACATCCACATCCATACTTATCACATACACATCTACATCTATCCTTTCACATACATCCACATCCACACTTATCACATCCACATCCACATCTATCCTTAAATCACATACACACATCCACATCCATTCTTTCACATACATCCAAATCCATCCTTCACATACATCCACATCCATTCTTTAACATACATCCACTTCTATTCTTCACATACATCCACACCCATTCTTTAACATATATCCACTTCTATTCTTTAACATACATCCACTTCTATTCTTAACATACATCCACTTCTATTCTTCACATACATCCACATCCATCCATCCATTCATTCCCATCTATTAGATTGACATTACTTCTCATCACATCTATTCACCTCACATTCTCGTCACTCCTATTCTCATCACATCTATCCATCCATTCATTCTCATCTATTTGATTCATATCACATATCATCACATCTATCTACCTCTCATTCTCATTACTTCAATTTTCATCACATCTATTCTCTATTCATTCTCATCTATCTGATTCACATCCCATCTCATCACATCCATTCTTAAAATGCAAGAGAAACCTTATTTTTAATATAAATATTTTTTACACATCTATTTATGCCTAATTTCAATTTTAAGTAGAATAACACTTTTGAAATAAAAATAAATCTTGTATGCATCTTTCTATGCATAAAATCAAAAGTGATGAGAATAACTCTTTTGAAATAAAAATAAATTCTTTATGCACCTTTCTATATGCATAAAATCAAGATTGATGAGAATAACTCTTTTGAAATAAAAATAAATTCTTTATGCACCTTTCTATGCATAAAATCAAATTTGATGAGAATAACTCATTTGAAATAAAAATAAATTCTTTATGCACCTATTTATGCATAAAATCAAAATTGATGAGAATAACTCTTTTGAAATAAAAATAAATTCTTTATGCACCTTTCTATGCATAAAATCAAAATTGATGAGAATAACTCTTTTGAAATTTAAAAAAAATTATTTATGCACCTTTCTATGCATAAAATCAAATTTGATGAGAATAACTCTTTTGAAATAAAAATAAATTCTTTATGCACAAATTTGATGAGAATAACTCTATTGAAATAAAAATAAATTCTTTATGTACCTTTCTATGCATAAAATCAAATTTGATGAGAATAACTCTTTTGAAATAAAAATAAATTCTTTATGCACCTTTCTATGCATAAAATCAAAATTGATGAGAATAACTCTTTTGAAATAAAAATAAATTCTTTATGCACCTTTCTATGCATAAAATCAAAATTGATGAGAATAACTCTTTTGAAATAAAAATAAATTTCTTTATGCATCTATTTATGCATAAAATCAAAATAACACTTTTAGGATACCCAATTGGTGGGGATTACTCTTTTTGAATAATAAAAGATAAAACTTACTTCACAAAAATTTTAGAAAATTTTGCCATAACTTCCTTTGTATGGCTGACCATTTTTCAAATTTTCCTATCTTAAAAATACAAGAACTCTAAACTAATCAAATTTCACTTTTAAAAGAGAAACAATATGAAAAGTTTAATTCCAACAATTATATTACTTAACTAGGATAAAGAAGGGCTGAATTTAATAATGAGAGAGGGGGAAAGCCTTTCCAAGAAGGCATAGCATCAGAAGGGCTGAATTTAATAATGAGGAGAAGCAATATGAAAAGTTTAATTCCAACAATCAACTAGGATGAAGAAGGGCTGAATTTAATAATGAGAGAGGGGGAAAGCCTTTCCAAGAAGGCGCATCAGTTTATCATTTTAAGACAACAAACAATTTAGAAAACCATTGAAAGAATAAGAAAAAGTAAGATTTCTTACTTACATGAAATTCTGGGAGCTTTCCTTTGGCTTGATGGTTTGAGGGATCTACTCTTGTTTGCAACAAGAGTGGCCACCAATTCTTTAGAAGAGGGAATGGTCAAAAACTAGTGAATTATTAAGAAATTCACTTGGCTCTTGGGAGGAGTAGAGTAACAGTGCATAAAACACTATTAAGCTTCAACAAAGAGGGAGGCTTCTATTTAAAGAAAAAAGTGAGCTTCTAACCAAGCAAACTGATTCTAGAATTTTCCAGATTAGTTTGGTCAATTTTTGAACATTTTTAGGTCAGTTTAGCTTACTTTTTGGAACTAAACTTGAATTAGGAGAGAGGAGAGATGAAATATCTCAATTTTTCATGAGGGGGGAATTCCCATTGTGAGGTGTCAAAAATCCATTTTTTTAGTAATTCCTTTGGTCCTTAGTCCACTCTTCATCTTATGTGAGTATTTACTCATTTTTGGGGGGGATTTTCTTTATTTCTTCTATTTATCTTCTCCACACATTTGGATGAATCTGATTGGCCCCTCAAAACCTTAATTTAAAATTTTTTGAAAATCTGGACCCCTCTGATAAGGCCTCTTGAACAGATTATACTTGATTTCTAATGCACCTTCTGAAAATCTTTTTGAACTTCTATTTCGGGGAGAAGAGATATTTTTCCATCCAAAAATATTCAAAATCTGAATAACCTCTCTCTAAAACATTTTCTCCCTCTAGGCCAAAACAGGCAGAAACAAGATCGTTTATATTTTTGAAGAGGGGATTGATTACAGGGGAAGATACTGGACATCCTGAGAGGCTGGGGAGGAATCTTACATTCTACCCCACTTAAAAAACGTGAGATGTCCTCATCTCGCAAAACTAGAGGAGAATTCTTTTCCTTAAGATCCCAACTGATTCTAGGTTCCTTATAGTCTGGAGAACCCAACAGAATCCTAGGATAAAGATCCCTTATATAAAACTCATCATCAAATAATAATTCACTCAGATCGTAACATTCAATCCTTATCACAATAATGGTCCATTAGATCGAGATTTCTATCTAAACAGTCCGCCATGGAAATTTTCAATTTTACAGAGTTTTAATTTGACACCCCTTAACTTAATCCACTAGGTCAAGTGTTAACAGCAGCAATCTGCTAGCACAATCCACTAATCTCATAATGATTTGCTGAAGTCATTAACGTCATTCCAGCTATAAACATTATCACAAGGACTCGTCCCATTCATCCTCATTGTGGTTTTGCTTAGATATTACAATTCAACCAAAATTCAGAAATCTTTATTTTTCAATCAGAATCCAAATCAACTCATCATTTCTCAATCAAAATTTAAAATCATATCAACCACATTCCAATTCATTGTCTGGATAGTATTAATGCTTATAATTTTAAGTCTTAGATTTACTCGTATATACTGCCAGTAAAGAGCTGCAGTTATACCCTCGGTATATACGGGTAGTCACAGTCCTTGGAACTATAAGAGGTAAATACCATCATGTCTAGGCCTCAAGCAAGTCAGGGATTCCATATAATTGCAGTACTTCCATCTGAAGACCTCAGTTTGAATATTAATTTGTATGAATTTTATCACACAATTATAACCTTTTACTGCTTCTTCATAAATTTTTGACATTTTTGGCTTCTCAGTTGATCCTCGTTAGCCAAATTTGCTCTTATACGAGCTGTAAGATCCCTGACCCCACTGCGCAATGAATTTGGGGGTGCCAGCACAACGGAAGTAGCACTTCTTGCATGGGACAGGGTCCCACACTCGGGTCCTCGCCCACGGATATCCAGTCAAGAGAATAATCCATCGATTCTTCCAAAACCGAACTCGGAAAAACTTCCCTTGCCCGGAAAGCACGGGCGATTCCTCTAGGATAACTTTTCTCTAACATAGTCAAAAGCCTAAACTAACTAAACTTATCTGACCGAACCCATAAGTCCCATAATCAGATCAGGGAAAAGATTGTACTTGGATCATAGAGACCAACGCTTCTTTCCTCATTGAGAGAAATAGCCGTTGATTCTTTTCCATAGAATAATTTTTATCCAGGATTTATCTCATCTATTGTACTATACAAAAATTGAGTCTCGATTTACGGATCCATCAATCCAGCCTAACCCCATCGAGTCCCATGGGTTAGCCAACCGCTGTAGTGATGGGATCCAATTGGGAATTTTGTTAGGTTTTGTCTCGAGTACCAGGGAAAAGAGTTCCCAGGCCCCCTAGCCGGATATTCATGCAAACATAAAACTAGTCACACCACTTACACACCCAACCAATATGAACTTGCCTTTTTCACATATTCAACAATCTTTAAAACAATCATTTAATGAAACCATAGTGTTACTGATCATAATCCTCTAATTATCCAGTTGAATCCTAATTTCAAATTCTTTCCTTCATCGGTGTACCTATGGCATCATTGGTAACCAAAACGCTCACCACCTGTTTACTCAGGGGCCTTTTCAATAGTTCCTAGCTCATAGTACCCGGCAATATAATCACATAAAAATATCCAGATGGAATCTCCTTTGAAGATCAGTAAGATCAACTAATAGATCCATATAAAAGAGCCATGGACTCATCCGTTGAGAACCAGCACGATCAATCAACCAGATCCATGCCCGAATTCAGAAAACAACTCCGACTCCTTGTTCCAATATCTTCCCCGATGTACTTGTGGGTATCTTCGGCGACCTAGAGCTCGAGCACCATATGGTCAGCACCCTCTAGGATCCTTCGCACGTCATCTAGCGCTTCACTCATAGGCCGCTTCCTTGGTCCCTCATCCACTGTACCGGCCGACCTTGCTACGTGAGACGTCCTCCGATGACTCTCCATCTCAGCAGTTGCAACTTTAACAGATAGGTCTCCACGACCTCATTCACAAGACGGTCAAAATGCTTCCCCAGCATTCTTGACATAAAACAGTCATTTAAAAACAGATTTTACAAACAAATACAGTTCCAACAATATTTCTATCTTTTCTCATTACTCCACATCCTTTCAAATTAGACCCCATCATTTTTTCATCTTACCACAATTTTATTTTCATCATCGATCCCTATCACATCACATCATTCCTACATCAAATCACATCCAATCGCATCATCCACACATCAATCCACATCATTCATACATCCATCCACATCAATCCACACGTCAATCCACATCATTCAAACATCCATGCACATCAATCCACATTATCCACACATCAATCCACCACATCCATACATCCATCCACATCAATCCACATCATTAACTCATCATACACACACCAATCCACATCATCCACATCAATCCACATTATCCACACATCCATCCATATCTTCCATGCATCCATCTACATCAATCCACACGTCAATCCACATCATTCAAACATCCATACACATCAATCCACATTATTTCATAAGCATTCCCATACTCATCTAATCACATCTTTTTCTATCTCATCACTTATTTCCTCATTTTTCCTTATCAGATCTCACCCACTTGCATCTACCCATATATCTCATCACTTCACATACATTAACATTTATCCAGCTTACATTCCATCTTATCACATTCATTTCACATCACATCTCATTCATTCACATCGTGATTCACATGCTAACACATTCATTCATGTCCCTTATCATTCATTCACATCCCGATTCACATCACATCTCCATTCACATCCCTTATCATTCATTCACATCCCGATTCACATCATATCACATCCATTCACATCTCTTATCATTCATTCACATCCTATATCATTCATTCACATCACATCACATCAATTCACATCCCTTATCATTCATTCCCATCCTATATCATTCATTCACATCTCGATTCACATCACATCACATCCATTCACATCCCTTACATTCATTCACATCCTATATCATTCATTCACATCCTATATCATTCATTCACATCTCAATTCACATCACATCACATCCATTCACATCCATTCACATCCCTTATCATCCATTCACATCCATTCACATCCCTTATCATTCATTCACATCCATTCACATCCTATATCATTCATTCACATCCCGATTCATATGCTATCACATTCATTGACATCCTATATCATTCACTTCTATCCAATTTACATCACATCTCATCGCTTCAATTCTCATTCATATCCATCACATTTACATCCACATATATTCTCCCACATACATCCACATCCATACTTATCACATACACATCCACATCTATCCTTTCACATACATCCACATCCATACTTATCACATACACATCCACATCTATCCTTTCACATACGCACATCCATATCCATTCTTTCACATGTATCCACATCCATCCTTCACATACTTTCACATTCATACTTATCACATACATCCACATCCATTCTTTAACATACATCCACTTCTATTCTTCACATACATCCACATCCATTCTTTAACATACATCCACTTCTATTCTTCACATACATCCACATCCATCCATCCATTCATTCCCATCTATCCAGATTCACATTACTTCTCATCACATCTATTCACCTCACATTCTCGTCACTCCTGTTCTCATCACATCTATCCATCCATTCATTCTCATCTATTTAATTCATGTCACATATCATCACATCTATCTACCTCTCATTACTTCAATTTTCATCACATCTATTTTCTATTCATTCTCATATATCTGATTCACATCCCATCTCATCACATCCATTCTTAGAATGCAAGAGAATCCTTATTTTTTATATAAAGATTCTTTACACATCTATTTATGCCTAATTTCAATTTTAAGTAGAATAATACTTTTGAAATAGAAATAAATCTTTTATGCATCTTTTTATGCATAAAATCAAAATTGATGAGAATAACTCTTTTGAAATAAAAATAAATTCTTTATGCACCTATTTATGCATAAAATCAAAATTGATGAGAATAACTCTTTTGAAATAAAAATAAATTCTTTATGCAACTTTCTATGCATAAAATCAAAATTGATGAGAATAACTCTTTTGAAATAAAAATAAATTTCTTTATGCACCTTTCTATGCATAAAATCAAATTTGATGAGAATAACTCATTTGAAATAAAAATAAATTCTTTTTGCGCCTATTTATGCATAAAATCAAAATTGATGAGAATAGCTCTTTTGAAATAAAAATAAATTCTTTATGCACCTTTCTATGCATAAAATCAAAATTGATGAGAATAACTCTTTTGAAATAAAAATAAATTTCTTTATGTACCTTTCTATGCATAAAATCAAATTTGATGAGAATAACTCTATTGAAATAAAAATAAATTCTTTATGCACCTTTCTATGCATAAAATCAAATTTGATGAGAATAACTCTTTTGAAATAAAAATAAATTCTTTATGCACCTTTCTATGCATAAAATCAAAATTGATGAGAATAACTCTTTTGAAATAAAAATAAATTCTTTATGCACCTTTCTATGCATAAAATCAAAATTGATGAGAATAACTCTTTTGAAATAAAAATAAATTTCTTTATGCATCTATTTATGCATAAAATCAAAATAACACTTTTAGGATACCCAATTGGTGGGGATTACTCTTTTTGAGTAATAAAAGATAAAACTTACTTCACCAATTTTTTAGAAAATTTTGCCATAACCTCCTTTGTATGGCTGACCATTTTTCAAATTTTTCTATCTCAAAATTACTTAAAAAATATCCTTAATTGGTTTTAAGCACTCTAAACTAATCAAATTTCACTTTTAAAAGAGAAACAATATGAAAAGTTTAATTCCAACAATAAGATTACTTAACTAGGATAAAGAAGGACTGAATTTAAGAATGAGAGAGGGGGAAAGCCTTTCCAAGAAGGCATAGCATCAGTTTATCATTTTAAGATAACAAACAATTTAGAAAACCATTAAAAGAATAAGAAAAAGTAAAATTTCTTACTTACATGAAATTCTGGGAGCTTTCCTTTAGCTTGATGGTTTGAGGGATCTACTCTTGTTTGCAACAAGAGTGGCCACCAATTCTTCAGAAGAGGGAATGGTCAAAAACTGGTGAATTATTAAGACATTCACAGTTCTTAGTCTTGGGAGAAGTAGAGTAACAGTGCATAAAACACTATTAAGCTTCAACAAAGGGGGAGGCTTCTATTTAAGGAAAAAATTGAGCTTCTAACCAAGCAAACTGATTCTAGAATTTTCTAAATCAGTTTGGTCAATTTTTGACCATTTTTAGGTCAGTTTAGCTTACTTTTTGGAACTAGACCTGAATTAGGAGAGAGGAGAGATGAAATATCTCAATTTTTGAAAATTTAAAACTCCACCACACATGTGAAGTAGGCACCTCCTTCATGAGGGGGGAATTCCCATTGTGAGGTGTCAAAAATCCATTTTTTTAGTAATTCTTTCGGAGTCCACTCTTCATCTTATATGAGTATTTACTCATTGTTGGGGGGGGGGATTTTCTTTATTTCTTTATTGTTGGGGGGGGGATTTTCTTTACTCATTGTTGGGGGGGGGGATTTTCTTTATTTCTTCTATTTATCTTCTCCACACATTTGGATGAATCTGATTGGCCCCTCAAAACCTTAATTTAAAATTTTTCAAAAATATGGACCCCTAAGATAAGGCCTCTTGAACAGATTATACTTGAGTTCTAATGCACCTTCTTAAAATCTTTTTGAACTTCTGTTTGGAGGGAACTTATTTTAATAAGAAGATATATTTTTCCATCCAAAAATATTCAAAATCTGAATAACCTCTCTCTAGAACATTTTCTCTCTCTAGGCCAAAGTAGAAACAAGATCTTTTATATTTCTGAAGAGGGGATTTATGATGAAGAGGGGAAGATACTAGACATCGTGAGAGGCTGGGGAGAAATCTTACATCCTTCATCTCAAACTTCCGTCTAAGCAAGATCTTTACATCAAAGATCTCTGCATCATGGTCCCCCGTAATGATCAGGACATCTACATAGATGACAACAAGCACAACCCCTCTATCACTGTGTCTCACATATAGCGAGAAATCTGCATTGGCTACATGAAAGCCAATAGTGACAAGATATTCAAAAATCCTGTCAGACCATGCTCTTGGTGCTTGTTTTAAGCCATACAAGGCCTTCTTCAACGTGCAAACATGCTCAGGGTGACTCACATCCTCATAACCAGGTGGCTACAACATATACACCTCTTCTTGCAAATCCCCATGCAAGAATGCATTCTTTACATCCATCTGATGTAAAGACCATTGCTTTGACGCAGCCACTCTGCTATCACAACTCTCACTGTTGCCATCTTGGCAACTGGGCTGAAAGTTTCCTCATAATCAATACCATATGTCTATGCATATCCTTTGGCTACCAATCTAGCCTTGTACCTGCTTATGCTTCCATCACTGTTATGTTTTACTTTGTACACCCACTTGCATCCAATGGCTTTCTTGCCTTCAGGCAATTGCACTAAATCCCAAGTCTCATTTCCATATAGTGCATCCATCTCCTCATCAAAAGCTTTCTCCCAACACACATTTCCAACAGCCTCATCAATGTATGTGGGCTCTACAACTTGTATAACTTTTGCCATGTATGCATAGTGATGTGTCACCACATAACCATTATAGGTAAACCTCTGCACAGGATTCTTCACTCTCCCTGATCTTTGTAGCTTTGCATTCATGGATTTCATAGCCTTCTTTACATGAGGTGTTCTCATAGCTGGTATCCCAAGATCCTCATCAAGGCTCATCTCTGAGCCACTAAACTCTCCATCAACATGAGAATGCCTTGCAGAAATGTTAGACATACTAAGGGGCTCAACCACTTTCTCTTTGCCTTTATGTGATGTACTAATCACATTTACAGGACTGGCATTATGATGCAACCTACCACTCCATGGTCTATCAACTGAACCACTAGATGAGGACTCTCTTGGTCCACTCAAAGACTATGATTGCTGACTTGTATTCTATGCAACCACATTTCCACTCACATCAGCCCCAATAGCTTCTTTTTCAGTAGCATACTAGCTGCTCATCTCATCAAAAACAACATCCCTACTTACCCTCAACTCATGTGTAGTAGGGTTATAACACCTGTATCCCTTTTGCTCAAGGGAGTATCCAATAAACACACATTTTTCAGCTTTTGGATCCAGCTTAGTTCTCAGCTCATCTGGCACATGCACATATGCAATGCATCCAAAGACTTTCAGATGTATGAGACCAATCAGGTTTTCTACCACAGTAAACCTCTCCTCTGGAGTTACATCATGTATGTCTAAAATTGGAGTCCTGTTCATGATGTAAACTGCTATAGAAACAGCCTCAGCCCAATAGCTATGCGGCATATTCTTCTCTCCCATCAATGCTCACACAATCTTAGCAATGTGCCTGTTTTTCCCCTCGACAACTCCATTTTGCTGCGGAGTGTATCTACATGTAAACCGTCTCTCTGAATACCATTCTTCTTCAAAAATTCAGAGAACTCATTGGAGAAGTACTCTCCCCCTCCATCTGACCTTAGGCACTTTACATATTTCCCTGTTTACTTTTTAACCATAACTCTGAAATTCTGAAAATGAGTGAACAACTCACTCTTCTCCTTCATGAAGTATACCCACACTTTCCTTGTGTGGTCATCAATAAATGTCACATAATACCTGCAGCCTCCCATAGACATGGTCTTCGTAGGACCCCATACATCTGAATGCATAACATCTAGTGCCTTTCTGCTCACATTTCTGTTATGTGGAAATACATGCTTTGTTTGCTTTCCAAATTGGCATGCTTCACATATTTTCTGCATACCTTCAACTTTAAACTTTGGCAGCCCTGTCATAATTCCGTTAGTCTACATAGACTTCATTCTCTGCACATTCACATGTCCAATTTTTTTATGCCAAATGTCTGTATCTGCAACAATTCCTGAACCATTTGCAAACATCGTAGCACTCACTTCAGGCATGTTTACATTCAATGTAAACATTCTGTCCACTCTGTTGCCTTTTGCCACCAGCATGCACTTGTCTTTAAACTCTTCAACATAACAACCACCAGGGTTAAACCAAACCTACAAACCCTGCTCAATCATCTGGCCAACTGAAACCATCAGGGTTAAACCGAACCTGCAAACCATCAGGGTTAAATCGAACGTGCAAACCCTGCTCAATCATCTGGCCAACTGAAACCAGATTCTTTGTCATGTTCGGAACATGAAGTTCATCTGCAAGGTACTTCACTTTGCCATCCTACATAGACAATGACACATCTCTAACATGGGCAATTGGATGAGCAGTGTCATCCCCTGTTTCTACAAAACCTGGTCTTTCAGGTTTCTCATCTCCTTGAACCACTCCCCATGACTTGTCATGTGGTTCGAAGCACCTGAATCAACGTAACATGCATCATCTTTATGTGCTGCTTCAACATTTTTAGACATGGCATTAACGACATGCTCCATAACAAACAACCTTTCATTATCCTTATTGTTTTTGCTCGAGGATGCATAGTTGTTTTGCTACAATTTCCCATTTTGCATGTCAGCCTGCTTCTTATAACAATCTGCCTGCACATGTCCAGGCTTACCACAATAAAAGCATCCACATGTATCATTATACTACCTTTGCCAATTTCCACGACCTCTTTGACTTCCCCTGCCTCTGAATTGGCCTCTTCCACACCTGCGTGTTGTTGTTGTTGTGAATTCTAGGACTATTGTTGTTGTTATTGTTGGCCATAATTCTGATTACCTGTTCGGCCACCTCCTTGGCCGCGTCCATGGCCTCCTCTACCTCGTTCTCTTCCTGAACTTGTGTAGAAGGCATGTTGCTCTGAACTGTTTTTGTTTTGTGAAGGCTGTTGGTCTTCACCCAAGCTCTTCTCTTCTATAATCAACATAGACACCAAATCTGTGAAATTAGGAATGTTTTTTCGAGTCTGAATAGACGTCTTGAATGCCTTGTATTGTGGCCCGAGATAGACTTCCACCTTCATCATCATCTATTGAAATGTCAATAGATGCAAGGGTTTCCACAATACCCTTGATCTTCAATGCTGTGCATAGTCATTCATAGACATACTCTTTTTCTCCATAGTATGAAGTTCATTCTTCAACTCTATCTTTCGTGCCTTGGTATTTATTCCATAGAGTTTTACCAAGGTGTCCCATGCCTCCTTGGGGGACTTGGCATCATGTATGTGCCCAATCATGGTGTCTTGTATACTGATAGAGAGCCAATACATAACTTTTTTGGCTCCTTGGTTCCAATCCTTGAACTCTTTCACATCTGCACAGCAGCAGTCGGGTGTCACCTTCTATATAGTCCCAGTAACCCTTTCCCATCAGAAAATTTGTCAGCTTGAATCTCCAAGCATGAAAGTTGTTCTTATCAAGCTTATCAGCAACAATCTGGTTTATGCCATCATTTGACATCTTGCCAGACACACAAATTTACTAGAAACAACACTCTAGTTTGTCCTGCATAAACTGCTGTATTTTCTACAACGGTACTGTACTACACTCAAATGTCACAACCAGTGACCTCAATGTGCATACATACACCCAATGGCAAGTGTTGACCTCCTTGCAGCACACACAATGTTTGCACAACCAATCTGTCATCCTGCATTTCTTAAAATAGAGTTCTGTAAAGAATTGATGACTTACCCCTGCAGTGCTGGAGATCACCTGCTTTCCAAAAAACGGAGGTCCTAATGCACCCGAAATGCGTTTCTAGCCTAAAAAATGTCATCCACCAATAGGACACCGTCCAATAGGACAGTATAGTTTCCCTATAGCTTTACTCCCACAAAGAAAGCTCCTTAATCAGAGATCATTTGCCAGTGCCTCTCTCGTAGAGCTCCCGATAAGGGTGTAGTCGCCAACACAAATAGGGGGAAGAATAGATGAAGCTCTTACCCTCGTACTGCTTCCTATGCTTCTCTTCCTTGCAGCTCAGTCCTTAGCAACCAGGCTCTGATACCATGAAAAGATGCAGGGGAGAAGAGAGCTTGAGCTCTTGCAAGCACACACACACTCACAAAACCCTAAAAGAGAACACACAAGGTGAGAGGCTGAAAATATTCTTCTTCTTCACACAACACTCAACACACCATATACAAAGATAAGAGTACGCACTATGAAAAGGTACTCAACCAAATACATACTAGGGTTCTCTATAGTGTGAACCCAACTAAATGAGCTGGCACTATAACTATGCCAATCTCTAGAATGGCTGTCACACAGCCTGTCATCCCACTGGGCCGCATATCACCCTTGATCTCACCAACCATGCCAGTGGTGTAAGTGTGGGGCCTATCCCCCAGGTGGGTCATCAGTGTCCACCGCCTCACTAGATGAGCTCGATATCTCAACAATATCGAGCCTCAATAGTCTGTGATCATGAATGTGCTAGTGAGATTTCTGATAACATCGTTGATAAAATGCTTACATGCTTACCTTGATCACTTCACTAGCTCTAATGGACATTTAAAGTAGATAATGATGTTCTCATAGAGAAGCTTAGTAGTCGCCATGGCATCCGCTTTTTGTGAAGCTCTTACTTCAACCTATTTGGTTACATGATCTGTGGTAACAATGATGAAGCACGCTTGTGTGCCATGTCTAACACGACTAGTAGAGACAAGTCCCATTTTCAAAAGATTGGTTGACTCTGACAGAATGCAATGGCATCATGTCCTTTTGTGGCTTAGCACAACATTGGCACTCATCATAACCTTTTACAATAGTGCACAGTCATTAAAAAGTGTGGGCCACCAGTACCCTAATTGGAAGACTATGCATTGAAGATAAAGGGTATTGTGGAATCCCTTGTATCTATTGGTGTTCATCAAGCTTACATATTGTGCTTAAATGTTGTACGTGTGCATAATATAATTACCAATGGTATCGTCTTCATTAGTACATTTTATCACTAGGCTAATTAGCTTATTAGATCAAAGTATCAATGAGAGTGGAGAACGTATGTTATGGTTGAGATTGACTTTAGATGTTGGACCTTTGCTTATGGTATCCATTCTTAATAGTCTAGCCATGATTCTATCATTCTTTTCGAGTATATTTCTCCTTGATGGTGTACAATCTAGAGAAGCAAAGATAGTTTCCTTAGCTTTGATGTATGTAAAGTAGTATTGTGTATATGTTTGTGCGCTTTCTTTAATGTAAGTATTGCTTTGCTTTAGTTTTGGTAGCGTTTAGAGCTTCGAGCCTTGTTTTCTTAGTGTTTAAGTTTTGAATTTTAGTATCTTGAATTTTAGAGTGACATGAAAAGGTTTCTTTCTTATAGTCTTAATGACATAGCATTATTTTCTTAGTTTTAATTAGTGGGCTACAAGATTCTGGAATTCAATACACTACATATGGTTTTTTTCTTGCACTAGTGTGCTACTATATATAAATGTACGTATATAAATATAAATAACCAAATTTTTATGTGGGTGGAGAGTCGGCACACTCTCTTCCAAAAATTACACACCAAAGAATTTGCCCTCCCTTGGGAGTGTATATGTTGTTAATAATATAGATTCTAGATAGTGAAATATGTATTGTGATAATTTTGTGTGTGTGTGAGGCTAAACCACTTAGGCATCATGGATTTGAATGTAATTTCTACCTTGATTACATGTAAACTTTCATGGTGATTTCTCCATTTTCCCTGATCTTAGCTTTTATGTGCACAAATGATTCTCACAATTTCTTGACAAAAAGAAGCCATTGACATCAGTGCTTGTGAAAAACATTTTTCCTAGGGAGTGGAGAAAAGGAAAAGGTTGGAAAAACTCAATTTTATTGCAAAAAAATCATGAATTTTTTGATTTTATAACTAAAATTCATAAAAATTGATCAGATTTCTTCAAGGCAAGCCCAAAATTTGATTGGGATTTCTAAATTTCAGTTGCTGAAAATGTACCCAAGGCCAGTTTTTGTGAACATTGACTAACATCCATCACAAATCTTGTCACATAAGAGACCTATGTATGCCAATTATATGAAGCCTTAAATCAGGCTTCATTCACTAAAGCTATCTCACATCCCATGCCACACATCTACCACCCTCTTTGACATAGTTAATGTCACCAAGGTTGTGTTAAGTTGCACCATGGTAGAGCCAAGGATCATGAAGACCTTGCTTTTGAACCACTCTCCTTGCTAGAACGTCTTTAATAGGACTTTGTGAGAAGGTTTCCCCCCTCTTGGACCACCATACAACAGTTGTCCCCATCCACCAAGAAACCTTGTGGGACCTAATAACTATCATGATTGGTCATAATATACTTTGGCATAATACTGGAGGTCAAGATTAGCTCCTGGGTAGTGAAACACAAATGTTAAGCAAAATTCATGAGGAATTACTTGATGTTTTATCATATTTGTTCTCCAAGCTATCATTAGGCACATAGGTCGCTTGCATGATTCAGAGAGACTTGATCATATTTTTCTTCTCAGGGTTATCATTGAGGAGATGAGGGCACGTAGGTAACAATTCTCTTTCTTTCTTTCTTTTTTGTGTGTCTTTGGAAGGTCTTCGATTCAATCGACTCAGGATGTCTGCATAAACTTTATTTTCCACCAAAGATGATGTGGGGGGCTGATGGCGGTCAAAATCAGGCACTAAGATGTGCGTCAGGTGAGGTTAGAAGTACTAATGGGGTTAAAATGGGTTGTGTACTCTCTCCCTCATAGCATACATTGATGAGTATACATACTACTTCTGAATCACAAACACACACAAAGGTAGCGAGCGAGTCTTTTTGACTCTTGTAGAAACTTTCTTTATTTTCCATGATGAGAGATAATGCTGCTGTGGGTGAGTGGCTATGAGATCAGCAATACTAATTATGGTTGTTAATGTAGACTTCTCTCAACAACTGCTGTACCTACACCACCTCCTTCGTCAATCATTTCTCATAAAAATAAATTCATCTAAAATAAAATATCCATTATTTCAACATGCTAGGAATTTCTCTTTTTCCATCTAAATGATGGAATTCCAAATGTCATAGGAATTCTTGTTTTAACATTTAAATATTTCTCATAGATAAAATAAATTTATCTAAATTTCATCTTTGAATTTAAATGAATTATCCAATAATTCCAATATGTTAGGAATTTCTCATTTCCCATCTCAATGATGGAATTCCAAATATCATAGAAATTCCTCTTTTAACATTTAAATATTTCTCATAGATAAAAATAAATTTATCTAAATTTTATCTTTGAATTTAAATGAATTATCCAATAATTCCAATATGCTAGGAATTTCTCTTTTCCCATCTAAATGATGGAATTCCAAATGTCATAGGAATTCCTCTTTTAACATTTAAATATTTCTCATAGATAAATAAATTTAAATTATCCAATAATTTCAATATGCTAGGAATTTCTCTTTTTCCATCTAAATGATGGAATTCCAAATGTCATAGGAATTCCTCTTTTAACATTTAAATATTTCTCATAGATAAAATAAATTTATCTAAATTTTATCTTTGAATTTAAATGAATTATCCAATAATTCCAATATGCTAGGAATTTCTCTTTCCCCATCTCAATGATGGAATTCCAAATATCATAGGAATTCCTCTTTTAACATTTAAATATTTCTCCTAGATAAAAATAAATTTTATCTTTGAATTTAAATGATTTATCCAATAATTCCAATATGCTAGGAATTTCTCTTTCCCATCTAAATGATGGAATTCCAAATTTCATAGGAATTCCTCTTTTAACATTAAAAATGAACTAGAAATTCCTCTTTTGCTAATTACTCTTTATGCATAAACATAAAAATCAAATTTTCCATGATTATAATGAGAATCATTCAATTAATATAGGATGATTAATCCTAGAATATGGTAGGAAGTCCTCTTTTCATAATATAAATGAAAATGATTTATGTGTTTATTTTTCAAAAATTTTACCATAGCTCTGCTGCTATTACTGATAATTCTCAATAAATTTGAAAGAATAAAGTTTAGTATTATTCATGTGATTAGAATAATCACTAATTGGATCATTATCCAATTATGGATTGATTCTTAATTTTACCATAAATTAAATAGCATGAAAGTATTAAAAAACCATTATTTTGGTCTCCAATTAGACAAGCATAGAAATTACTTTTAGATTAGAGAAATGCTTCATGAGAAGATTCATTTGAATTGAGAATAGGTCATAGGAATGACCATTCTTTTGGGGAGAGAGAGAAATGCTTAAAAACCATTATAAATTAAACATAAATGAAAATTTATGTATTTCTTCATTACAATACATTAAAGAACTTCAATAGTATTCAAAAAGCCACTTTTGGTAAATAATCATAAATTTAATTATACTAAAATTTTCTCTTCTTTCCATTTAATTTCTTGGATATCAAATACCATGGGAATTCCTCTTTTTGCATTTGATTAATTGCATTCCAATGCCATGGGAATTCCTCTTTTTTCATCAATTATTTCTCATAAAATAAATTTATCTAAAATAAAATATCCATTATTTCAATATGCTAGGAATTTCTCTTTTCCCATCTAAATGATGGAACTCCAAATGTCATAGGAATTCCTCTTTTAACATTTAAATATTTCTCATAGATAAAATAAATTTATCTAAATTTCATCTTTGAATTCCAATGAAGCTTCTCATGAAGCATTTCTCTAACTAAAAGTAATTTCTATGCTTGTCTAATTGGAGACCAAAATAATGGTTTTTTAATACTTTCATGCTATTTACTTTATGGTAAAATTAAGAATCAATCCATAATTGGATAATGATCCAATTAGTGGTTATTCTAATCACATGAATAATACTATCCATCCTATCACATCCCATACATATCTTATCATATCTATTCACATTCTATCACATCCCATACACATCTTATCGCATCCTATTTTCATCTTATCTCATCCATTCACATGCTATTCCCATTTAATAGCTTTTTCTAGGTTGATCTCGATAATAGGACTTTTTCTAAATTTTTGCCAATTTCTTGGCCTAATTAAAGGTTCTTTTTCTCGACAACTAGTTCCATATTCATTCTCAATTTCTCAAATGAATTAAATTCAATATTCCTCTTTTGGAATAGAAGAATTCATGGGATTTACAAAAATCAATTCTACCCATACATCCACTTTTGGTAAATAATCATAAATTGAATTATACTAAAATTTCCTCTTCTTCCTATTTAATTTCTTGGATCTCAAATACCATGGGAATTCCTCTTTTTGCATTTGATTAATTGCATTCCAATGCCATGGGAATTCCTCTTTTTTCATCAATTATTTCTCATAAAATAAATTCATCTAAAATAAAATATCCATTATTTCAATATGCTAGGAATTTCTCTTTTTCCACTTTAGCCAATTTGCTCTGATACCGCTGAAAGATCCCTGGCCCCTCTGCGCAATGGATTCAAGAGACTCAGCGATAAAGATGGCTATTCTTTTAGAGAGAGAGAGATTTATTTAAAGAAAGCATTACAAATAAGCATAAAGAATAACTTTTTCTTAATTAAGCATTAAGACTTTAAGAAAAATCTTGATTTGAATTAAAACATTCATTTAGAAAGCTTCTCAAGCTTGAGAGGGGTTAAGAAGAAGAAAGTCATTGAGATAAATTGAAAAAAATCATAAAAATTGATTTTACCTCCAAGTTTGGCTTGATTCTCTATTAGCAGTGAAGCCCCCGACCAATCAATTGGTTCACCAAGAGGAGAAGAGCAACTCCAAGAGTTGTTGTAGAGAGAGAGCTCCAAGCTCCCAAGAAAGAGGAAAATTTAAGAGATAATAGAGAATATGATTATTTTAATATAATACTGGCATGGTATAGTTCCAATATTTTTTTACAAATGACTGAGGGTCTATTTATAGGTGAGGGAGGCCACTAACCAAGTCCAACTGGGTTCTAGAATTTTTCAGGTTCAGTTTGACTCAATTTGGACCAGTTTGGCTCCCTTTTTGATTTGGTTTGATCCAAGAGAGAGGAGAGATAAAAAATATCACAATTTTTTATATATTAAAAACCCTTCCACACATGTGAAATAGGCGCCTACCTCAAGAGTCCCCTTTCCTTACCAAGGTGTCAAAAATGTATCATTATTCTAAAATATCTCATTTTTTTAGTAATATCTCATAATTTTTAACTAATAAACCTTGTACTCAGTCAACTCTTCATCTTATGTGAGCATTTACTCATTTTTTGGTATTTTATTTTATTCTATTTATTTCATCCCAACACTTGGATTAATCCAATTGGCCCATTGGAACCTTAATTGGACCATAATCCAAAAATTTCTATACCATTTTCAATTAATATCTAATGCACATTGGAAAGTTCATTTTGAACTTCTATTTCAGAAAATCCATTTTAGACACTAGGAGGATTTTTATATCCAAAGATATCTCAATTTTGGATTATCTCTCTCTTGGCCAAAACAAGGTAAAACAAGATCTTTCTTCTATTTCACAGAGGGAAATAATTACAAGAACAGAAGGGGAGGTTCTTACACCTCAAAAGCTGGAGGGAGGAATCTTACATCCTTCCTGCATTTCTTTAGCGGTAAGTGGTGCTGGTGCTGTCAGTATTACCGGTTGCATCCTTTCTTCTGGTTTCGAATCTAGAAGAGGCCGCTAAGCTATGTAATTCAGCACCTGTATCATCAAATAAGGGTTGCATATCTTTGACTGGTGTGCCTTTAGATAATTTTCCATTTCTTTGATCAGTTTGGTCAATTTTTGGCCATTTTTGGGTCAGTTCAATTTACTTTTTGGATCTTGTTTTGAATTTGGAGAGAGGAGAGATAAAATCTCTCATTTTATTGATTAAAAATTGGGGGTAATGATGAGAAAAAAGGTGCCTCCTTCATGACGGGAGATCCCCACTCTGAGGTGTCAAAATTCAGTTTTTTTATTGTTTTCTTTGGTCCTTAGTCACTCTTCATCTTATGTGAGTATTTACTCATTTTTGGGGGGTTTTTCTTTTATTCTTCAATTTATCTCCTCCCTACATTTGGATTAATCTCATTGGTCCATAGGAACCTTAATCCAAAATTTTTAGAAAATCTGGACCCTTAGGCTAAGGTATTTTGTGCACATTATCATTTATTTCTATTGCACCTTAGGAATTTCTTTTTGAACTTTTGATTTGGGGGAATTTATTTTAATAAGAAGGGATTATTTTCCATCCAAAGATATCTAAAAATTGAATTACCTCTCTCTAGAATATTTTCTCTCTCTAGGCCAAAACAGGTAGAAATAAAATCTTTTATCATTCTGAAAAGGGGACTGATTATTACAGGGAAAAAATCTTACATTCTCTCCCACTTGAAAAATGCGAGATGTCCTCATCTCGCAAACAGGGGGTAATCCCGTATTAGTTCGGCTTCTTTCTCCCAAGTGGCATCTCAAAAGGATAGAACTTCCATTTGACTAATAATTCTCTCGGAATTCTATTCCTGAGAGCCTTCTCTCAAACAGCAAGGATTTCTTCAGGTTGGAGTTCCATCTGCCCTTGGGTTTTGAAGAAGTTAAGAGTTCATCAATTAAGCACATGATTCGGGCTCGGTACATACTTTTCTTAAGTAGGCTGACATGAAATACATTATGTACTTTGAGATGAGGAGGTAGAAGAAGTTCATAGGCTAAGTCACCTACTTTCTTTGTAATCAGATATGGCTCACAGAATCTGGGGGATAGCTTCTTGTACTTCCCAAGAGATAGAGAACTTCTTTTGAGGTGTACTCGAATTAAGACCATATCTGCTTCTTTGAACTTTGTGCCTGACCTCTTCTTGTCTGCATACTGCTTCTATCTATCCTGGGCAGCTTTTATATCCTTGTGGATTGACTGCATCTGTTGCTCCATGTCGTCAAGCATCTATCTAGACATCTTGATCCTAATCAATGGGTCAGACCAAGTTAATGGTGTTAGGCAGTCTTGTCTATACAGAGCTTTGAAAGGTCTCATCTCGATACTTAGGTGATAAGAAGCATTGTAGGCAAATTTGACTAGGTGCAAAAAGCTTAGCCACTTCTTGGGTTCCCTACCCACAGCATGACCAAAGTATATCTTCGATTACTTGGTTCACCCTTTCTGTCTGACCATCGGTCTCGGGGTGGTAAGCTATGGTGAGATCCAAGAAAGTTCCTCTGCTTCAAAGAATGCAGTCCAGAATCTTGACGTGAACTTGGGATCTTGATCACTTACTATTCTCCTCGATAGGCCATGCAATCTGAAGATTTCCTTGAGGAACACTTTGGCCACATCCACTATAGTGTAGATTTCTTTTACTGGAATCAGATGGGCATTTTTGGTTAGTCAGTCAACTACCACAAAGATGGAGTTGTAACCTGATTGCACTGAAGGTAGTCCAGTAATAAAATCCATACTGATACATTCCCACTTCATCTGGGGGATGTCTAATGGATGTAACTTCCCAGGCATTTTTACTCTCTTGGCTTTGGCTTTGGTTAGTCAGTCAACTACCACGAAAATGGAGTTGTAACTTGATTGCACTGAAGGTAGTCCAGTAATAAAATCCATACATTCCCACTTTATCTGGGGGATGTCTAATGGATGTAACTTCCCAAGCATTTTTACTCTCTTGGCTTTGACTTTCTGACATATTAGGCATTGACGTACATGATTAAGTACATCCTTTTTTAGACCAGGCCAAAAGAAGCTTTTCTTTACAGACATGTAGGTCTTGATGAAACCTCGATGTCTTGCTATAAGGCTATCATGGGCTTCATTCAAAATTTGACTCTTAGTTCCCTCATCATTGGGAATGCATAGCCTGCTATTATAATACATAATTCCTTCATCCAGGCTATACCCTTGAACTCGGTTCAACTCTTGAGGAGTTTTTCTTTCCTGCATAAGTAGGGTAGCAATAGGGCGAAAGAATCTATCCTGTATGATCTTCTCTCTTGCTTCATTAATCAATGGATTTGACACCACTGTGATTGCAAGCAAGGAGGCTTTTCTACCAAGGGCATCTGCTACAACATTTTCTTTGCCTGGGTGGTGCTTGATTTCAAAATCAAATTCTTGCAGGGTTTGTATCCACCTTCTTTGGTGCATGTTGAGATCCTTCTAAGTGAAGATCCACGTTAAGCTCTGATGATCTATCATCAAAGTGAATCTTTGACCCAGTAGATCTCTCCACAACTTCAGGGCATAGACTACTGAAAGTAGCTCCAGATCATGGATAGCATAATTTCTCTCATGTGTTCTGAGTTTTCGGGATTCATAGGCCACTGCATGACCTTCCTGCATGAGCGCACCTCCCAGGGCAAAACCACTGGCATCAATTACTACCTCAAAGGGTAGAGAGAAATTTTACAACTTTAGAACGCGATTGGTTACCAAGGCGGTCTTCAAATTATATCAAAAGCACTCTGACCTGGCAAACCATTGAAACGGGGTATTCTTCTTGAGAAGATTAGTTAGGGCAGAAGCTATGAGAGCATACTTAGGTATAAAAATTCTATACCACCCAGTTAATCCCAAGAATCCTCTGATTTCTTTCACTATCTTTGGTTCAGGCCAATCTATGATTGCTTGGACTTTTGCAGAATCTCGAGAAATTCCATCTTTGGATACCAAAAAGCCCAAGTATTCAACATGGTTTGGTCGACAGAGAAAGTGCATTTGCTCTTTTTTGCAAAGATTTGGTGCTTTCTTAGAATCTCAAGAACTTTTCGGACATGAGCTTCATGGTCAGCTGCATTCTTTGAGTAAATTAGAATATCATCAAAGAAAACAAGAACAAAATCATGCAAGTATTCTCTGAGAATGTCCTGCATTAGGTGATTGAATGTAGCTGGGGCATTTATCAATCCAAACGGCATGAGAGTAAATTCATAGTTCCCATAACTAGTATTGATGGTTGTCTTCGGGATATCTTGATCATTAATCCTCTGGTAATACCCTGATTTGAGATCTATCTTTGTGAAGATCTGGGATCCATTTAGCCTGTCTAGAAGCTCATCAATTCTGGGGATAGGATACTTATTCTTAACTGTCAGCTGATTGAGACCTCTATAATCCACACAGAGTCTTAACATTCCATCCTTCTTTTTTTGAAAGAGAATTGGTACTCCCCAAGGTGAAACATTGGGTCTTACAAACCCTTGTTCTAACAGTTGCCTAAGCTGTTCCTTGAGTTCAATGGCTTCAGGGACTGGCATTTTGTACGTACGCTAGACTACTGGCTAAGCTCCAGGGGTCAATTCTATCTCATGATCTACTTCCCGAATCGGAGACATCTCAGTTAGCTCTACTGGGAATAAATCATCATACTCAACCATTTCGGTTCTTTAGCCTTTAACTTTGTGTCTACCGGATTCATTTTGACAACATAAATGAGCTACTTCTTTCTAAGTCCTTTTAGTAACCTAGAAGCTTTTACTAATTGTAGATCTGGGGATCCAAAAATTCCAGTTCCTTGAAATTTGTTCCCGTCGTGTGAAGGTCACGGAAGGAAATGGTTCCATTGTGACAGTGAATGTTAGCTTGATTTTTGTGGAGCCAATCCATTCCAAGGATTCCGTCGAAAACTCCCAAAGGTAAGACTCTGAACTAGCAGTCAGTTACATTCCCATCTGAATACAATCTGTCTCATGGTGAGTGAAAAGAATCTTCCCATTGGCCAATTCAACTTGCATAGGTTTCCCTGATTTCTGTTCTAAGACTAAAATATGCAAGCATCTTGGGGAAATAAATGAATGAGTACTACTGCCTGAATCAATCAAAAGCTTAAATGGCTTACCCTTATACTTAGCTGGAGTATGGATGACAGAGAATTGATGATTTGGCCCTTGGTTTTCAATTGCGGCATAAATCTGACCTCTTTTCTCTTCCACTACTTCTGTTATCGTAATTGCTCTGGCTGCTAGATTGGGCGCAGAATTCTTTCTCTTTGGTTACCCTAGTTCTGGGAGGGAGTTCTAAGATTACTCTGAATAGAGGCAGATGGTTGAGCTGGAGTCCTCCTGGAATTGCACCGATTTTGGCGAGACGGACCTTGATTTGACTAATACAAAGGGGCTGGTCTCTGCACTCTAGGTCCTTGACTTCCCTGCCCTCTTGACATGGCAAGAGTGGGGTAGTCTTTAAGCTGGTGACCAAAACCCTGACACCCAAAACACCTATTCTTACTTCTGAGCTCATCCCTCTGAATCCTTGAAAAAGGTGGGGCTCTTGAGAAAGTGTTCTGAGGGAAGGGTCTTCCTTCACTTCTGAATCTCCCAGCATCTTGATTCTAATTAGGGCCTTGCTGCCTCTTTGGGGGTGGAAAGTTTGAAGCACTTCCCGGGGTTTGGAACCTTTTAAAGTTTGAGGGTGCAAGCTTCGGCGGGACCTTAACAACAAATGCTTTAGCAAAGTCCTTTGCCATTCTGACAGCTTTTGCCTTTGAGATTGGTTTGGCATTTTTCACTAAAGTGCTAGCCAATGGCTCGTTCATCCCTCGAATGAAAGTGGAGAATATTTGAGGAGAAGGGCAAATGCCTGATGGTATTCTTCAATCGTCCGGCTATCCTACTTCAGTTCCAAGAATTCATTCATTTTGGTTTCCAGGAAGCCAGGAGGACAGAACCTCTGAGGACAGAACCTCTTCCTGAGGTAAGCTTTAAGATCTGACCAAGTCTGGGTATTTCGGTCGAGACGGTTTGTCTTGCAATGGAATTTCTTTTTGAACTTCTAATTCGGGGGAATTTATTTTAATAAGAAGGGATTATTTTCCATCCAAAGATACCTAAAAACTAAATTACCTCTCTCTAGAATATTTTTTCTCTCTAGGCCAAAACAGGTAGAAACAAGATCTTTTATCATTCTGAAAAGGGGATTGATTACAGGGGAAGAAACTGGACATCTTGAGGGGCTGGGGAGGAATCTTACAGGGCATGCTACTAGCAAGTTCTTGTGTGTCTTCACGTTTTCTAGGTAAAGGTTTTTGAGGTTTTTGCTTGCTTCTTTCCTTTTTGTTGTCATGATTAAAACTAGTAGGTTCTTATGAGTTTATCTCCATTTTAAGATTATATTCTTATGCTTCTACTAGTATGGGATGTAATTCGACCGGTGCTCCTTGTTATTGAGTTTGGTTGCCATACTTGGTCTTGAAATGTTACTTTTGTGGTTATTATTGTGGAGTTTGCTTGGCGCATTGCAATTCCATGGCTTTGGCACCTAGATTTAGCAGTTGTCTTGGTAGTATCTTTGGGAAATTCAAATAGTGCTTTTGTACCCAACATTGGCTTATCACTGTTATGTTTTACTTTGTACACCCACTTGCATCCAATGGCTTTCTTGCCTTCAGGCAATTGCACTAAATCCCAAGTCTCATTTCCATATAGTGCATCCATCTCCTCATCCATAGCTTTCTCCCAACACACATTTCCAACAGCCTCATTAATGCATATGGGCTCTACAACCTGCAAACTTTTTCCATGTATGCATAGTGATGTGCCACATAACCATCATAGGTAAACCTCTGCACAGGATTCTTCACTCTCCCAGATCTTCACAGCTTAGCATTCATGGCTTCCATAGCCTTCTTTTTACACTAGGTGTTCTCATAGCTGGTATCCCAAGATCTTCATCAAGGCTCATCTCCGAGCCACTAGACTCTCCATCAACATGAGAATACCTTGCAGAAATGTCAGGCATACTACGGGGCTCAATCACTTTCTCTTTTCCTTTATGTGATGTACTAATCACATTTGCAAGACTGGTATTATGACACAGCCTGCCACTCCATGGTCTATCAACAACTGAACCACTAGATGAGAACTCTCTTGGTCCACTCAAAGACTGTGATTTTGCTTACTTGCATTCTGTGCAACCACATTTCCACTCACATCAACCCCAATAGCTTCTTTTTCTCAGCAGCATACCAACTGCTCATCTCATCATCAAAAACATCCCTGCTTACCCTCAACTCACGTGTAGTAGGGTTATAACACCTGTATCCCTTTTGCTCAAGGGAGTATCCAATAAACACACATTTTTTAGCTTTTGGATCCAGCTTAGTTCTCAGCTCATCTAGCACGTGCACATATGCAATGCATCCAAAGACTTTCAGATAAGACAAATCAGGTTTTCTACCAGTAAACCTCTTCTCTGGAGTTATATCATGTATGGCTACAGTTGGAGTCCTGTTCATGTGATGTAAACTGCTGTAGAAATAGCCTCAGTCCAATAGCTATGCGGCATATTCTTCTCTCCCATCAATGCTCGTGTAATCTCAGCAATGTGCCTGTTTTTTTGCTCAACAACTCCATTTTGCTGCGGAGTGTATTTGCATGTAAACTGTCTCCGAATACCATTCTTCTTCAAAAATTCAGAGAACTCATTGGAGAAGTACTCTTCCCCTCCATCTGCCCTTAGGCACTTTACATATTTCCATGTCTGCTTTTCAACCATAACTCTGAAATTCTGAAAATGAGTGAACACCTCACCCTTCTCCTTCATGAAGTATACCCACACTTTCCTTGTGTGGTCATCAATAAATGTCACATAATACCTGCAGCCTCCCATAGACATGGTCTTCGTAGGACCCCATACATCTGAATGCACAACATCTAGTGCATTTCTGCTCACATTTCTGTCATGTGAAAATACATGCTTTGTTTGATTTCCAAATTGGCATGCTTCACATATTTTCTGCATACCTTCAACTTTAAACTTTAGTAGCCCTGTCACAATTCCTTTAGTCTGCATAGACTTCATTCTCTTTTGCAACAATTCCTGAACCATTTGTAAACATTGCAGCACTCACTTTAGGCATGTTTACATTCAATGTAAACATTCTGTCCACTCTGTTGCCTTTTGCAACCAACCTACACTTGTCTTTGAAGTCTTCAACATAACAACCATCAAGATTAAACCAAACCTGCAATCTGGCCAATTGAAACCAAATTCTTTGTTATGTTCGAAACATGAAGTACATTTGCAAGGTACTTCACTTTGCCATCCTGCATAGACAATGGCACATCTCCAACATGGGTAATTGGATGAGCAGTGTCATCCCCCTGTTTCCACAAAACCTGGTCTTTCAAGGTTTTTCATCTCCTTGAACCACTCCCTATTTCTTGTCATGTGGTTCGAAGCACCTGAATCAACATACCATAATCATCTTTATGTGCTGCTTCAACATTTTCAGACATGGCATTAACGACATGCTGCATAACAAACAACCTTTCCTTATCCTCATTGTTTCTGCTCGAGGATGCATAGTTGTTTTGCTGTAATTTTTCATTTTGCATGTCAGCCTGCTTCTTATAACAATTTGCCTGCACATGTCCAGGCTTACCACCACAATAAAAGCATCCACGTGTATCATTATACTACCTTTGCAAAATTCCACAACCTCTTTGACTCCCTCTGCCTCTGAATTGGCCTCTTCCACCTGCGTGTTGTTGTTGTTGTGAATTCTGGGATTGTTGTTGTTGTTGCTGCTGGCCATAATTCTGATTACCTATTTGGCCACCTCCTTGGTCGCATCCACGGCCTCCTCTACCTTTCCTCTTCCTTGTAAGATTCCTCCCCAGCCTCTCAAGATGTCCAGCATCTTCCCCTGTAATCAATCCCCTCTTCAGAAATATAAAAGATCTTGTCTCTGCCTGTTTTGGCTTAGAGAGAGAAACTATTCTAGAGAGAGAATATTCAAATTTTTAATATTTTTGGATAGAAAAATATCTCATCTTATTAAAATGAATTTCCCTGAAACAGAAATTCAAAAAGAACTTTTCAATGTGCAATTGGAATTAATTGGAAATGGATATAAAGAACCTTAGCCTAAGGGTCTAGATTTTCAGAAATTTTTGGATTATGGTCCAATTAAGATTCTTATGGGCCAATAGGATCAATCCATGTGTGGGGAGGTGATAAATCCAATTTTGTAAAAGAAGATACCCAAAAATGAGTAAATGCTCACATAAGATGAAGAGTTGACTATGTACAAGGTTTATTAGTAAGAAACTAGGAGCAATATTAAAAACATGAGATATTTTGGGTATAATGATTCCATTTTGACACATATGTAAGGAAGGGGAGTCCCTTCAATGCTCACATAAGATGAGTTGAATATGTACAAGGTTTATTAGTAAGAAACTATGAGCAATATTAAAAATATGAGATAAATTGGGTATAATGATTCCATTTTTGACACATATGTAAGGAAGGGGAGGCCCTTTAATGAGGCGCCTACTTCACATGCTTGATTGAGTTTTAAATCTTCAAAAATTGAGATATTTCATCTCTCCTCTCTCCTAATTCAAGTCTAGTTCCAAAAAGTTAGCTTAACTGACCTAAAAATGGTCAAAAATTGACCAAACTGATTTGGAAAATTCTAGAATCAGTTTGTTTGGTTAGGATCTCAATTTTTCCTATAAATAGAAGCCTCCCCCTTGTTGAAAATTAATAGTGTTTTTCCTATAAATAGATGCACTGTTACTCTACTCCACCCAAGTCAAGAACTGTGAATTTATTAATAACTCACTAGTTTTTGACATTTCCCTTTTCCAAAGATTGGTTGGCCACTATTGTTCAAACAAGAGTTGAACCCTCAAACCATCAAGCCGCCAAAGGAAAGCTTTCAAAGTCATTATTAAGTTGGTGATTCTTCTTTTCACTTATTTTATGGTTTTTATGGCTTTAAATGGTTTTTATGCTTTATGTCTTCTCTAAAAATGTTATGCTTCATTACAAAAAGGCATTCCCCTCTCTTCTCTAACAAAACCAACCATTCTCTATCCTAGGTGAATGGTTAATTGATTAATGTCAAGTTTTTATAGTGTTTGTTTCAATTAAGTGGAAAAATGTTTACTTTAGGATAATTTCAATACTTTTGGTGCACTTTTAATTAGTTTTAAAGACTTAGAAAAGTGAAAAATGGTCAGCCATACAAAGGAGGTTATGGCAAAATTTTTAGAAATTAGAGAAATAAAATTCATCTTTTCTTATTCTAAAAGAGTAATCCTTATGGTTTCTATATTCTAAAGTATCAATTTCATGCATAGAAGATGCATTTTGATTGTATGCATAAAGGATAAATTTTTATATCAAAAGTGTTACTTTTATCATTTTTATTTTCATGCATAGAAGTATGCATAAAGGATAAATTTTTATATCAAAACTGTTACTTTTATCATTTTTATTTTAATGCATAGAAGTATGCATAAAGGATAAATTTTTATATCAAAAGTGTTACTTCTATCATAATTGATTTTAATGCATAGAAGTATGCATAAAAGATAAATTTTTATTGTAAAAGTGTTACTTTTATCATATTTGAAATTCATGCATAGAGGTATGCATAAAAGATGATTATTTTATTATAAAAGTGTTACTTTTATCATATTTGAATTTCATGCATAGAGGTATGCATAAAAGATGATTATTTTATTGTAAAAGTGTTACTTTTATCATATTTGAAATTCATGCATAGAGATATGCATAAAAGATGATTATTTTATTGTAAAAGTGTTACTTTTATCATATTTGGATTTCATGCATAGAGATATGCATAAAAGATGATTATTTTATTGTAAAAGTGTTACTTTTATCATATTTGGATTTCATGCATAGAGGTATGCATAAAAGATGATTATTTTATTGTAAAAGTGTTACTTTTATCATATTTGGATTTCATGCATAGAGGTATGCATAAAAGATGATTATTTTATTGTAAAAGTGTTACTTTTATCATAATTGAATTTCATGCATAGAGGTATGCATAAAAGATTATTATTTTATTTAAAAAGTGTTACTTTTATCATATTTGAAATTCATGCATAGAGGTATGCATAAAAGATGATTATTTTATTGAAAAAGTATTACTTTTATCATATTTGGATTTCATGCATAGAGGTATGCATAAAAGAAAATTTTTATACTAAAAGTGTGATTTTCATCATAAATGGATTTTATGCATAAGTTAGATGCATAAGAGAAATTCTTTTATTCTAAAAGTGTAATTCCTACTAAATTGAATTTATGCATAAGAAGATGCATAAAAGATTGATTTTTTAATGCAAAAGTGTCATTCTCATTTAAAATGAATTTATGCATAGGAAGATGCATAAAAGATTGATTTTTAATCTGAGAGTGTTAGTCTCCTTAAATAGAATTTATGCATAAATAGATGTGTAAAGAAATCTTATATCAAATATAAGAACTCTCTTGTATTCTATAAATAGATATGGAAAGTGATAGGATGTGATAAGATGCATATGAGATGTGATAAGATGTGTATGAGATGTGATAGGATGTGATAAGAGGTGTATGAGATGTGATAGGATGTGATAGGATGTAATAAGAGGTGTATGAGATGTGATAAGATGCATATGAGATGAGTTAGGATGAGATAAGATGAGTTAAGATGTGATAAGATGTGTATGGGATGAGGTAAGAAGTGTATGTGATGGGATAAGATGTATATGGGTTGTGATAGGGTGAGAATGGATGTGATGTAAAATAATAGATGTGAAGGCATATGTGGTTATATGAATGGGAAATGTGGATGTGGATGTGAATGTGGATGTGTATGTATGGATGTATGCATGCAGATGTGTATGTATGAATGTGAATGTGAATGTGGATGTAGATGCGGATGTATGGATGTGAATGTGGATGTGGATGTGGATGTGAATGTGGACGTGTATGTGTGGATGTATGAATGTGGATGTGGATGTATGGATGTGAATGTGGATGTGTATGTGTGAATGTATGAATGTGGATGTGGATGTATGGATGTGAATGTGGATGTGTATGTATGAATGTATGCATGCAGATGTGGATGTATGAATGTGGATGTGGATGTATGGATGTGAATGTGGATGTGGATGTGGATGTATGGATGTGAATGTGGATGTGTATGTATGAATGTATGCATCTAGATGTGGATGCATGAATGTGGATGTATGGATGTGAATGTGGATGTGGATGTGGATGTATGGTTGTAGATACGGATGTGGTTGTATGTATGTGGATGTGGATGTATGAATGAGGATGTGAAAATGGATGTATGCATGGATGTGTATGTAGAATAATGAATGTGAATGTGTATGGGAAATAATGTGTCGTCGATATGAGTGAATGGATGAGAATGAGTACATATGAATGGAATGTGGAATAAGTAATGTGGATTGAGGAGGGATAATGTGGAAAGACAGGAGTTCGATGTAGAAACTGTATTTTGTGACCTGTTTGTAAATGATTGTTTTATGTCAAGAATGTTGGAGAAGCATTTTGACCGTCTTGTGGATTAAGGTCATGGAGACCTAACTGATAAAGTTGCAACTGCTGATGGAGAGTCAATGGAGGACGTCTCGTGTAGCAAGGTCGACCGAGGTCTTGACCAGCCTCGGTTTGATTTAAATGGTGAGCTTCCGGTACGGTGGATGAGGGACCAAGGAAGCGGCCTATGAGTGAAGCGCTAGGTCACCTGCGAAGGATCCTAGAGGGTGCTGACTATACGGTGCTCGGGCTCTGGGTCGCCGAAGATACCCACACGTGCATCGTGGAAGATATTGGAACAAGGAGTAAGAGATTGTTTTCTGAAACCGAGCATGGATCTGGTTCATTGACCTTGGTGGCCCTCAACGGATGAGTCCATGGCCCTCTTTTATGGATCTGTTGATTGATCTTGCTGATCTTCAACGAGGATTCCATCTTGATTTTTATATGTGAAAATATTATCGGGTACTATGAGCTAGGAACTATTGAAAAGGCCCCTGAGTGAACATGTGGTGAGCGTTTTGGTTGCCAATGATGCCATAAGTACACCGATGAATGAATGATTGGAAATATGGATTCAACCGCTTCGTGTGAAGATTGCCGTGTAGGTGCATGGATCTGAATGACTTAATGGGGACAATGAGTGGGATGCCCATTTGATTAGGCAAGATGGAGGATTCTCTAGTGGGAAACTTGGCCCTCTTCCAATTGTGTCCCCTCCTCTCCTAAAAACTTATGCATAATAGATAATATAGATAGATATATTACACACACAAACATATATAACACATATATATGCATTTATAAATGTAAAAATAAATACACACACATGTACATACACACACACACACACGTACATATGTTTGATTCAATTTAGACATAAATATTAAAGATAGATATATTACACACACACACATACATACATACATACATACATACATACATACATATACATATATATAAATGCATATATATATATATATATGCATTTATAAATGCATATATATATATATATGCATTTATAAATGTAAAAAGAAATACACACACACACTCACATCATGTATACATACACATACATATATATGTTTATAAATGTAAAAAGAAGTACACACACACACTATATTAAATTAAATTAAGCATATATATGTGTCTACATGTATATGTTTACATATATAAATTAAATTAAACATGTATATGTTTAATTTAATTTATATTTTACATATATATGTGTCTACATGTATATGTTTAATTTATATTTTATTGAAATCTACTTATATTCTCTCTCTCTCTCTCTCTCTCTCTCTCTCTCTCACACACACACACACACACACACACACACACACACACACACAAACATACACTCTCTCTCACACACACACACACAAACTCTCTCCCTCTCTCCCTCTCTCTCTCTCTCTCTCTCTCACACACACACACATGCAAATCTAATAATATATAATATTATGTTTTACTATATTTAGACATATGTGTGTGTTTTTTTTAAATACAAATAAAGTTATATATACACGCACATAATTTTAAATATTTTAATTTTAATTTAGTTTAAAATTTAATGGGTGGGGATTTGTGTGGTGAGGTTTGCTCACTCTTAAATAAATGCATCTTACATGTAACGTCTGTCTCTCTCTCTCTCTCTCTCTCTCTCTCTCTCTCTTTTCACACCCATCTCTCTCTCTCACACATACACACCCCCTCCACATGCACGTGTGTAATTGTGTATATGCATACGTATGTGTGTGTGAATGTGTCTATATATAATAATAGTATTAATTTAATATTATTATATATTTACTATATATATATATTGATTTATATATTATTATTTTATTATATTACTATATATTTACTATATCTATTTAATTTTCTTATTTTATATATTTTTATTTATTGATTATACATATGTGTGTGTGAATAATGTGTTTATATATAATAGTATTAATTTAATAGTATTATATATTTACTATATATATTAATATGTATATATATATCATTATTACATATTTTATATTTCATTATTATATATTTACTATTTATATATGTCTTTAATTTTCTTATTTATGCTTATGTATGTGTGTGTGTGTGTGTGTGTGTGTGTACAACATTATATTATAATATATTAGTATAGATTATATATATATATATATATTTAATATCCTTACTTATTATATGTTTACATATTGTTATTATAAATATTTATATTCTATATATATTTTTATACTTATTTTATATATATGTGTGTGTGTGTGTGTGTGTGTGTGTGTGTATTATGTATGTATGTATGTATTATGATATTTATTTTAATTTTCTTCTCTCAACATACTCCTACACTCCTCTCCCTCTCTCTCTCTCTCTCTCTCTTCTTTACCCCAACACGTGGCTCCTCCCCTTCCCATCACACCTCCTTTTCTCTTTCCCCTACCCCAACACTTAGCCCTCTTCCAACCGCCATGTGTTCCCTCCCCTCCGAAAAATTTGTGTGTGTGTGTGTGTGTGTGTGTGTGTACATACATACATACATACATATATATATATATATATATATATATATATATATATATATATTATAATATTTATTTAAATTTTCTTCTCTCAACATACCCCTACACTCATCTCTCTCTCTCTCTCTCTCTCTCTCTCTCTCTCTTTGTCCCCCTCTCTCTCTCTCTCTCTCTCTCTCTCTCCCCCCCCTTTCCCAAAGTGTGGCCTCTCCTCCCCCTCCCCCTCCCCCTCCCCCTCCCACACTCCTCCCCTCCCCTCCCCCCCCTCTCTCTCTCCCTTCTGTGCCCCACCAACATGTGGCTACTCCCCTCCCCATCACCTCTTCTCTTTTTCCCCTACCCCAATAGTTGGCACTCTTCCAACCGCCATGTTTTCCCTCGCCTCCCAAAAACTTATGTATAATAGATAGTATAGATAAATATAATAACACACACACGTGTGTGTGTGTGTGTGTGTGTGTGGATTTATAAATGTAAATAAAATTACACATATATGTATACACACTTATAGATTATATTTAATTTAATTTATGTTCATTTTTTATTAACATCTACTTTTATTCTCTCTCTCTCTCTCTCTCTCTCTCTCTCTCTCTCTCTCTCTCTCTCTCACACACACACACACACACACAAACACACACATATATATACACACATGAAAATATATATTATATATATAATATTGTGATTTATTATATTCGGATAGCTATAAATATTATATATATAATATTATGATTTATTATATTCAGACAACTATAAATATGTGTGTGTAAATAAATTTATACACACACACATATCTATATATAATTTTAATTAATTAAATTTCAATGGGTCGGGATGCGTGGTTGTTGGCAATCATAGGTTCAACCATGGAGCTATGGAGGATGAAATCTCTCCATGGTTGAGGAGGAAGAGTAAGAGAGAGCAAGTTGGGCACAACACAAGGTGATTGTATTACGAGTGAGAATGAGATATGAATGAACCACCAAGTACAATACTAGGCATTAAACCCTATCTTTTTGTAAGAGGTTGTTCACACCAAGTTGGCTATAAACCTAATGACTGGATGCCCGTATCCCCAATGTCACATGATATATCCATGGCTACTATGATGTCAATGCTAGCTCTAGTTACCGTTTACAATGTTGGTTATGATGACCAACCATCCAAGTGCCCATAGGTCTTACTCATGGTGATTTACAATGCTAATCAATGATGATAGATGCTAGACATCTAGTTATGATTACATTTCACTTAGGATAGATGGGTGACCACAGGTGGGCAGGCCTTGGCTGGTTTAGAAAGCCACCTATGCCTTTTATAACATCAAGGCTATCTAACAAACCTAAAAAGTCTAAAAGATTTAGATTTTGGGGGTCGACCTGAGTAGAGAATCCATCACTCAACATAAAAAAGTAATTTAGAAATAAAGGGAGAGTCCCCCCTTGATGACCAATATGCTGATGAAGATCTTGATGTATCTCGTAATGTCGATGTTGCTCTTGATCTTCTTCATGTCAATTTAGATGTTGATGTTGATATAGCCCTTGGTCTTCTTCATCCTTGATTTCATTGTATAATGAAATCCATGTAGGTAAAGATGGATCATATTCTCAATGTGTTCATAAAGCCTGACATGATAATGATGCATGTCCATTTCAGATGACAATGCATTGAATTGCTTAAGTAGGCCTTAGCCTTATCAATGGCCAATGTCTTTCCCCTCTTGTACAAATGATTTATGAGCATGATAGATGTGGTAAATGAAGCATATAAGCTCAGAAATCCCATTATTACAAACAATGCGGACATAGATTTATACCTAATTAACAAATTAACTACTCAAATCAAGGAAAAAGTATGATTTGATGCTTTACAGAGGTTTAGCAACACTTGAATGTGAGATATGAACCATTAATGCTGTTAAAAACCTCATATGATTAGCACTAATCAAGATATTAGTGAAAGCAATAACAAGTCCCCAATCATATGATTAAACTCTTGATAACATTAATTGATGGAGTAGAATTAGCACTAATTACTTGCTTAGTGATAGAAAGCTAAAAATGATGATTTGCTTGAATCTCCTCCTTGTTTGATCATTTTGCTTCAAGATTTAGGCTGTACATAGCTTGTTTACCCAATAGGTGTGAGACCCAAGAGCAATTAGAACATCACTAGTTGTAGGCACTGATTTTCATTGATGAAGCTACGTTTTGGGTGTTCTTTGATATGCTTCTCTCGGTTGCTCTTGTGGACCAAAAAAACTAAAAATTTATGAGCTTTTTTCTCTTACCATATATACTAGCCATTGTTGGAATTAGGGTTGCAGGAAAGCACACAAAGCTTGGAGAAGAAGAAGCAAGAATGCACACAATACACAGTGTATTAGATTGTGTCAATGTACAAAAGATAAGTTAGCCCTAGAAGGATGGGCGTATATACAAGCCGGGGGAAAAAACCTCCTAAAGAGGGAAAAAGTGCCCCGGTGGTCCTAAGTGTGTTCACACACATCACTGCCTATATATATATGGCAACAAATCCCCCCTGGGAGTGATGGTGTGAATGAGAGCTGGTGTAATAAAGTAGGAACTTTATTCAATAGGGTTAATAATGGGACAAGTCCATGTATAAAAGAGGGGACTTGGACCATGGTTGTAACTTTTGATGATCATTTTTAGAAATGGAAATTTATGTTTCTTGGAGCTCATGGCTTCTCTCTTGGCTTGTGGAAGGCTATTTCCATTCTCTTGGTGAGAGACTAAACACACTTAGGCATCATGTTTACATGGTGATTACTCATATTTTTCATGCATTACATCCCTTCATTCCAATTGGTATCAGAGCTCTTGATTTTGATCATGGGCATGCATGGGTTGTTGGGAAAATTTACTTGAAAATTTGAGTTTCTTTCATTTTTTTTCTCATTTTCTTGTAATCCTTGAGTGATTCTTGACAAATCTTCTCTAATCTTGCTTAATCTCATGGAGATGGTGAGCATTTCATGGAAATTGCTTGAATTTTGAGTGATTTTGGCCAATTTTGCCATTTTTGGACCAAATTTTGGACCTCTGGACCAAAAATTTGGGGCAGTCGGGCCAAAACTTAGGGCAAGTGACTAATTGCAATTAACTTTTTTGCTAATCACGTTTAGTAATCATCTTCTTCTTCCTCAAGCTTTCCATAGCCATGGGATGCTCTTCCTTTACCCGTTTTGATGCCAAACCTTAGGGTTTTTGTAGAGCTCCTTGAGATCTTTCATTTGAGCCTCTTTCTTGCAAATTTTTCTCAAGATTGGAGAGCTTTTGTTCATTCTTCCATGGCTGTGAGAAATCTTGCATTGCTAAGCTCTTAGACACTTGATAAGCATCATATTATGGTGATTTCTTCTCTCAATGAGCATGGAGACTAGCAATGGGACTGATTTTCACTTCCACGCTGAATTTTGGGCTGATTTTCGCTGATTTTCGTCGCCTCTTCCATGCCTCCTCCAAGCTATGAAGCTTAGCCACAAGCTTCATGAAGGATTGCTAAGTGTTTTAGCCCTTTTTGGTGAGATTTTGGGGAGCATTTCATGGCCAATGGAGAGGGAGAAATGGTGTTCTTTGGCTGCAAATTTGAGAGCAAAGAGAGGCCACGTTTTTCTCCTACAAGAGGCTTCTTCAACAATTTTTTCCATTGAAGCTTTCCGGATGACATTGGTGAGTGATTTGATCAATTTCTTGGAAGTTTGAAGCATTTGGTGGAGCTTGGGAATGGATTAGGGTTGGACACATTCAAACTCCCCTAATTTTCAGAAATTAACCATTAAAGCTTGACCATTCACATGCCAATATTGCTTCTCCATGCATTATTGATGGCAATGGTGAAAGGAATTGATTCCACATGAGCTTGGCCAATTCATAGATCACATTTTGGGGGATTTTCTTCATTACGTGTCATTTGGCATGCCATTGATGGAATAGCAAGCTTATGCAATGTTTTTGGAGTCCCTCATGCTCGTCTTGATGCCATATGGACACTATGGATGCTATACATAGCCATGCCAATGCTATGTTTTACACATGGGCATAAGAGAGCATAAGTTTTGGAAGCATGCATTTGTCAATATGATGTGAAAGGGATTGTTGGAATGCAATTGCAAATGCCTTGATTGTGGTTAACAAATGCTTATGCAAATGCCATGGTAAGGGCATTGTGAATTGTTGGTTTGTGTTGGAGCTTTTGGATGATGGATTGAGGCATGAGTCCATGCTTTATTGATGAGTTCTAAATTGTAAAAGGGCATGAGTCATGCTCAATACTTGTAAGCCAACAAACTTGTTCTATCATTTGATATTATCCACATCATTTTGTACCTACACTCACCATTGCTACCACTTCAAGTTTCTATAGAATCTAGCAATGTGTGAGGGTACCTTGGCATTGGTTGGAGAGGCCAAGGGGAGAATGGCTTGAACTCTTTGTGCCGTGATTGCTTGGTAAAGCGGTACAAAGGGGGATTAGGTACACCGGTGTGAAGAAATGGCCTCAACCTTCACCTTGGAGGAAAACTCGGTGAAGGGGTGAGAAGAGCTTGGCCGGGAGATCAGCAAGCTTCAACGCGCGTCCTCAACAATCCTCACCATCGACTTTGTGGATGCATTTGGGCAATGGGGCCCCTTTTCCGTCATATTGTGTGGATATTGCAAATGCTTTGATGGACAAAGAGTGCATATGATCTTTCATGACATTGTGGGATACAAAGAGTATTGCATTGTGATTTGAGAAGTTGCATTTTCATTTGAGATTTGGTTCCAATTACAAAGGAGACTCTGGCGGAATTTTTCCAACAAGGGAGCCAAACAAGCTTATTGATTGGAGATTTACCCCATGGATACACTTGAAGAGTTATTCATAACTACCAAGGGGAGAAACACCAATCATTTGTAGCCGGATTGAGCTTTGGGACCGAATTTTGAGAATTTCTGGGATTTTACAAAACCCTAATTCAGTCCTAGGGTTTTTGGGATTAGGTCCGAGTGATTACACGACTCTCTTCTACTCTTTGAGAGTTTTCAAATGAGCCATAGAACCCCTTAATCGGATATCACAATCTCGGTCAAAGTAGTCATGTTGTCTTTCTGGTCAAAGTCAAAGAGAATATACTTCCACTTTGATTGAATCAAAATGCTTTTAGGGGTAGGTTCTATCTTCCGTTAGCTTTCTATAGAGCCGTCAAAATCCTAATTCCGACATATATTTTGCGTTTTAGAGCCAAATTACTACTTTCAGCTGTCCCGCACAAACCCTAAAACAGAGAGTACTTGCCCACACCTAATTCTTACTGTGTTCATTTGGGAGGATAGTAGACACCATTACCTACCCATAGAACCTTCTTTTGTCCAATTCCGACATCAATTGGGCATTCTACCAACATCTTGCATTTCTTCACTATGCCGAAGGGAAGACCACGCAAGGGTGGGGATGTTGTGCAAGAAATGATCATTGGTGATGAGGACATGGAAGGTAATATGGATGCAAGGGATGCATTCATCAATGAAGACAATGGGAGCAATGTACATAATCAAATTTCTCAAGGGACACAAGCGGCGGTTAACCATGACACCCTCATGCAAATGCTTGTACAACGGTTGGAGACCTTAGACTCCAAGCTTGATTCTCATTTTGAAACATTATCCTCACGGATTGGTGTGATGGAGGACAAGTTTGGGAAGTCTCAAGCACAAGAAAAGCATGGGAATTATGGTGACTATGAGCAAAGAAAAGGCAAGGGCATCTTGAATGAGGATTCCATGAAGGCCGTACAAGAGGATCCATTGGGAGCATCCACTCGGGGATTCATGGCGGATGCACGGAGACCTCTTGTCAAGGACATGTTTCCTCCTTCTTTTCATTTGGGTTTGTCTCACCTCAATGCATCAAAGGGTCCTACCTTTTCTAGGGCAATGCATTCAAGGGAAGAGGATGAGGTGTTTGTGAATGATGAGGAGATTGCACTCGATTGGAATCAAATGTCCTTTGCCCAAAGACAAAGGGATGCTCACGAGAAGTGGATGGAATTGTCGAATATCATCAAGAGGGATTACAAAGACTTTGCACAATTTATGGAGTCATACTCGAAGATGCAAAGATTCAAGCCCTCTACCCAACATGATAACCCATCCCACATATCTTCCAAGGATGTCAAAGACAAAATCTCACTATCAAAGTTCAAAGGTGACGGGTCATCTCCGCAAGAGTTGGAGGAGTGGGCTACCAAGCTTGACACCTATTTCCAGCTTTACCCAAAAAGTGAGCGTGATATGGTACAATTTTCCTCCTTACATCTTGAAGATTATGCTCATCAATGGTGGAGGCACTTGGTCAAACAAGGGAACACGCCATCAACTTGGGAAGGATTGAGGCGGGAGATGAACTTGGCCTTCATTTCACCCTTAGTGCTCGACCGATACCATGAAGAATGGTATGAGCTTTCTCAAAAGGGGATGATGGTGAGAGGCTACATCAAGAGATTTTTGAAGCTTTCAATGTATGTGGAAGGCTTGAGTGAAGACATGAAGATGAAAAAGTTTGTGCATGGGCTTGAACACTTCATCAAGGCGGATGTGTCGGCTCAAAGGCCTAGCTCTCTTAAAGAAGCTATGAGTTTAGCCGAACTCTATGAGCCAAAGTACAAGAGGTCTCAGCCCATGACCTTCACCAAAGACACACTCAAACCAACCACTACTTCTTACAATTTTGGGAAAGGTCCTACCTTGTTGGAATTAGGGTTGCAGGAATGCACACACAACTTCAAGAAGATAAGGAAGCTTGAGCACAACACAGTAGTGTATTATGAGTGCCAAAAATGAAAGATAACAAGCCCTAGAAGATAATGGGCGTATATACAATGCACGGGGGAAAAAACCTCCTAGTGAGGGAAAAAGTGCCCCGGCGGTCCTAAGTGTGTTCACACACATCACTACTATAATATGGTAACAAATCCCCCCTGGAGTGATGCGGTGAACAAGAGCTAGCACTCATGTATAGGGAAGTGTCTAGCTATGTGGACGAATCCACAAAAGGGAGTAAGTCCAAAGCTTTGCGAAAAGCTTCGAACTTCTCACGAGGCAGAGCCTTTGTGAAAAGGTCTGCAAGGTTATCCTGTGTTGGCACATAAGCCAAACTGATCTCTCCTGCAGAGAGTCTCTCCCTGACATAATGGTAGTGCACCTCAATGTGCTTCGTACGAGCATGGAACACTGGGTTCCGCGCAACTGCCAATGCGCTCTGACTGTCAGTGAAGATGGTGGTGGCAGATGGCTGCCCAACACCCAAATCAGCCATAAGGCGTCTGAGCCACACACACTCAACCGTAGCTGTGAAAGCTGCCCTGTACTCAGCTTCACAACTAGAAGTGGCCACAGTAGGCTGCTTCTTGCTCAACCATGATATGCATGAGCTTCCAAGCATGAAGCAAAAACCACTCGTGGACACGCGTGTGTCATAACAACCAGCCCAGTCAGAATCTGAAAAAGCATGTAAATCTGGCGGCAATGATCCCCCCTTGGGATAAAACAACCCAAGATGCCGAGTACCGCTCAAATAGCGAAAGATACGCTTCACTGCCTGCCAATGCTTAATGCCTGGGCTATGCATAAATCTGCTCACCTGTGAGACTGCAAACTGAATGTCTGGCCTCGTAATGCATACATAAATGAGGCAACCAACAGCTGTCTGATAGAGTGTGACATCAAAGTGATCTCCAGCATCATGAAGACTCAACTTCAAACCTGTCTCCATTGGAGTAGCAATAGGCTTGCAGTCTTCAAGGCCAAATCTCTGCAACAATGTTTCAATATACTTTGTCTGACACAAAGCAATACCTCCATCACACTGCTTAAATTGTATCCCCAAATAATGATGCAAATGCCCCAAATCTGACATCTCAAAAGAGGCATTCAAATCAGCCTTAAAATCAGCAATATGACTCTCATTTGGTCCTGTGAGCAGCATGTCATCGACATAGAGAGCAATGATTAGATGTACACCATCCACACGTTTAGCATACAAAGTGCTTTCTGTTGGACTATTCTGAAACCCATGTGCAGTCAAATATGCATGTATTTTTTCATACCAAGCTCGTGGAGCTTGCTTTAAACCATATAAAGCCTTTTTTAACCTGCACACTTTGTTTTCCTGCCCTCTTTGAACAAAACCACGAGGCTGCGATACATACACCTCCTCATGCAAATCTCCATTTAAGAACGCAGTCTTTATGTCCAGCTGATGTACATTCCAACCATTATGAGCTGCTAATGCACAGATGCTACGAACAGTGGTCATACGACATGTGGGAGCAAAAGTCTCATCAAAATCAATGCCCTTCTCTTGAGCATAACCTTTTGCAACAAGCCTAGCCTTATGGCGATCCACTGTGCCATCAGGCTTACGCTTCAATTTGTATACCCACTTAGTGCCAATGGCCTTCTTGCCAGGGGGCAAGTCACATAAAGACCATGTACCATTCTTCATAATAGCATCGTATTCTGCTTGCATAGCAGCCATCCAATTTTCTGAACTTTGTGCCTCATCAAATGAAACAGGCTCACTTTCATCGCACATACTAGAAACAGCCAATGCATAACAATCTGACGCATAAGAGGCACCATGAGAGCCAGAACGAGTGCGACTAGACAAAGGGGCATCCAACTTGCTGTCACGCAAAGTCTGCACCAGCCATCTAGGCATATTCCTAGAGCCCTCAATCTCTTGTCTCTCATCCTCAAGTGCATCATGCACATCTGCATCAGATATAGGCTGATCTGTGCCATCATTTAAAACCTGCATAGGCTGAAAAACTGCCTCATGAGGTATTGCACTTGACTGTGCACCACTGAAAAGAGGCAACAATGTATCATAGACATCACGTGAGCTGATATCTGTCTCCTTAGTACATGAAACCAAGGGCTGAACTGCATCTTCCACAAATACAACATCACGGCTAACCAAAATGCGCTTTGTCTGTGGATGATACAAACGATAGCCTTTGCTCTCAGCACTATATCCAACAAAAATACATTTGACAGCTTTGTCATCCAATTTTCTGCGATGTTGCACAGGCACTAATGCATATGCCAGGCAACCAAAAACACGTAAATGGCCAACAGATGGCTTGCGGCCATGCCAAGCCTCATATGGAGTGACAACCTGTAATGCTTTGGTGGGACACCTGTTTAGTACATAAGTGGCACACATTACAGCCTCAAGCCAAAAACCATGTGGTAGACTTTGACTCTTAACCATACATCTTGCCATTTCCATGAGAGACCTGTTTTTTCTCTCAGCCACACCATTTTGCTGTGGTGTATACGGCACTGTACATTGGTGTTTTATCCCACGCTCAGCCAGAAATGCATTAAATTCTGAAGACATATACTCCCCCCCTCGATCTGAACGGAGGGTGCCCATCTTACTTTCTGACACATTTTCAGCCATAACCAGAAACTGTTTGAAGCACAAAAACACTTCGGACTTTGCCTTCAAAGGATATACCCATGCATGCCTGGTAAAATCATCAATGAAAGTCACGAAGTAAAGGTAGTTTCCAAATGATGGAGTTTGCATGGGACCACAAACATCACTGTGAACAAGCTGCAATCTGCGTTCAGCTCTCACTGATCCATCTTTGGGAAAGGAAGCACGCTGCATTTTACCCAATATGCAGCCCTCACAAACATGCTTGACAGGTGCCTCAAGCTTAGGCAAAGAAGACACCATTTCAGATTTCTGCAGGCGCAGCAAACTTGCAAAATTCAGATGACCAAAACGTGCATGCCACAGTTTTGCATTTGAAATAGCCTGCGTATCCATAATAGCACATGCTGAATCCTCTACACATTTGCCATCCATATTGAGCTTATACAGCCCTCGACATAGTGAACCAGATGCTACAATGATGTCACCACAAGAGAGATCATGAACAGTACATCTGTCATCCACAAATTTTACAACCAAACCTGTTTTGGCAAATGCGAAGACTGACAGCAGATTCTTTTTGATCCCTGGCACATACAATGCATCAAAAAGTGTAAAGGTGTTGCCATTTGCAACATTCAGCACAATCTGTCCAACTCCTTTAACGGGATAAGAGGAGTTATTGGCACAAGTGACAGTATTCCCTGTGGGAGCAGACTCAAGGAAAGTGAATAAACTGCGCTGCGAGGTGATATGCTTAGTGGCACCACTGTCAAAGTACCATACATCTGAATCTACTGCAGACATACATGTGTCATGCAAAGATGGGTCATAACTGCACTGCGCATTGAATGCCCATTCTGTATCTAGCACAACATTAGCAGATTCATTGTTAGAAGGAGAGGCATCTGCAACAGCCATACCAGCCTCTTTCTTCTTAGCCTCTTTCGCAGCCAGCTTAGGACACGCTTTGATGACATGATCATTTCCCTTACAGTACTTGCAAAATGTCTTCTGTTTGTCACCCTTCTTCTCATCTTTGTCTTCCTTCTTTGGTTGCGCAGCATTTGCAGATTTCTGCTTACTAGAAGAAAAGCCAGCTTTACCTTTCCCGCTTCTCTGACTAGCACCGAAAGCTTGATCTGCGACACGCATAATATTCCTGTTTTGCCTTGACTGGTCTTCTTGCAGCAAAACAGAAACTAACTCCTCAAATGATAAGGCATTGGGATTGCCTTTCATCATCAAGCGAAGAGTGGAAGCAAAACCCTGATAAGAATCTGGTAGACCATTCAAAACAGTCTGCACAAGTGAACTGTCTGACAGGATTTCATCTGCAGAAATGAGCTGCTCTTTGAAATCCTTGATCTTTGTCAAAAAGCTATCCATAGAATCACCTTCGTTCATATGCTCATTCTCCAACTGTTTTCGGAGATAAGCAACACGAGCCTCATTTCTTGCCTGATACAATGTGGCAAGTACATCCCAAGCATCCTTAGAAGTCCTGCAGGAGCGAATATGTGGGATAATGGTACGTTTGACAGACAGCGCAATCAAGGCATGAGCCTGCGCATCTCTACCATCCCAACGAATCTGCTCTGCTGAAAGTGGTGGTTCTCGAACAGCTGCTACAGCACTTGTGCCTGCACCATCATCAACAGTACCTGTTTCTGATGTGTTTGCAGCATTTCCAGCCACAATAGGACGTGCATCAATACCCTGCACAATATTCCATAACCCCTTTGCTACCAATACATGTCGCATCATATATGCCCACAATGGATAGTTGGTGCCATCCAACTTATCCTCAGCAGCCAACATGCGGAATACATCATTGTTGTCAGCCATGGCCAATGACTGTACTACTAGATGTAAATGCTGCCTGTAAGAGGTAAACCTGTATAAAATTGACCTGTGCTATGCAGCACAGCCCAAAACAGACGAATGGGCACCTGTCCTGCAGATTTTAATCTTGATAGAAAATCTGCACAGTAGGACGATTTTGCCTGCGCAGTACTTGGAATGCAAAAACGGAGGGCGAAATGACTTCAGATCAAAATTCTGAAACGACCTAGCCCTACGGGCTCTCCCACGGCATATACTAACCTGCAGACGCTCGTGAAACCTCGTTGCAATCGGAGGAGATGAAGCGGCAGGTGCCGGTGATACTGCCCGGGAGGAGGAAGCCTGCTCTGATACCAATTGTTGGAATTAGGGTTGCAGGAATGCACACACAACTTCAAGAAGATAAGGAAGCTTGAGCACAACACAGTAGTGTATTATGAGTGCCAAAAATGAAAGATAACAAGCCCTAGAAGATAATGGGCGTATATACAATGCACGGGGGAAAAAACCTCCTAGTGAGGGAAAAAGTGCCCCGGCGGTCCTAAGTGTGTTCACACACATCACTACTATAATATGGTAACATACCTCTACATTACCATCCTCTAATCCAAGAACTCCTACATCATTTGGGGGTGGACAGCCCAAGAATGGGATACATCAATTTGATGCCAAAAAGAGTAGTGACTTCATGAAGAAGAAGCCCTTTCAACCCTTCAAGAAGACTCAAAGAATGGATGATCCAAAGATTGAGGAGTTGAGAAGCAAAGGGCTATGTTTCAAGTGCAAAGAGAGGTGGTCACCCGGGCATGTGTGCAAATCAAAGAAGATTGTGGCCACTATGATCCTCATGGATGAGGAAGAGAACAAGGATGACTCTCATGACATTGAGGAATGGGAGGATTGCAATGAAGAAGCACATGAGGAGTCACTTGAAGACCATTCTTTCATCACGGAGGATGGTGAGTTTCCGTTTGATCCGGGAGGTGGAGTTAAGGAAAGCCTTGTGGACGGAGACATGCCTACCAATGCAGAAATTTCAGCTTGCATATGCTCTATCTCACAAGAGTTGTTGGCGGGTTGCAAGAACCCAAGCACACTAAGGTTGGTGGGGACCATCAATGGGAGGGTTGCACATATTCTTGTGGATTCCGGGAGCACTCATAGCTTCATCAACTCTAAATCCATCAACTCTCTCAAACTCAACACAAAGAAGACACCTACAACGTTCCAAGTGCAAGTGGCAAATGGGGAAAGTGAGAAGACTAGCTTGGTTTGCCCTTCTACAAAAGTGGTTTTATCCTCTTCATGCACTTGGGAAGGTGATTTGGTGGTTTTGGATATGGGTCCCATCGACATTATCATGGGGTGTGATTGGTTGGCTTCACTTGGTGACATTCACATGAACCTTCAACAAGGTTTCATGAGCTTTCTACATCATGGGCAACAAGTGGTACTTGCTGCAAATGCACCTAAGAAGCTCTCTTTGATCACTCCAAGGCGACTCAAGAAAGAGATTAAGGCTTTTGGCACTATCTATGTGTTACATGTTACCCAAGAGGGGATGGAAGGCAGTGGACAGCACATAGATGAGGAAATGGCAACTCTTCTTAAGGAGTATGAAGATATTTTGCAAGTGCCAAAGAGTCTACCACCTAAGAGGGAGATTGACCATGCCATAGTACTTGAACCGAATGCAAAGGTTGTCAACAAGCCTCCTTACCGTTTGTCTAAGGTAGAAAGAGAGGAAGTGGCTAAGCAAGTGCAAAATTTGCTTGCTATGGGTCTTATTCAACCTTCACAATCTCCATTTGCATCTCCCGTTCTCTTGGTGAAGAAGAAGGATGGATCCTTTCGCATGTGCATTGATTATCGTGACTTGAACAAGGTCACAATCAAGAATAGGTATCCCATACCTCGCATTGATGATCTTCTTGATGAGCTCAAAGGGGCAAAGTTCTTCACCAAGATTGATTTGAGATCGGGATATCATCAAATAAGGATGAAGGAAGGTGATGAAGAGAAGACAGCATTTAGGACAGAAAGGGGATTGTTTCACTTCATGGTGATGCCCTTTGGTCTTACAAATGCTCCGGCCACTTTTCAAGCATTGATGAATCGGATATTGGCTCCCCTTCTTTTCAAGTTTGTGCTAGTGTTCTTCGATGACATCTTGATCTATAGCAAGAGCAAAGGGGAACATCTATGTCATGTGAAGCAAGTGTTTGAAGTGTTGAGGAAGCACAAGCTTTATGCAAAGGAGAGCAAATGCACATTCATGGTCAATGAAGTGGAATATCTTGGACACTTGGTGGGTGAGAATGGCATAAGGGCTGATCCTAAGAAAGTGGCATGTGTCAAAGAGTGGCCAACACCAAGCAATACAACTCAATTGAGAGGATTTTTGGGATTATCTTCTTTCTATAGAAGATTCATGCAACATTATGCATCCATTGCGGCACCTCTTACCGACTTGCTCAAGAGGGAGGCTTTCTTTTGGGATTCCATTGCCAACAAGAGCTTCAATGAGCTCAAGGAGTTGCTCACTTCAGCCCCTATACTTGTATATCCGGATTTTGCAAAGACATTTTATGTGAGGGCGGATGCAAGTGGTAGAGGAATTGGGGCAGTTTTGTATCAAGAGCATGGAGTCATTGCATTTGAAAGCAGAAAGCTTACCGAAAAGGAGATGGGGCTTCATGTTTATGAGCAAGAGATGCTAGCCATACTTCATGCCATCAAGAAGTGGCATCACTATCTTTATGGTGCTCATTTCAAGGTGAGAAGTGATCATAGGGTGCTGAAATTTTTCCTCTCCCAACCAAATCTTTCTCCAAAGCAAAAGAGATGGCTGGCCACACTTCAAGGATATGATTTTGAGATATCCTACACACCCGGGAAGGACAATGTAGTGGCGGATGCATTGTCTAGAATGTGGGCATGCGCTACAACTTCAATCATGGAGGTATATAGTGAATGGATCAAGGGGATTCAAGAGGAATACCTCATCAATGAAGGTGCTACCCATATTTATACCAAATTACAGCAAGGTGATGGTGGAGAGTTTCCTCATTACAAGCTTCACAATGGTCTCTTGTGGTACAAGGATAAGGTGTATTTGGTTCCTACCTCATTCTACATACCAAAGGTGCTTCATGAGATGCATTCTTCACCACTTTCGGGCCATCTTGGTGTACTCAAAACCTATGATAAAGTGAGCAAGAGTTTTTATTGGAAAGGTATATGGGAAGATGTGAAGAAGTTTGTGATGGAATGTGCTTCTTGTCAAAAGAATAAGGATAGCCATCAACTCCCAAGTGGTTTACTTCATCCATTACCTATTCCGGATGGTAAATGGACTCACATTTCTATGGACTTCATCACGGGTCTACCAAAGACAAAGCATGGATGGGATCAAATATTTGTGGTGATTGATAGGCTTACAAAATCAGCCCATTTCATTGCTTCAAAGACCACTTATGGAGCATCTCATATTGCCAATCAATTTTTGGAACATGTATTCAAGATACATGGCTTGCCACTCAACATAGTTTGTGATCGAGATACCAAGTTCATGGGGACTTTTTGGAGGTCATTATATGAGAGCTTGGGTACTCAAATCACTCCATCTACGGCCTATCACCCTCAAACGGATGGGCAAACGGAGTGCACAAACAAATGGCTTGAGGTGTACTTGAGGCACTATTGTCATGACATGCAAACATCTTGGGATGAGTGGCTTTATCTTGCTGAATTTTGCCATAATTCAAGCAAGCATTTGAGTATTGGCATGTCACCATTTGAGGCTCTCTATGGATATCAAGTACATGTGCCATCGATAGCCTTCCATGAAGACAAAGTGGTCAATCCATTGGCAAAAGAAGAGTTGGAAAGAATGAGACAATTTCTTCAACTTTGCAAGGACAATATGAAGAAGGCTCAAGATGTCATGAAGGCTAATGCGGATGTTCATAGAAGGAATGTGGAGTTTCAAGAGGATGATTATGTGCTATTGAAGCTTCCCAAGAGTCGGCATAACACTCTCAAAGGTGTAACCAACTCAAAATTGGCTCATAGGTATTATGGACCATACTTGATTATCAAGAGGGTTGGTGATTTGGCCTACAAGTTGGATTTGCCTTCGTCGACAAGGATCCATAATGTGTTTCATGTATCTAACCTTAAGAGGTTTATGGGATCTTTGCCTCAAGAGATGGAAGAGCTTCCACCCATGAATGAAGAAGGTGAGATCATTTATGAGCCGGAGAGGGTTATTGGCAAGAGGACAAGAGAGTTGAGGAATCGGAATATTGATGAATACCTTGTCAAATGGAAGCAATTACCCATGGATGAGGCTACTTGGCAATCATTGGAGTATGTCCAACAACATGGCTTACTTGTGGATGACTTTCCGTGACCAAGTGGTATGGTTTACTTGAGCAAATTGGGTAATATGAGGAGAAGTATACATGCTGTAATTTCTGGACAGCTTTGGGAAGGTCTACTATTGGGCCTATTTTTCTACTCCAACAAGCTTCATGGCGTATCCTAATGAAAGATTATGATGTGGGCTACATATAGCTGAGTGTACATATCATTTTCAGCCCAATATATGGAGTCTAAATGAAGGATTTTCAAGGGTCTTCATCGACTAGAAGGGCTGTCATAACAGTCCCACTCATACACTTTGGGCTTGAAGCTTGGTGGACTTGTATACATCCGGATTTTCATTGTATATGTGCTTTGGATGTACTTGAGAACTCTTAACCACTTCCCATTGATTACATTAGAGTCTCATACTTTGAGATTGTACATGTTATTGATTTTGAGGACAAAATCTTTGGGAAGGGATGGTTTGTAATAAAGTAGGAACTTTATTCAATAGGGTTAATAATGGGACAAGTCCATGTATAAAAGAGGGGACTTGGACCATGGTTGTAACTTTTGATGATCATTTTTAGAAATGGAAATTTATGTTTCTTGGAGCTCATGGCTTCTCTCTTGGCTTGTGGAAGGCTATTTCCATTCTCTTGGTGAGAGACTAAACACACTTAGGCATCATGTTTACATGGTGATTACTCATATTTTTCATGCATTACATCCCTTCATTCCAGCTGGCACTCATGTATAGGGAAGTGCCATGCCCGAAGTAGATCAGTCCACAAAGGGGAGCAAGCCCAAAGCTTTGCGGAAAGCTTCGAACTTCTCACGAGGAAGCGCCTTTGTGAAAAGATCGACGAGGTTGTCCTGTGTTGGAACATAGGCCAAGCTGATCTCTCCTGCTGAGAGTCTCTCCCTGACATAGTGATAATGCACCTCAATGTGCTTTGTGCGAGCATGAAAAACTGGGTTTCTCGCAACTGCCAATGCACTTTGACTGTCAGTGAAGATAGAGGTGGCAGACTCCTGTCCAACACCCAAGTCAGCCCATAAGCCGTCTGAGCCACACACACTCAACCGTAGCTGTGAAAGCTGCCCTGTACTCAGCTTCACAACTAGAAGTGGCCACAGTAGGTTGCTTCTTGCTCAACCAAGATATGCATGAGCTACCGAGCATGTAACAAAAACCACTTGTGGACACTCTTGTGTCATAGCAACCAGCCCAATCTGAGTCCGAAAAAGCATGTAAATCTGGCGGCAACGATCTCCCCTTGGGATAAAACAACCCAAGATGTATGGTGCCACTCAAGTAGCGAAAGATGCGTTTAACTGCCTTCCAATGCTGAGACCCTGGGCTATGCATAAACCTGCTCACCTGTGAGACTGCAAACTGAATGTCCGACCTCGTAATGCATACATAAATGAGGCAACCAACAGCTGTCTGATAGAGTGTGACATCAAAGTGATCTCCAGCATCATGAAGACTCAACTTCAAAGTAGCAATAGGCTTGCAGTCTTAAAGGCCAAATCTCTGCAACAATGTCTCAATATACTTTGTCTGACACAAAGCAATACCTCCATCACACTGCTTAAATTGTATCCCCAAATAATGATACAAATGCCCCAAATCTGACATCTCAAAAGAGGCATTCAAGTCAGCCTTAAAATCAGCAATATGACTCTCATTTGGTCCTGTGAGCAGCATGTCATTGACATAGAGAGCAATGATTAGATGTACATCATCCACACGTTTAACATACAAAGTGCTTTCTGTTGGACTATTCTGAAAACCATGTGCAGTCAAATATGCATGTATCTTTTCATACCAAGCTCGTGGAGCTTGCTTTAAACCATATAAAGCCTTTTTCAACCTGCACACTTTGTTTTCCTGCCCTCTTTGAACAAAACCACGAGGCTGCGATACATACACCTCCTCATGCAAATCTCCATTCAAGAATGCAGTCTTTATGTCCAACTGGTGTACATTCCAACCATTATGAGCTGCCAATGCACAAATGCTACAAATGGTAGTCATACGACAAGTGGGAGCAAAGGTCTCATCAAAATCAATGCCCTTTTCTTGAGCATAACCCTTTGCAACAAGTCTAGCCTTATAGCGATCAACACTGCCATCTGGCTTTCGTTTCAACTTAAAAACCCACTTACATCCAATGGCCTTTTTACCAATAGGCAAATCACACAAAGACCATGTACCATTCTTCATTATAGCATCATATTCACTTTGCATTGCAGCCAATTTTTTGAATTTTGTGCCTCATCAAATGAAAGAGGTTCTTCCTCTTCACACATACTAGACACAGCCAAAGCATAACAATCTGATGTATAAGAGGCATGCTGAAAACCTGAACGAGTACGACTAGTCATAGGTGCATCAATCTTACTATCACGCAAGGTTTGCACCAGCCATTTTGGCATACCTCTAGCCTGCTCATTTTCAGCCCTATCCTCATGAATTACATCATGTAAATCTGCATCAGAAATAGGCTGATCTATGATGTAGTTTGAAATCTGCATAGGCTGAATATTTGCCTCATTAGGACTTACATTTGAATTCCCACCTGTAAAGAGAGGCAACAACGTATCAAATACATCCCGTGAGCTCACACCTGTCTCTTTGGTACATGATAACAAAGGTTGCACAGCATCTTCCACAAAAATAACATCTCGACTAATCGAGATACGCTTTGACTGTGGATGATACAATCTGTAATCCTTGCTCTCAGCACTGTAACCAACAAAAATGCATTTGATAGCCTTATCATCCAATTTTCTGCGTTGTTGCATAGGCACTAAAGCATAGGCCAAGCAACCAAAGACACGCAAGTGACCAATAGAAGGCTTCCTGCCATGCCAAGCTTCGTATGGAGTAATAGACTGCAAGGCCTTAGTGGGACACCTGTTGAGTACATATGCAGCACACATGACAGCCTCAAGCCAAAATGCATGTGGCAAAGCTTGGCTCTTGACCATACATCGTGCCTGTTGGATATATCACCCAAATCCATTCAATGGTTGAAAGGGGCTATATAACCTTGACTTCTTTACTCAAGCCACATCCTCAAAAGGGCGCCTACATCAAAAATAGCCTAGAGGGAATATTGCTCATTTATGGCATACCCACATGGGGGAGATGGCATACCCACATGGGGGAGATGGCCTCTTATGCTTGTAAGACATCATAGGTGATGTCATGTGGTCATGTACTACTTGCCTATATAAGAGGCTTTTGCTAATGAAGAAGCAACTCATGTATTTCCATGATAATGCCCAAGCTATGTCTCATTAGTGTCTTCTAATCCACTCTTAATCATGGTTCTAATCATGACCTAACCATGACTATAACCATGTTTGATCCTCCTTAGTTTTGTTAATCCACTCCTAATACCAACATTTGGTATCAGAGCCACGTTAATACAACCTCATCCCTCTCATTTGCCTCATCATTAGTGTTTAATTAGCTTAATCATAAGCTTATCCCTTCCTATTTCATAGCCTGAAATATAGGGCTGCCTTGGAGCATCCACAGCTCACAGTCGCCTCCACGAACTCGTACGGGATTCAAACCGTGCATTCTCAACATCATAAAGAAGCTGCAGCTCGGTGGAATTAGGCGGATTTTGCGCAGAGACGCCAGCATTGCAGACGAAACCGGCGCCAGTTTTTTTGGGGGAAATCAGTCCACCGATTGAACCAGTAGAAGATTCTCTAATTCGCCTTGGCTTTGGGGGTTTTCAATAGCTGCAAACACGCCTGTGCAGTCAATTTCTTGAATGGTTTAGTGGTTTGGTGGCTTCAGGTCTGACATAATCTCAGAAAGCTCATTTGGTAACAGTTAAAGCATGAATGATTAACTCACTTAATCACTAGTAATTAGTGCTTAATCTGGCCTCAAGTCATTGCTATTGAAGGTGCTAAAGGCATTTGGTGTTTAGACTTAGGCTTCTATCTCATTCAAGTACTCCAAGTGACCCAATTTTTGGAAGTTGTTTTGAAAGCATTATCACATTGGTCACCATATACTTGATGATATTACTATATTGTGATGATGATATTGTTTACATCATTTTTTGAATCACAATGACTGAACCATCTGATGCTGAATCATCAAATATTCAACATTTGAGGCCTAAGAAGAAAAGCAAAAAGCCGAAGAGACGGGTAAGAAACAATGTCTACAACTCAAGAGCAAACAATGTTTTAGGAGGGCATGATTGGTCTGAATTTTTCATAAATAACCTCCATCTATTTGGTGAAGGTATCTAATCTTGTAAAAGCATTAGACACTGCCCTTGAGGGATACTCAAGTGGTAAGACCTTGCTTTATCATCATGTCTACATCCTCATTTCATGTTGATAAGTTTAATGGGATAGGCTTTCATACCTGGCAAGTTAGAGTAAGATTTATTCTCATGAAGAAAGGTCTGTGGGGAGTTGCTAGTGGAAAGGAGAAAAAACCTACCACTAGAGATGGTGAACAAGGATGGTTACCTAGGGATGAGAAAGCTTTTGCCATAATTGCATTAGGTCTAAGTGACAACTACATACATCATATCTCTAATGCAAACAACTCAGCTGAAGCATGGGAAATCTTAGAGAAATTATTTGGGGCAAAAGGGAAGCATTCCAAGATAGGGCTGAAAATCCAATTCTTTAAACTCGAAAAGAAAGCTTCTGAGTCTTTACCTACTCATCTTAATTATATGAAAAGCCTAATGTCACAACTTGCAACAATAGGAGCACCAATAGATGAGGAAGATGCCATTGCAGTTTTATTGAAAAGCATGCCTTATGATGAATATGGGCACTTAGTGTCAACTCTCATGAATCTTCCGGATCCTACTTTAGATGCCATTGAAGCTGCACTCCTTGAGGAGTACAAGAAGAAGCAAGAGAATATAGGGATAATGGAAGGGGCATACTTCTCCAACAACAAGTCACACTTCAAGAAGAAGAACTTCATCGACACAAAAGGAAAGAAGAAGACTTGTGGATTCTGCGGCAAGGACAATCATATTGAAGAAAATTGTTTCTTCAAACAAAAGGCACAAAAGGCATTTCTCGCAAGTCAAGACAAAGAAGAGCTACAAGAAGAGGCCTCCGAAGAGGCCAATTTTATCGAAGAAGATTGGGCCTTTTGAGTAAAATCAAGGGATAGCCCATACCATGTTTAAAAACCTCTCCATCCTAAACATAACTATCTCATTGTAAGCTTTACTATGGTATTCTAGCGTCATCCATCATTGCTAGCATTGTAAACCTAACTGGAATAAGACCTACGGGCACCAGCATGGTCATCATAACTAGTTTTTGTATGTTGTAACTAGAACCTAGAATTGCCATCATAAAGGTAGCATTGTCATGGATTTGGTTGAAGGAGGGTTTGTTGGATATATCACCCAAATCCATTCAATGGTTGAAAGGGGCTATATAACCTTGACTTCTTTACTCAAGCCACATCCTCAAAAGGGCACCTACATCAAAAATAGCCTAGAGGGAATATTGCTCATTTATGGCATACCCACATGGGGGAGATGGCATACCCACATGGGGGAGATGGCCTCTTATGCTTGTAAGACATCATAGGTGATGTCATGTGGTCATGTACTACTTGCCTATATAAGAGGCTTTTGCTAATGAAGAAGCAACTCGTGTATTTCCATGATAATGCCCAAGCTATGTCTCATTAGTGTCTTCTAATCCACTCTTAATCATGATTCTAATCATGACCTAACCATGACTATAACCATGTTTGATCCTCCTTAGTTTTGTTAATCCACTCCTAATACCAACAGTGCCATCTCCATAAGTGACCTGTTTTTTCTCTCAGCAACACCATTTTGCTGAGGGGTATATGGCACTGTACATTGGTGTTTTATCCCATGACTAGCCAGAAATGCATCAAACTCTTTAGACATGTACTCCCCCCCTCGATCAGAACGGAGGGTGCCCACAGTACAATTGGATACATTTTCAACCATAAGAAAAAACTGTTTGAAGCACAAAAACACTTCGGACTTTGCCTTCAGTGGATATACCCATGCATGCCTTGAGTAATCATCAATGAAAGTCACGAAGTACAAGTGTTTACCAAATGACGGAGTTTGCATAGGCCCACATACATCACTATGTACAAGTTGCAATTTACGAGTGGCCCGCACAGAACCATCCTTTGGAAACGTAGAACGCTGCATTTTGCCCAAAATGCAGCCTTCACAAACATGTTTTAATGGTGCCTCAAGAGGGGGCAATGAAGCAACCATATCAAATTTCTACAAACGCAGCAAACTAGCAAAGTTCAAATGACCAAAACGAGCATGCCATAGTTTTGCATCTGAAACTGCCTTTTCATCAGAAACTGCATTTGCTGAATCTTCCACACACTTGTCATAAGAATTGAGCCTATACAGCCCACAAAACAAGGTGCCAGATACAATAATCGTATCACCAGAAGTCAAATCATGAACAGTACATCAAATTTGACTACAAGTCCAAGTCTAGCAAGCGCAGAGACAGACAATAGATTCTTCTTTATCCCTGGCACATACAAAGCATCTGAAAGTGTGAAAGCGCTGCCATTTGCAGCAGTAAGCATAATTTTACCAATGCCCTTCACTGGGTAAGAAGCATTATTGGCACATGTGACAGTATTCCCATTAGGGACAGCCTCAAGAGAAGTGAACATATCACGATACGAGGTAATGTGCTTTGTAGCACCACTGTCAAAATACCATACATGAGAGTTAACAGAAACTGCCAAACATGCATCATGTACAGATGGGTCATACTATACACGCTAAACGCCCATTCTGTATCTTGCACAACATTTGCAGAATCTGCATTTGTAGAAGCATCCGCTATTGTGGCTGCATTTGACTCTTTCTTCTTTGCCTCTTTAGCCTTTAGCTTAGGGCAATTCTTAATGACATGATCATTTGCCTTACAATAGTTGCACCTGGTCTTTTTCTTGCCTTTATCAAGAGCCTTCTCAAACTTATTGTTGCTACCTGTGGAAGGAGAAGAAGTTGCAGACCTACTAATAGGAGAAGAAACAGTGGAAGGGACTGCCTTACCACTTCTTCTCTGTTGGGCAGCAATAAATGCTTAATCAACTGCACGCTGCCTGGCCCTGTTTTGCCTGGACTGCGCTTCTTGCAAGAGCTTGTTGACTAAAGTATCATACTTGACAGCATCAGGTCTGTCCTCATTAAGAAGTCTCCACGTGGAAGCAAAAGTTTGATATGTCTCAGGTAAAGCATCAAGAACAGTCTGCATAAGAGAATGATTAGGAATAATCTCACCTGTAGAAATCAAATGTTCTTTGAGATCTTTAATCTCAGCAAGAAAAACATTCATGTCATCATCTTCCTGCATAATCTTCAATTCTAGCTCTTTACGCAGGTAAGCGATTTTCGCCTCGTTACGACCTGCATACAAACCAGCTAGAATATCCCAAGCCTATTTTGCTATTTTAGCTGAATGAATATGTGGGGTGATGTTACGTTTGATAGAAAGTGCAATCAAGGCATGAGCCTGCGCATCTTTACCATCCCAACGAGCTTGTTCAGCAGTGGGTAAAACAGCAGCAACAGTGGAGCTGCTAGAACCTGCAACATCCTCAACAGATCCTACATCCACAGAACCTGGACGTACATCCATACCCTGCACAATGTTCCACACTCCTTTTGCAACCAAAACATGCTACATCATGTATGCCCAAAGTGGGTAGTTGCTGTCTCCATCCAGTTTGTCTTCAGCAGACAACATGCGAAATACATCATTATTGTTATCAGCCATGGCCACTGACTGAAACTGATGCAAAAGCTACCTGTAATGAAGCAAAGACTGAACAGAAAACAACTCGTGCTATGTAGCACGGGCCACAATAGAATATGTATGCCTGTTTTGCAGAAAACTGCACTGTCAAAATTTCTACAAAAAAATGACGAAAACACCTGTGCAGAACTTGAAATGCAAAAACGGAGCCCGAAACGACCTCTGATGCAAATTCTGAGAACGCAGAGCCCTACGGGATAATTTGCAGAGTATAAGGACCTGTAAGCGCTCGTGAAAGCTCACCTCAATCGGAGAATGTGAGTCGGAGGGTGCTGGCGGTGTAGCCCTGGGAGCCGATGCCTGCTCTGATACCAATTGTTGGAATTAGGGTTGCAGGAAAGCACACAAAGCTTGGAGAAGAAGAAGCAAGAATGCACACAACACAAAGTGTATTAGATTGTGTCAATGTACAAAAGATAAGTTAGCCCTAGAAGGATGGGCGTATATACAAGCCGAGGAAAAAACCTCCTAAAGAGGGAAAAAGTGCCCCAGCGGTCCTAAGTGTGTTCACACACATCACTGCCTATATATATATATGGCAATAGCCATAGCTAAGAGGTCTCAGACCAATTCAAACTGACGATGACGAATTTTGGAAAAGACTCCAGATTTGCTGTGTTTCATTCGCTGGCTTTATACACTTCTTCTCCTTTAAATTGGGCTAAATCCTTTGAGAGCTAGCTTAGAAATGATGTTTGAAAAGTGTGGCTAAGAGGGTTTTGCAAGATATTTTGTGTGGGTGGAGAACTAATCCAAAAACCAGCAGGGGGTAGAAGTGTGTTTTTGCAAGGAAGAGGAAAATTGATAAAATGGATAAGGTATGCATTGATGAGCAAAGATTAAGCATGAATCACTGAGAAGCATGGCTTTGATACCATGCTGGTAATCACAAGTTCAACCATGGAGCTATGAAGGATGAAATATCTCCATGGTTGAGGAGGAAGAAGAAGAGAGAAAAGAGAGAGCAAGTTGGGCACAACACAAGTTAATTGTATTATGAGTGAGAATCAGATATGAGATATGAATGAACCACCATGTACAATACCCTTTTATAGGCATTAAACCCTATCTTTTGACTCTAACTAAGAGGTTGCTCACATTTAGAATATTCACACCAAGTTGGCCTATAAACCTAATGACCGGATGCCCGTATCCCCGATGTCACATGATATTTTGGTGTATTTCTAACAGTGGTGAGGTGTGCTCACTCTCAAATAAATGCATTACACGTAATCTCTCTCTCTCTCTCTCTCTCTCTCTCTCTCTCTCTCTCTCTCTCTCTCTCTCTCTCTCTCTCTCTCTCTCTCTCTAGTGCACGCACACACATACACACGTACATGCTCATACACATGTACACACCCGCACACATGCACTAATGTAAATGTACACTCTCTCTTCCCCCAAATTACACTCTCTCAACATAGAAGTTCTCTCTCTCTCTCTCTCTCTCTCTCTCACACACACACACACACACAAATGTGAAAATATATATTATGTATAAATTCATGTTTTATTATATTTAGATATATACCTATACATACATACATGTGTGTATTTATAACTATAAATAAATTTATATATACACATATAATTTCAATGTAACAAACCTATTTTCCACTAGCACATGTACATATTGGGGTTGAGGTACATAATCTTGGGCATGGGCTAGGGTGGACCTATTTTAGATGGGAAAGTGGCTATATCGTATTTGTACCTTTTTGATACATATTATGATCTTTTGACTATTATGTCATTTCTTGGAGCTCATGCTTCTAAGGGTGATTCATGGCAATCTTTCTATGTCTAGGTGGCTACTCTCTATGAAGAGCAACATATGTGTGTACTCTATGCTAATGAATGCAACCCTAGATTTTCTTTATTGCATTGGCATCAGAGCACTTTGCTTTAATCTTGATGCTTTGATTAGAGAGTGATTAAGACTTAATTATTTTTAAATTGAGTTTTATACAATTTTTAAGATTTTATTTTTTTATTTTGAGATGATTAATAGTGAGGTCAATGATTAATTATTTTTGAGTTTGCTAATCATCATTTTTTAAAATCCTAATCTACATAATTTCTTGATTAGTGTTTCTTGAATTTTTGCATTTTTGATTTTCTTGAAAATTTCCTTGATTTGCTCAAAATCTTAAAATCTTTCAAAATTAGATGTTCTTTCACTAAACCTACTAGTCCTTCTCTATCCTTGCTTAGATCCTTAGGATTATGTGCACTTTAAAGAGAGATTTGAGGTTTTATGCAAGTTTTGGTGAAAATAATGATACAGATTTCAGAACTATTGTAGATATTATTCAAAGATTGTTGTGTAATATTGTTGTGCATAGTTCAAATTTGTTACAAATTGATTGGCGTAGAGTTATAAATCTTGGTGCAGTTTTTGTTCAAGAAAGTGTGTAGATTCAAGATTACAGTTTTGTTAAGGATTTTACGTAGATTACTATGCAATTGGCAATTCAGTTGTTTTGCAGGTTTAGATAGTTTACTTTGTGGAGACAAATTTCAAGAATCTTGTAGAATTTTCAAAGTTCGTAAAGATCATTGTGTCGAATCAAATCTTGGTAATAGTGAGTGATTCTTGATCCAACCTTTCATTATTTCTTGCTAGAATATGGTTCCTTTAAGAGAAATTGTTATAAACTTCAAGAAAACAATGAATATTGCTAAAAATTTATGTAAAAAAACTCTTAAGATTATTGAATCTTGGTGACATTAGTGGAAGATTATGCCAATAGTTTGTTGATTAAGTACCATTAAGATAATTTCTTGATCAAGAGAATGATCAATAATAAAAATTAGTGCTAATCTTATGATTAATAATTAATCTTAGTGAAACTTGACAAATCAAAGTAGTTTGGATAGCTTATTAATCTCAAGAAAGACATTATCAACAACTTATTAGTGAAGACCTTGTGATTCGCACACTTGACTAACCTTGATAAATATTGAAAAAATAAAAGAAACACATCATGAAGTACTAACAACAAATTAAGAGTGTAATATTGAGTTTGCAGAAATCTTGACATAGAACTATAAAGTTTGTAAAGACAAGTGTATAGAGGTCAAGATTTTGGTGCAGTTAACAAGATTCATCAAGGTTTTATGTAACTTGTAACACCCTATTAGGTAGTACTAGTGCACAACTAGTGTGCTGCTTAGTGATTTCATTAGATGTCACAATAGAGAAATTAAGAGATCAATTTGGGAGCATTGGTCAAGTTCCAAGGATCAAACAGAAACATGGTTTGCTTTTCAGCAAAATTCTGAATGTGAGTAAACACTTCACTTTTCTCTTTTATGAAATAGACCCACGCTTGCCTTGTGTGGTCACAATAATGAAAGATACATATAGTAATGATATCCTCCCATTGATGCCATCTTTGTCGGCCCCCCATACATATGATGAGTGCACCACATTGAGTGCTCTTTTACTTACATTCTTGTAATGTGGAAATACATTCTTTGTTTGCTTTCTAAGTTGACATGCTTCACATAATTTATATATTCCATTCATCTTAAAATTTGGCAAACATGTAATAATTTCTAAATTCTACATAGAGCTTGTAACAATTTTTGAATTTTGCATACACTTTAATCATTGCTCATTCACATGACCAATACATTTATGCCAAATATCTATATTGGTAAACATGTAATAATTTCTAAATTCTACGTAGAACTTGTAACAATTTTTGAATTCTACATACACTTTAATCGTTGCTCATTCACATGACCAATACATTTATGCCAAATATCTACATTTGGCAAACATGTAATAATTTCTAAATTCTACATAGAACTTGTAACAATTTTTGAATTCTGCATACACTTTAATCGTTGCTCACACATGACCAATACATTTATGCCAAATATCTATATTGGTTGCAATACATGTACCTTATGCAAACATAGCAGCTATTACTTTAGGCATGCTTACATCCAAAGTAAACAATCTACCCACTCTTTTGCCCTTTACAACCAAATGACATTTATTATTGAAGCTTTTCGACATAACAGCCTGTAAACCCTACTAAATCATCTACCTAATAGAAACAAAATTATTTTTTACGGTAGTCACATGAAGTACATCAACCAAGTAGCTCATCTTGCTATCTTGGTATAGCCAATGGCACATTCCCAATGTTAGCAAGCAATAGGATAAGCTATGTCATCCCTGTCGTTACATAACCTAGTTTTTCTCATTTTTTTACATCTCTAAACTACTCACTATGACATTATGTGGTTAGAGGCCCCCAAATCCACATATCATACATCATCACCATTTGTGGATACATCTATAGCCACTAAATTCAACATGTGCTGCATAACAAATAAATACTTATGTCTATCTTTAGTCTCCTTGCTTTGAAGAAGCATAATTATTTTGCTATAACCTGCCACTTTTTATGTCACTTTGCTCCTTATATGACATTTTGCTGTACAGTGACAGTTTGCCATAATAAAAGTAATCCTTTGAACCTAATCCCAATTGCTATCTTTGTCAATTACCTCAACCTCTGGCTCCCCTTGCCTTGAGACTAGTCTCTTCCACTTGTGTATGTATGCTACTTTGTTGTGAATCATTGGACTGTTACTGCTATCCATAATTCTAATTTCTAAAATGGCCACCACCTTGGCCTCGAACCACCATGATCTCTACCTCTACTTAAATTTGAGTAGACGGCCTATTTTGAAGTGTTTTTACTTTGGAAGGAAGATTCTTTACCCAAATACTTATTTTCTATGATTAACTTAGATACCAAATCTTGAAAGTTGGAAACACACTCTTTTATAGCAATAGAGGTCTTGAATGGCTTGTATTCTTTGCCAAGCCTATTCAAACCGACACTCACCAAGTCATCGCATTCCACTAAGATATTAATAGATCCAAGGGATTCAAAAATCCCCTTAATCTTTAATGCATACTCATTGTTGATGGGGACATGATCTTCTTCTCCATTGTATGCAGCTCACCAGGTTTTGCCATGCAATTGTTGGAGTGTTGGCATTTTGTATAAGCCCTATCATAGTGTCTATCACATTGTGAGACTGAAAGCTAATACATGACTTTCCTTGCACCTTGGTTCTAGTCTTTGAATGCCTTTATCTCTACTAGAGTAATGTTCTCTTTAAGCAATTCTAGGGCTCCTCATTCTCCTTCAACATAGTCCCAAATTCCTTTTTCCATTAGGAAATTGGTCATTCCAAACTTCAATGCATGGAAGTTATTCTTATTAAGCTTCTCATTGATAATTTGATTGATGTTGTCATACATCTTTGATTGATGTTGTCATACATCTTTGATTACAAAACTAGAAATCTACAAACATATGATTTCTATATGCAACCTACAATATAGCAATATCTGTTGTAACTCCTATAGCGGTTCTTTTGCACAATTTATATGTCATAGCACGTGACCATAGTACATGTATATACACCTAAAATTAGAAATACATGTGCAATCACTCTTTGGACATCCAAAATGCATTGTTGCACTACAATAACCTGAGTTTGGATAAAGACAGATCCAAATTGAAACTTCCTAAAAGTGCTCGAAACAACCTTGAAGTGGCTGAACAAAGGCAAAAATGTGTATGCGTAACATGAATCTAGCCACAAAATTATAGTACAAATATTGTGCAACACCATACAAGTTCATCCACACCTCTACGAACACAATCAAAGATATGTAGCTCCCAGAGCTACCAAGAGGATGTCATATCAAAATAAGAAGGGAAAGAGATGATGATGCTCTTACCTATGTTCCGCTTCCTTTACCTTCTTGCAACTTCCTTTGCCTTCTTACAAGTTCCTTTGCTTGCTGGTCATCTTTTTAGCTTGAACCAAACTCTAATACCATGAAAGGATTGGGGGAGGGGAGAGAGCTTGAGCTCTTACAAGCATACACACACTCTCACAATAACAGATAAGACACATAAATATGGAAGGTTGAAATTTTCTTCTCTTTGTTACTCTCAAAAGAGGTCTACAAAAGATAAGTGCAAACCAACATAAGTACTAGAGTACTATGTACAAGCGGTCCATAATGTAAACACACTAAGTACATGAGTTGGCAAGATAAGTATGCTATGACTCAATTGGACTAGGTAGGTGTAGTCTAATTGTAGAATCACTAGCAAAGATCTATCATGTTAGCTACCAAATGTGCTAGTGTTGTAAAGATGGAATGGTCACCTAGGCATGTCATGAGTGTAGATTGTGTTGAGCTTGAAGTTACCACACATGGAGTAATATTAGCTAATGTGGTTAACATAACCCCTTCCCTAATCATGGTTTTGTCCTCAAAATTGGTAGTGAAGCTCCATGGGAGGTTAGTGGTAGAAGCCACTAAAGTTCTAGTAGAAGGCAATCTCTCTAATATAATTACATTATATTTGCTAATATGCAGAGTCTATCCTTAAGACTAAGGTCACAACAAAGAAAGGTGAGAGACGGAGAGTGGTTATCACTTATTAGTGCAAATTAATTGTATTTTTTAGACACTTTTCTATTATAAATTTCTCTAATAATTACATCATGTTTGCTAATGTGCGGAGTCATTTCTCTAATAATTACATCATGTTTGCTAATATGCGGAGTCTATCCTTGAGAGTAGGGTCATATGTGTGATATATGTGCCAAGATCATACGTGAGGATAATGGCACGTAAAGTAGAATAAATGTAATAAGATCATAAATGTAAAAATAAAATTAGTATTTGTTTTTTTCTTTTTCAAAGGAGCTTGAAGATGGTTATTTAGGAGCTCTATATACCTAAGCTTGAACCAAGTTCGTTGGCTTCAAATTTTGGGTGTAACATGTGCATCTCATTGTAATTGTTCGCGAACAAGGGCTAGCATTCGAAAATAAATTTATGCTAATTTAATGGAGTACTTCAATGTAAATGAAATCGAAACATTTGGAAGAGTTGAAGATGAGGAGCATATAAATTTTATGCTGGAATCCACTTGGATTCGGGTAACAGAGCAACTCCTACTGCACGGTTCTCCAAGAACCTATCAATGAACATCGGAATGTTTGGGCACATAGAGATATGGTAGGATGTCATATTTCTTTTGATTTAAATGAGCCACCTATAGATGAGATTGATCGTGTTGATAATTTTCAACCTATTTTCTATTCTTTTGTAGCGATGTGAAAGATATTAAATCTGGATGTCATTCTATAAGGTGTGTGTTTTCATTTTCTCATAATATTAAGCACCCGACAACCATGGTGTTATGTTCCAGAGATTGTACTCATAATATTAAGCACCCGACAACCATGGTGTTATGTTCCAGAGATTGTACTCTTCACTTCTTAGCCTTGCTCAAGTGCTATTTTTATGGGACACTAATTTGGAAATGTGAAAGCTTCGATAATATAAACATTGTTGTGGCAAGTAGGAACATCTCTTTACTGCCTTTGGAAAATCCTCCTCCTACATTAATTGATCTGTTACTTCATAATGATAATGTAAGTAAGGAATACAAGAATAATATATGCTCTTATAATAATGCCTTAGCATTTGTTTCATTAGGTGCTCACTTGGATAATCAGTTTACTAGAGGGAGGTGTATTTAATTTTTGAATCCATGGTACTACCTATCATCGCGTTGGCTCTGTAATACCTCATGAAACATGAGATGCAGCTCCTCAATTTTTCCAATTGTATGTTTATGATACGGAACATAAATTGAAGAATAGACATTATGGGATGCCTTCTTTACATCATAATGTGCTTGAAAGGTTATAAACAATAATGTATGAACACAGTCCATATGCCGATGCATTTTGTACAATGAGAGAAATGCTACAGTAGTCCAATCCACATGTAGATTTGCGAATGCTCATTATTAGTGAAGCTCGATCAACCTCAATGCAATACTTGGTTCCTACGAGTAGTGAGGTAGCTGGCCAAGTCAAGGGGATGATTTTCATGTGGGTCATAGAGATATTCAAATAATGTCTTGCACAAGTGCTATAAAAAGAATATCTAACCTGCATCGTTCATATATGCCTCTATTATGTGTCCTTTTGTTTCCTCAAGGAGAGGATGGTTGGCATGTTGGAATTCCACTCTATGGTAGGAATAGACAAGGTTCAAATGAGGAGACAAAGATTGTAATTCAACGGCAATATTATGCATATAGATTTCAAAGAAGAGAAGATACAAATCCTTGCCTTCTACGCAGTGGTCGACTTTTGCAACAGCACATTGTTGATGCATATAACAGCATGGAGGAATCAAGATTAGTATGGATACACAATAACTAGAAAGCATTGCGTATTGAAGTATACCAAGGACTTATATATATGGTTAATGTCTGTGAGATGGGGTCAATAGAGTCTCTAGGGGCATTTTTGGATGAAGGATAGTTCTATCATTTATATATATTGGGGGGCCTTGATATATGGATCAATTGTATCAGCATTCAATGGCAATTGTTTAGGAATATAGGTAAACTTGACCTCTTTATTACCTTTACTTGTAATCCAAAGTGGGATAAAATAAGCAATGCTTTATTGTCACAGGTGTAGGCTACCCAAGGTCGACCTAACTTGACGACACGGGTCTTCTATGAGAAGCCTAAGAGTATGTTGCACTTATTGGTGAAAAAAGAATTATTTGGAAGGATAGTGAGATTTGTTTCTGCTATTGAATTTCAAAAAAGAGGCTTGCCACATGCACATACATTATTGATATTGGAGGGTATATGTAAACCTATTGAGATTGCTGACAAGTTGGTATATGCTGAACTTCTAGATAAGGTGATGTTTCCTGAGTTGCACAAGATAATCAGTCATTGTAATGTTCATGGAACATACAGGGAACTCAATATGCACTCTCCTTACATGGTTAACATGAGTTGCAAACATCGTTATCCTTGCAAGTTTTATGAGACTACTATTGTTGATGACAATGGGTATCCAACTTACATGCAGTAGTGAGATGATGGTAGTTTCATCCAAGTAAAGGATTATAGGGTGGATAGTCAAAGGGTTGTTCCATATAACCCCTTTCTCTCTATGAGATACGAAGCCCATATTAACATAGAGGTATGCTCTACCATTACAGCAGTGAAATATTTGTATAAGTATGTATATAAGGGACATGATAAAGCTACTACAGAGTTGTAAGGTACACATAGGGTTATTGATGAGGTTAGTCAATATTTGGATGCACAGTATAAGTCTAGATTAGAGACAAGTTGGCACTTATACCAGTATAATTTGCATGATGAAAAGCCTAAGAGTATGTTGCACTTATTGGTAAAAAAAGCATTATTTGAAAGGATAGTGAGATTTGTTTCTGCTATTCCGGGTCTACTATGATGAGAAGCCTAAGAGTATGTTGCACTTATTGGTGAAAAAAGCATTATTTGGAAGGATAGTGAGATTTGTTTCTGCTATTGAATTTCAAAAAAGAGGCTTGCCACATGCACTTATATTATTGATATTGGAGAGTACATGTAAACCTATTGAGATTGCTCACTATGATAAGTTGGTATGTGCTGAACTTCTAGATAAGGTGATGTTTCTTGAGTTGCACAAGATAATCAGTCGTTGTAATGTTCATGAACCATGTAGGGAACTAAATATGTACTCTCCTTGCATGGTTAATAGGAGTTGCAAACATTGTTATCCTCGCAAGTTTTATGAGACTACTATTGTGTTGATGACAATGGGTATCCAACTTACATGCGATGAGATGATGGTAGGTTCATCCAAGTAAAGGATCATAGAGTGGATAGTCAATGGGTTGTTTCATATAACCCCTTTCTCTCTATGAGATACAAAGCCCATATTAACATAGAGGTATGCTCTACCATTTTACAGCAGTGAAATATTTATATAAGTATGTACATAAGGGGCATGATAAAGCTACTATAGATTGCAAGATACACATAGGGTTATTGATGAGGTTAGTCAATATCTAGATGCACAGTACATGTCTGGATCAGAGACAAGTTAGCACTTATACCAGTATGATTTGCATATTGAAAATCCAGATATGCAAAGGTTGCATGTTCATCTTTCCTTATAAAATTATGTTATATTCAATGATCATGATGATTTGCGCGATGTAATTAGTTATGATAGAAACCAAAGAACTACTCTCAATGAATGGTTCAGAGCTAATCAATTGCATGCAGATGTAAATAGCTTGCTATATGTTGATTTCCCTTGCAAGTGGGTATGGAATACAACTCTTCAATCATGGACTAAAAGAAAAAGGGGAAATATGATTGGATGTATGTATACTGTTAGCCCGAGTGCAAGTGAGCAATACTATCTATGCATGCTACTCGCAACAGTGTGTAAAGGCTACAAATCTTTTGAGGAAGTCCAAACAGTGAATGGACAATTGTATCCCTATTTTAAGGTTGCATGTGAAGTGAGAGAAATACTGGAGAGTGATGATGAGTGGTATATGTGTCTTCAAGAAGCTGCATTTCAGAAAATAGGATTCTAGCTACGTCAACTTTTTGTCATCATTCTAGTTTTTTGTGAGCCTATATCTCCCGGACAGCTTTGGGTCAAATTTTGTACCAAAATTTTAGATGATTTTTTCCATGGCTTGTAGAGAAGGTGTTCTGATGTTGGTGTTTGTTAATTTATAGCTAAGAATCGAGCTCTGTTACACATGAAGACCTATTACAACAATATGGAAACATCTACATGATTTTGAAGGGTTGCCTCTTCCTGATAGATCAACTATTGCTACTATCAACAATGGGTTGTTGATGGAAGAGATGATGTTTGATGCTGTTCTAACAGGTTGATTTGGCTCTTTCCATGGAAAGGAGTCTTAATAGTTGTCAATCAAGAGAATTTCATACCATCCTTGAGGGTTTTAATTTGAACAATGATGGTGTTTTTTTCCTCGATGGACCAGGCGGATCAAGCAAAACATATCTTTATAATGCCTTGCTATGTTGATTACGTGGAGAGAATCAAGTTGCTTTGGCATGTGTATCTTCAGGAATAGCTGCATTGTTACTTTCAAATAGACGCACTACACACTCACGTTTTAAAATCCCATTAGTTTTGAATGCTTTTAGCACATGTAGTATTAAAGCTAATAGCCCATTGGCCAAGATGTTGAAGCTTGCAAGATTGATCATTTGGGATGAGGTTCCAATGATGCATAGGTATGCATATGAAGCATTGGACAGGACATTAAAAGATATCATGCAAAGTGACATAGTGTTTGGTGGCAAAATTATGCTCTGGTGGTGACTTTAGGCAAATCTTACATGTTGTTACAAAGGGATCGAGTGAGCATATTGTTGATGCAATGTTGTGCCGGTCATATATTTGGAGATATGTGAATATTTTAAAGCTCACCCAAAACATGCGGCTCATTCAAAGTGGTTATGATTGTACAGAACTAGAATTTGTCAATTGAACTTTACAAATTGGGGATGGCTCTATAGACCATCTAAAAAATCAAGGTGGAATGGTAATTCCACCATGAATGTTGATCCATGGGAACTCCTTACTGAGTTTGGTAGACTGGGTGTACATAGATCTTCAAAGAGTGGAGGATTATGCATGCTTCTTCAAAGACCATAAAATTAAGAGGTGGATGAGATTAATGAACTAGCCTTGACTGCATTACCTGGACTTGAAAGAGAATACCTCAGTGCAGATTCGATTGTTTCTTTTGAGAGTGACAGAATATTGTATGCAGTTAAGTACTTGAATAGTTTGAACATGGGTGTTGGTTACCCTCCTCACCACTTGCTTTTAAAGATGAATGCTCCTATCATGCTCCTCCGCAATTTGGATCCTCGACAGGGACTTTGTAACAATACCAACCTGATATGTAAGCAATTTCACTCAAAGGTGATAGAAGCTTGTCAAGTTGATGACCATGAGACCCAAAGTGGGCTTCAAATATAAGACCTTTTTCTCCTCTTCCCATGAGGACAAGAATACTCTTGCCCATCGGAGACAGGTCATGCCACTAGTTGGTTGAAAGGGAAAATGCCAATATGTTGAAATGCCACCAATTTTTTTTTACAAACGGATAGTGGGAAAGTTGATTGTTCAAAGTTGATTGTTCCCACTATCCATTTTACAAATGGATAGTGGGAAAGTTGATTGTTCAAAGCAAAATCCATGGGCCACCTAGAAGTGGTTGCAACCAAATGATTCGTGTGAACAAGCTCTCTTTGGCTGTGTGTAATTGCCGCAAATGGTTCACAATTATTTTAAGGCAACTCTGTGGTTGTTATTCTTTGAAGCGTGTGAACAAGGTTAGGAGTTTCATAAAACCCTTATTATATTCCTTAGAAAAAAAATATTAATATCGATTTTATACCTTAAAATGTAAAAAAGAAAAAACATTAGTTTGTTAACGACAAGGTCAAATTTTCATTTATTTATTTTTAGTTTCTACTGTTCCAAAATAGAATAAATGCCATTTTTTTTCAAGCAATGGTCCATGATGAGGGACCTCATTACTAGAAGAAAGTTCCAAAATCCCATTTGCAAATGAACTCTTGTCTTTTCTTTAATAAAAAATTATATATACAATAAACAATCCAATTACCTTGAGGCATTATGATCCCCAAAAAAATTACCTTAATTTTGTAGACTTATTTTCTTAGCATCTATAACTAACCTCGTTAATACCGACTAGGTACATCTCTAGATGGGGGGGACCATGGCGGGTGTAAGCCAAGTCCATGGTATGACCCATCACCTAGAGAACCCTCCCATAGGTTAACATAGTTTCACCCGCATGGCCTACCATAAGGCACTTTGACATCTTACTCGCTTGAACGGGCACTTATCTTTTATAAAATAGTGGTGGAACATAGAAATCAACCTCATCTTGAGTTGAATATCAAATAGGAAAAGTATAAGGACTTCACGTACATATTTACTTAAGACTAGTAGTAGAGGTGACTATTTTTAAGTTTGGTCGGCATAGTGTGAAATTAGTCACTTGTATATAATTCATTTTTTACACAAACCAATACAGATTCGTTCCCTTGCAATTCACTTGTGAGCTCTTCTCTTCTCTATTCTTGCTTGCATGTATGTTATTAAATCTTGCTTGCTTGATGGATGATACATGTTGGATAGTTTTGTTTATAAGTCTTCCTCTTGCATTAGCTTCTTCTTCTTCCCTCATCTATTGTAAGAGCTCACCATCACAAAGGCTATCTCTTTTGCCTCCATATAGGCATAGAGATCCCCATTGGCCAAAGGAGCTATGAGGACACAACGAGCAAGCTAGCATACCCACATTAGGAAGTTGCAATTATGGCTCTAAGAAGGCAGGGCCCTTAAAACATGATCCAACAAGGTTAAGACAAGCTCTTGACTTGAACAATCTTCTCTAGTTCAAACTCCTCCTTTCCCTGTAACTCCACATTAACTACATCATTTTGAAATATGAGGCACACAATGAGTTGGAGAATGAAGGGTAGTTTGATTTTTTGGGTACTATTTAGTTGAAACTAGAAATGGATTTCCACCTTGATTAATCATTCTAACCAAATACATCCATGGAGCAACAAAAGAGAAAGAGACAAGAGCTATGGAGGCTTGTGTTAATGATTTAATTTAGTAAAGGTTTGATTTTGTAATTATATTTGAAATGGAAAACCAGATTAAGGTAACATTAAGAAAGATTAAGAAACTTATGGGACAAATCATCATGTAGACTAGCATGCAATTAGCAAGAATCATACACAGCACACATAATGCCTAGTGGTTTAATCTGCCACTATGAGAATGGAAATAGCCTTCCGTATGCCAAAGTGTGGTAGCTCAAGGCTCCATGGTTCAAATGATCAAAAGATACAAGTGAGGGTTCATGTTCCCCTTTTATACTTGATGAGCCCAATGGCCATAATCCTAAACCCAACTATTAAAGTTGCTACTTTATTACAAACCATTCCTTCCAAAAGATTTTGTCCTCAACATCTATGATATGTACAATCATCGTATGCCACATATACATCAATTCCATTTGAGGGTGATAGGATGTAAATGGAGTGATTTGTGTACCCATGCTCTCATACAAAGATCTCCAAAAAGTCCCCATGAACTTGGTGTCTCTATCACACACTATGTTGAGTGGCAAACCATGCAACTTGAATACATGCTCCATGAATTGTTTGGCAATTTGAGATATCCATATGTGACCTTGGAATCAATGAAGTGGGTTGATTTGGTAAGGTGATCAACTACCACAAATATTTTATTCCACCCATGCTTAGTCTTGGGAAGACCCATAATGAAATCCATTGCTATGTGGGTCCACTTCCTATCCAAAATAGGTAGAGGATGAAGTAAACCACCAGGTAGTTGATTGGCTATCCTTGTTCCTTTGACATGAAGGACATTCCATCCACAAACTTCTATGCCTTTTCAAAAGAAACTTTTGTTCACTTTGTCATATGTTTTCAACACACCAAGATGACCCACAACCAAGTGGAGAAGAATGCATCTCATGAACTCGATCCTTGTACCATAAGAGGTTGTGAAGCTTGTAATGAGGAATATCTTCATGATTACCTATAAGTTTATATAAATGTGGATAGTAGCCTCATTTAGGAGGTATTCCTCTTGAATCCCCTTAATCCATTCACTATAAACCTCCATAATTGATGCCATAGTGCAAGCCCACATTCTTGACAATGCATCCACTACTACATTGACCTTGCTAAATGTGTATGATATCTCAAAATTATGACTTTGAAGAGTGACTTGCCACCTCATTTGCTTGGAAGAGAGGTTTGGTTGGGATAAGAAAAATTTTAGACTTTTGAGATATCATCTCGAATCACAATGTATCCATCATCATTATACTACCAGGATCAAATGGGAATTCATCATCCATTTTTATAAATGAATGGTCCTCTTTTGACTCCTCATCTAGTGTTACTTCATGGAAATATTCAAACTCTTCATGAGACTCCTTGTCATCCTTTCCTTTATCCATGAAGATCATAGTGGCCACAAACTTCTTAGCTTTACACACATGCCTGAGTGACCATCTCTCTTTGCATAAGCCTTTGTTTCTCAACTCATCAATCTTTGGGTCATCCATCCTTTGAGCCTTGTTGAAGATTTGAGGAGGCTTCTTATTGAAGTTGTTCTCTCTTTTTGCATCCAAGTGAGCTCCACTCTTGGGCTGTCCACACCCTCGTATATGGTTGGAAATCTAGGAATGGAAGATGGTGGTGTAGGAAGAGGATTTGTATTCATGTTGGAAGAAGTAGTAGGTGGCTTGTGTGAATCCTTCATGAGTGAGATAGGCTAAGATTTCCTATACTTTGGCTCATAAATATTCGCCAACCTCATAGCTTCCTTGAGAGTATTTGGCCTTTGAGCCGATATATCTGCCTTGATGAAGGAGTCCAACCCATGTATGATTTCTTCATCTTCATTTGCTCATTGAGCCCTTCCACATACATGGAAAGCTTCATGAAGCTCTTAGTATATTCTCTTACCACCAAGCCCTTTTGAGAAAGCTCATACCATTTCTCATGGTATCTATCAAGTATCAAAGGTGAGATAAAGGTCAAGTTCATCTCTCTTTTTAAATCCTCCCATGAGTGTAGTATATCCCCATGTTTAACCATATGTCTCCACCATTGGTGAGCATAATCATCAATGTGTAATAAAGCAAATTGCACTTTGTCTTGTCACTCTTGTGGTAAAGCTTCAAATAAGTATCTTTCTTGGTATTCCACTCCAACTCATGTAAAGCAAAACCATCACCATTGAATTTGGAGAGGGACATCTTGTCTTTGTTGATATCCTTGGAAGTGTTTGAAGAGGAATTCTCATGATGTGACTTTTTCTTTTACGATTGCATGTAGGAGTTGTCAAATTGAGCAAAGACTTTGTACTCCTTGAGATGAATGAAGATAACCCCATCGAACTATCACAAGATTCCACTTGTGTTTGTGCAAAAGACGTGTGATTCCAATCATGATCAACCCCATCCTTATCCCAATGCATCTCCTTATCTACTAGGATAGGCTGATTTGCTTTTGAAAAAGATGGTACTCTCTTATCCTCTTCAACTCCCTTTGAAGTTCGACTCATGGATTGAGAGGCACTTTTATGAGTGCTTCCCCGAAGCATTTTCTCTTCAAGCTCTTCCATTTTTTCCATAGTGCCGTGTTCCATCAATTCCTCCCCTTCCATATCCTATGTTGCCAATGATAGCTTTCTAGGTATACCTTTCGGCTAACCGGCTATAATAGGTCTACCTTTCAGCTTACAGGGCTAACTGGCCATACTAGAATTGTTTTGGCAATAGGATGATGTAGGGGTGTCAAATTCGGGTATTCTAGGGTTCTATGGGAAGGTTTTAGGATAAGGGGTAATCCTATGATGTCAATTTTGGTTTAGTCAACCCTCTAAATATACCTCTGTTTTGATTTTTTTTCACAAGCCAAATATTGATAGTTTGGTCCACCACTTGCACTCCAATGCTCCAAATGAGTTGAAACTTGGTAGTTAAGGTATTTAGAAAGTGGAGAACACAATGGTAAGGCCAAATTTACGATCCGAGACTTGGTTCAAATTATATCCAAACAGGGTATGCAGTAGAGAAACGGGTGTAACTCATAACCTGGAAACCAAATGGGGTGATTGAGGGCTCAATGGAAAGCCCCAATGGTGTGGAACAAATCTCAATATTCAATTTAGGTTTAGTCCAAGACCTCCCAGACTGAATCACACTTTTTTGAAAACTGCAAGTTATGTCAAATTGTCAACCGCAAGCAACCAACTTGCAAACCAATGTATGTATGCTTCCCAACATATCCAAAGCATTATAATGTATCCAAATAGCATCTATCCAAAGCATTTTGACCAAATTTTGATAAAGTTTTAGTATGTTCTTGATGCATTTATGAGCCAATCTCAATCATTGTATCTAATATCAATGTGCTTATTAATGCCAACTATGCATCCTTACATAATCCCATTGATTGTCAATTATATATATGTCAAATCACTGCCACTTGTATGCATAGAACCATTGCCAATTTAATTTCATGCAACAAGTCGATGAAGAGCTCTTGCTTGTTGATATCCCGGTGGGCTCTCGGCCACAAGCTCTCTCTCACTCTATTAGCATCACCTTACTACTATGGGGGAACATATGCTCCTACACACATAGCCATGGAGTACACATGAATACATGAGCATGGAATAGGAGGCATGGATTAAGAACAAGATAAAAGACACAAAATAAACATACAAGCATAACAACATAGCATCATAGTGTATTCCATATCCTTATTATGTGTACAAGAATCATGTCCATGCAATAGTCAGAGTTATGTTATGTCATATTATATCATATCATGCCCAATTTGCATACAAAAGAAGATCGATATAGCCATCTATTCATGCGACTCTTGGGATACCCATATAACTCTTGGACTACCCATGTGACTATTGGGCTCCCATAACCTCCACAAGATCCTAACTCCCTACTAGTCCTATTGTAACCACGTCTTGATATGACATATTGTAATAACCAAATCTCACAACTCATTAGTCTAAGCTAATGCTACTAATGCTAAGGGGTGCTCACACCTAAGCTAATGCTAAAAATGCTAGGGGGTATATACACCCGTCAACACCTCTCTTCCCTTTTGTTTAGTTGGGAGTGTACATGTCCTATGAATGCCAAGTACATCATGAAAATCTATGAATAAGTGGTTGCCAGAAGGTACAATGCAAGCCATTTCAAGTCATACAATATATCATTTAGAACCACAAAAACTGACGGTAAACCAAGAAGATAGTGGAGAAAATAATTTCCACCAATATGATGAAAAGTCCATAAGTATATGCTGATAAAGAATCTCGCCCATAGGAACTCAAGTGTGCTACCATCTGTGTCGATGTAACCACCTGCATCTCCTCCATGTATCCAAGAAGTGAGCTTTATTTTCAGAAGTCCATAAAGTGAGTCCTCCCTTGGGTCCTAAAATTACAACATCCAACAACTACATTTTAGAAATTAATACATCATTTTCTTATGCTTTTAATATTTCCATTTTGGTTTATGTTCGTTCCTTTTTCTTACAGGCAACTCGGTAGGAACCTCAGTGAACCTTTTATCCGGACCTCATACCTTCTCACTGGGTCTTACGAGCGTCTTAGCAAGTATCTCACTGAGCTTTCCCTCCGACTTTCATGCCTCTTTATCTAGGACTTATGGGAAACTCAGTAGAGATCTTTAGCTAGGCTTCCTCCGGTCCTCATGCCTTCTCACTCTGGGTCTTATGGACGACGTGGTAGTATCCTAGCTAAGCGTTTCCTCGACCCTCAGTCGGGACCTCACTAGGCTTCCTCTGATCTCATGCCTTCTCACTCTGGGTCTTATGGACGACGTGGTAGTATCCTAGCTAAGCGTTTCCTCGACCCTCAGTCGGGACCTCACTAGGCTTCCTCTGATCTCATGCCTTCTCACTAGGTCTTATAGGCATCTCAGTAGTGCCCCAACTAAGCGTCTCCTCAACCCAGTCGAGACCTCGATGGGCTTCCTCCAAACCTCATGCCTTTTCACTAGGACTTACAGGCATCTCAATAGTATCCCAACTAATCGTCTCCTCAACTCTCTCATGCTTCATTCTTTTAATATTATTATCATTTTCCATTGATACCATATTTCAAGATAATACTTCAAGAATTGGCCAAGTACTTACCATTCAAGTTCATCACGTTGTCCACCTCGAGTTTTCCATGGAGGTGAATGATGGATTCCATGTACTCCATGCAATAGACATAGATGAGTTTGGATCATCAAAGCCAATATGTCATATGCCATATGTGTGTGCTCTCAAAGAACACATCATCATCATCATCATTCTCAACTATGTGAAGGATAGCATCAAGTAGCCCATGTGCATCATTGGCCATGGCTACATCAAGTAAAACATCTAGATCCTTAGTAAGGTGAGGAAATCCATGTAGTGGACCATGTGCATCATCGGCCATGGCTACATCATTACAGATAAACACTTCGTCTTGCAAAGGTACTTCCTCTTTAAGTGGTAGATGATGAGGTCCCAATGCGAGAGAGTGTCAAGCCATAACCCACGAAGAACTTAAAGGCCACAAAGGAGATGAAGAAAGTGGTTTGTAAAAGGAGTGATTTGCGGAGGTGTCATGATGGAATTTGGGTCATCAAATGAGATCATTGAGGAAACTAAAGAGGGTGCCCGTTGGGGTGACACCCAAGAAAACATTGAACATGTTGAGGTAGAAGTACTTGCCACTTGTGCTGCCCTTACAAGATAGATGGCTTTGTGCTGGAATGCCTTCAATCCGAGAGAGCTTTAAGCGGAGGGCAGGCAACAACATAAATCAACAATTAATCCCCTCCAATACAACTGGAAAAATTACACTTACTATATGAATTCCATTTTGTCATGCCAATCAAGTATATTAGTTGTGCTGACCATTGAACTAAAAGACAGACAATTGTAGCAAACCTTCTTAACCTCGAAAAGACCTTCCAATGGGCAAGGAATGCATCACCCGTAGATAACAAGCTACCTTGCACCTTGGAATAGCTTTACAAAGGAAGATGAAGGGGTGGAGGCAAGACTGCAACCGTCGAAGAGGTTTCAATATCAAGCCTGGTTTGGAAGAAGGGCACGAAGGTCACTTTTCCTTAGAAAGGGAACAAACATCCTGGTGAGATTCCTGCAGATCTGATCTTCATCATTGATGAGAGATTGCATGAAGTGTTCAAAAGAGATGGAAACAATCTCGTGTGATGACCCACCCAGAAGGTCTCACACTTGCGGAGGTTGGTGTTGGCGGAGGTCATGCTGGCCATGGAGGAGGCGAGAAGCCAGACGCGCAAGGGTCCGCCGAGGAGTCTCGTTGTAGGTAGTATCAAAGGCGAGGTGAATGAGGAGCCGCGTCGGCGGTGCTGGAACCAGGTGATGGTGCCATCAGAGGAGATGTGAGCGAAGGTGCCATTTCCGCCGGAGCTAGCACAAAGCATATGTTACCGTCGGATCCAGTTAACGAGCCCTACAGGCCTGTTGCCATAGGTCGCAGGGACGTCGATCGCCTTCGACGAGAAGTCTGTTAAGGATCTTTTCTGCTCTCAAGTCGAGGCTGGAGTAATTTTGCTGCTGGGGCCGATGGGAGAGTTGCACGCGAGAAGGACGTAGTTGCTGCGGTCATCTCCAACACCCTGACGGACGAGGGTGTGTCGTCAAAGCATCCGAAAG